>NC_135548.1:38487281-38800351 GCF_045843805.1 Urocitellus parryii
GGAGCAGCCTCTGCATCTCAGTCCCCTCCAACTTGCCATGGTGTAGAGAGGGAACTGCAGCCACGATGGGACGGACATTGGCCATGTCCCTGTGTGGGACACAGGCCTGATTGAGTTAGGGTGCATTCTTTGTCTCTCCCTTTCTTGTGATTATCCCATCTCTACATTTGTGCTTTAGCCACCTGTGAGTCCCATCTCTGGTTTCAGAGAGAACAGAGGGTGTTATGGGCCAATAGACACAATAAACCCTAGAGATTAGATGCTACCCTACTTTCCAGAAAAGACTGGGCACACCATGAGTTGCACAATGATGGGACCAGGGTCCAAAAGCTGCTGAGAGGGAAGGACTGGTTGTGAATGCATTTTTGAAGGCTCCAAGCTGGAACTCTAGTGGCACCAAGCAGGGCAGATGCTGGTGGGGATGTTTGGGTAGTTGTTGGTGAACACCTGCGCACCTGAGATGGGTAGGCATGGAGGAGAAATCGGCAGCCCATAGGGCTGTTGAAAGTGGTCTTATGTGAAAAGAGGCTCAGGTATGGGCACAGGAAATGACATCATTGCCTTGACAATGGATCAAACAGAACATGGAACCCTGGTATCCAGGCACCCACTTCACTGACCAAGCCATCCGAGCTCACTTGGTTGGAGCCACTGGAGGGAGAAGGATGTTCTCCTGTGGTTGCAGACAATGCCGAGCCTCAGGCTCCCAGGAATCTCAGGGGGGCCAACTAGCCCTTTTGTGGATACACTGGGTGAGGCTTCATCTTAGACGCCAGAGCCTCTGGCGATTGTCGCAGAGGAGCTCAAGAGTAACAGTGAGTAGCACAGGGCAGGTGAGCCCAACAGGCCCTCTAGTCTGATCCCTGATGAATGGCCCAGGACTCCTATTCTGACTCTGTGTGTGTGTGTGTGTGTGTGTGTGTGTGTGTGTTTGTACTGATGGGAACTGTCCCATTGTGCTTTGACTCTAGTGTATTGGCACAAGTCATTTTTCTGTTTGTCACCATTTCCATTTTGAACCCACCATTCTTGGTCCCAACCCAGGGTGAAAATGATCAGAACACGGAGGAGCCCTTCAGGGTTCAGAGCCTTGAACCTTACAGGCAGGACCAGCTTAGGAATGAGCTCCTGCCTGTCATTTGTGGGAGGAACCTACATTTCAGCAGCAACATGGGGTTAATCTCCTGGGATTTCATCCCCACCCAGCAGGTGCTGGATCTCTTGTTCCCAAAACAGCCACCTTCTTCAGTCTTTACTCCTGGTGCCACTCCACATCCTCCAAGGGGACAAGAACCTCAGGTTCTGGATGGATGTTGTAGAATGCCCACAGAGCCAACTGCCAGGCTGGGTGGGGTGCAGTTGCTGGGCTTTGCTGATGTTGTCATCCCCCACAGTTCTTGGAACCTTCTGTGGCAGTGGCATCCAGGACCCCAGCAGCTGTGAGTAGCAGCTCCTCACTGCTTCACTCCAGCGAGCAGGTGGAAGACAGCCGCGTTTTTCATGACCTCCTAGAGGGACAGAGCCTGAGGGAGACAAAGCGCATCCCGGTAAGCCCGAAAGCAGGGCTGCCTCCTGGGTGTCCACACAGTGGAAGGCAGGAGACACAGCCAAACCCAGGGCTATGGTGGAAAATAAAGAAGAGAGAGGTCCGTCTTAAGGGCTTGACCTGAGGAGGGAGAGCATCAGCATGCCCAGCTTCAGTGGTGAGTGGGCCTGTGTATTGTGGGTTTTGCAGGCCAGAAGTGCAGACGGAAGTGCTGTGGACAGATGAAGGCAGAGATATGTCCAGGGTGCAGGCTGCAGTGCCTAGAACTTGGTATTCTCAATGAGTGAAGTTGGAGCAGAGGAGGTGGCAGTGACTTGTCACATGTGTAGGAGGGGATGTGTTCCTGGTGGCAGGGAAGAGAACCTCCTTAGCATGACTAGGTGTAGGAATTTGGGGTCGGGATCACCTGGGGGGTCATGCCAAAGCTTCGGAATGTTAGGCTTTGCATGTATGTAAATACGGAGCTAAAGGGGTTCTTGGCAGAATTTCTATGGATGTGCAGTAGACACGCTAATGCTGCAGGTGTCCAGCTGCAGAGGAGACATGTTCAGTGACTGCCAGTGCTGAGTCAAGTACATCATTACAACCAGACCCGCACCGAGCTTCCAGAGGCCAGGGCCTCTCAAAGCTATCATGAAGCACTCAAGTGCACACTCTTGTATCTGAGTCTGTTTTGTGTCGTGGCAGTCAGGACCCAAATTTTCAGTGCATCTGCCTCTTCCACCCACAAAGGCAGCCTGCATCCCAGATCACACTTGGTGCGCAGATCCCTGGCCCATTGCTCTCATCTCAGTGAGATGAGAGTGTGTCTGTGCATAGGCAGTTTGGTCCTTTGACATGAGTGGAATGTGGCTCCCCAGTGGGAGGGGAGATGGCAGGTACAGGCAGATATTTGTACCAGGATTGTTCTAGTAGCACATTGCAAGAACCCAGGTGGTATATGGAGGACACACTCAGGTAGCAGGATAACAAGATTGTGCCCTTGTATATGTAGCTGAGATTTCTCCTGAATGTTTGACCACAGTCTTCTGGGTAGCTCTTCTAAAAGCCATTCTCTGATGACATTTGTCCCACCCTGATCCAGGTGACCTTTCAGGAGACGGTGACAAGCCTCATCCGCAGGGCCTTGGACCAAAATTTGTTGCAGCATGAGGATGTGGACAACTTTGAGCTGCTGTATATGATGTCTGAGGATGAGAGTAAGGAGGACAATCAGACAGTGGGGAGACATGATCCACAGTGGGCTCAGGATAACTGACAGCCAAGAGAAAGTGGGCCTTGGCCCCAAAATACCAAAGTGTGATGGGCCTGGCGGAGACTCTCAGGGGTTGTGGGTGTTTTGTGGTATAATCCTTGAGTGCCACCTAACAATTCTCTCCACTTCGCTCTGCAGAAATCAAGGTCTCTGACCACTCACTCGTGTGTCTGTCCATGAATCTGGGAATACAATCTTTCATCGTGAGGAAACGCCCCCAGGTCAAGGGAAAGGAGGTAAACACCTACCTTATTCAAGCTGTGCATGTGCTGCCATTCCACTCCGACCTGAGGAAATAAGAAGCCTCAGCACCTGGACATATTTGCTGGAAGCCCATAGAGCCAACTGACAGTCTGGGGTGGCTTTCTGTTTCTGGGTTTGCTGATGTTCCATCCCCCACAGTTCTCAGAATCAACCTGCAAGTCCTCCAGGCCGCTTTCCCACAAGCAGGTGGGAGACATCTGCTTAATTCGTGTCCACTTAGAAACACAAAGTCCAGAGATGGCCAAGAGTGTTCTGGTAAGCCTGGGAGCAGGGGTGTCCCGTGGTGCTTACACCTGGGTGGGGAGCAGACACTGGTCCAATACCATGGACTACTCATGCCCTCTTGAATTTGGAGCTTCTGGATGATCAGGAGGATAGATGGGAATCAAGAAGGGAGAGGTCAGTGTGAAGGGCTGGAGCTGAGATGAGCGAGTGCAGCAGCTTGTCCACTGCCATGTCTGAGGGAGTCTGTGTGTCAGGTGGCAGCATGCAGTCCAGAAGGGCAGGGACAGGTATGGGTGACAGATGAGAATAGGACAGGAACTAGGTTGCAGGTTCCCTTGTATGGGATGCTGACGTCTATGGAGGAGGACAGCAGTGTGAGGTTCTCCATGTTCCTTGAACAAGGAGCTGAGAGAGTCTCTCTGCAGAGTCGATATGGATGTGGAGCAAGCACACTAAATGTCCAGGTAACCCAATGACCACCCTTGCCGGATGAGGTGCCTTCCTACATCCCAGCCAGCACTGAGCCTCTGGAGGCCAGGAGCTCTCGTGGCTATCTTTCAGCTCTCCTGTGTGTGGTCATGTTCCTGGGTCTGTTTTTGGCCCTGGCAATCCAGACCAAAGCCTCTAGGTTTTGTGCCTAGGCCATTCCCAATGCCGCCTGCATCCTATGGCAGACCTGGGATCTTGGAGGCTATTGTCCCATTCCTCCCAACTTGTGGGATGAGATTGCATCTGTATGCAGGTAGTGGGGTCCTTTCACTCCGAGAGGAGTGCAGCTCCACAAAGAGCAATGGCAGGCCCAGGAAGTCCTATGTACAAGGATTGGGCTAGTAGCCTGTGGGAAGAGCCCACACGATGAGCAGGAGGTCAGCCTCGGGTAGTAGGGTCATGGATGTTGCCCTTGCATTTAGAGTGGAGGTGCCTCCAGAATGCCCCTGCCCACTGTCCTTGAGTAGTCACTTCAAGGCCCATTTCCTGAAGGCCTGTCTCCCATGCTGCTCCAGGTGACCTGCCACGATAGGGCTCCTGTCGTCATCCGCAGCGCCCTCGACCTACACTTCCTTACTGAGAAGAATCCAGAGGATTATGAGCTGGGCCAAATCATCTCTCGCCGTCAGAGTAAGTGAGACAATCAGATAGCAGAGAGCAAGGGTCAGGATGTGGACTCAGGTCAACTCTTAGCAACAAAGAGTAGTCTCTGACCCCCAAGAACACTCCAACAGGTGTGTTGGGTTCGTGCACAAAGCCAACTGCACTTCTGCTGGTGGAAGGTCTTGAGGTCCAATGGTATACCCCGGTGGATATTGCGGCTCCCCACCAGGTGCCCTCCCCTGGACATGAACAGGCATCCAAAGCTGACATCTTTGAGGAGTGAGGAGGAAAGCCTCTCTCCAGGAGCAGTATGTTTTCATGGTCTGGGATAGGAGTGGTTTCAAAGGAACATGGGAATGCATGGGCTAAGGAGGGAACTGGCATTTTGTGGACTGAAGCAGTACTATTGAAAGCCTTCTGTGTGACCAAAAAACCACTGCCTGGGCAGAGCATTGCCAGGATTCTAGCAAGCAGTAACAGGATGAAATTGGGAAGAAAACACAGCCTGGGAGACAGCCTGAATCATCTGTTTTTGCATAAATTCCATGGTCTTACGCACCTGAGTCCACTAGGCAAGGAGTGAT
Source organism: Urocitellus parryii (assembly GCF_045843805.1). Taxonomy (NCBI): domain Eukaryota; kingdom Metazoa; phylum Chordata; class Mammalia; order Rodentia; family Sciuridae; genus Urocitellus; species Urocitellus parryii. The sequence continues at coordinate 38,492,248 of NC_135548.1, forward strand.
CACAATAGCCAGGTTGTGATCCCTAACTAAAGTCAGATGAGGGCTTCCTGAGCACGTAGCCACAGAGCTCATCTGATAATAATGCCAGCGCTTTTTCGTTGGTTGGTTGGTTGGTTTTTGTGAGCCAAACACCACAGCAGCCATTATCCCAGCCTATGTACCCTGAAGACCACCATCCCTATGAGTTCTAGGATCACTTGTCTCCTATCTTAACCTACTGTTAGGTTAGTAGAGTCTATGGAAGAGGAAGTCTGTCTGGGGCCTTGGTAGCCTAAGAAATTCATAGCAGAGATCTCCAATTCCAACCCAGAAGGGATGGAGAACAGGCTCTAGGTTAGAGGAGGGCGACAGGAAACACATGTTCAGAGGAAGGAGAAGCGGCTGTTGTATTCCCCCACTCGGGGTCATGGCACCACTGGGCCATACACCATGTTGGAGGGAAGCAGTCCCTTTGCTGGTCTTTGGAACCATTGTTCTCAGTAGGGCAGTATTTGGAATGTGGCCTCCATTCTCAGAAGCCTGGTTCACATGGAGGCGGGCTCCACCAATGCAGAAGCATGGCTCTAACGTGGTATCCGTGCTGGTCAGCCTGTCCTCACTGTGGCCATACTTGAGGAAAATAACTCAGAGGAGGAATCCTAGGCCTTTTTTCTCTGGGTTTCATAGCTTTCTCTTTGGTTGTGCACTGAGGCTATCCATAAAGCTCTAGTGTGTGGCAGTGGAGAGCTCCTCAGCCCTTGCCACAAAGGCATAGACTGGGAGAGAGAGAACGAGGCTGGCAGAGAGGGAGAGAGAGAAAGATGGAGAGGGAGGAACTCTCCTTGGAGAATGAGGATTCAGTGGAGCCAACAGGAACAAGGTACTGTTGCCCAGGGCACAACCCTGTTTAGGTCTTACTCCAACCATGCTCAACCTTTCTTCCAGTCCCTCCCACCCCCCAGTAGTGTATTCATCTTGAATGAGAATTTCATGTTGACATCAGAGCACTCACCATCCAGTGCTTCCCTCCAAACCCACCTATGAAGATGGCTCATGTGGGGACTGAATCTTCGGCACAGGAACCTTTTGTGGGAGATTTCAGATGCAAACCCTAGTGGTGTGCTTTGGCAGATGCAAGAGGACCTGAGATATTCTGGAGTCCAAAGCCTTCGGTAGGAACAGACATTAGGTCTGTTGAAGTGCTCTGCCTTGTTCTTCCTCAGGGAGGACTGTGGAGGCTGTCTTTGTTGGTATTGGTGATGAATTGGAGAGCTCTCAGGTGTGTGGCTCTGGCCTTTTCTGGCACAGGCTCTCAGATGTTGGCGTGTCCTAGGGAGCACCTCCTGAGTGCCACCTTCTTTTTGTACACCCCTCTCTCCCCAGAGCTGAGGATTCCAGCAGAGGCCAACATATTTGATGCCAAGAATCCTCACAAAAAATCCAACTTTGTGCTGAGGAAAAGGAGCCTCTCCCAAAAGAATGATGGGTGGATCGAGCCTCAACCTCCCTCTCGTCCTGCAAAGAAGGCTCCTGCCCTCCTGAGGATGCTTGCAAAACCATTCTGTTGCTGTGTGCCTGGGCGGGGCTGAGGCAGCCCAGGAATATTTACATTGATTACTATTTTCTTCAAAGTTTGAATCTATAGTTTGCCATTGTCCTTGACCTTGTTTAGTAACACAGTTGTTACTCTATCCTGTATTTGTTATTTCCATTAATATATTATTATTATTTTAAAATATATATGTTTTTGTTACCTGATCTACTGTGATGATTTGAGTATACTAAATGTAGCAGTGATTCCTAAAGGACACATCCAAACCAACAGGAAGGAATGCTTCATTCTATCAGCAAGAACTTTGGTTTTTAGGAGTTTGGCAGATGGCATTATCTGAGTCAGTTTTCCAATGGGGGCAATGAAGTATCAGCTATGATGGTACAAACACAAACAAAGACACACAAACACACACAAGAGCACACACACTCACTGAGAGATAGATAGACAGATGGAGTTGGTCTCTGCTGAAATACTTTGGAGACATGGTTCTGATTTCTCCCCTTTTGGAGTATTTTCAATTGCACAAGGTGTCTTGCAAATGAACCCATGTCTGAGGAAGACATGCATGTGTACTTCACATGCCACTTTTCACATAGCAGGAAGGTCATGTAATATTTTTCATGCAGCTGTCTTTTGACTGTGAACCATCCCATGAGGTCAGCTGTGGAATTTTCAACTTGTAGCATCACAATGGGGATCCACTCTTTGGATTTGGGGATATTTCCGATTTTCTTGATTCAGATTGGAATGATATATATATTAGTTTTTGATGAAAATTCTGCATTTGATGGTAATGAATGTCGTGCATCTAGGAATCTGTAGAGTGCAGACAATGAATGGATGCCTACTGTTGTCTGGACTGGTCTGAAAAGTCCTGTAGCATCTGAGCATGTGTGAGGGCTGTACAGGTCTTGCCAAAAGTCCAGGTCAGATGATCCTGCACAAAGCTGAACTCCTAGTGGTCTCCACAACAGTGTAAGGGCCAAGGAGAAACACACTTCCACACAGAAGTTGGGAAGCTACCTTATGAAGGTGATCATAGATACGGGATTATTAATATATCCAGGTTGGCATCTATTATTTTTTTAGCTTTTGACTTTCGCAGCTGTGGGCATCTTGACAACCATCAACTCCCTGTAAGCACAGACAACTCTATAAGAACCTGAGGATAAATTTCCCTGTGCATGTCCCCTTGTGAAACTGCTTAAGCACCGCCTGGTTTACACACAGGTGGAATTTCTAGGTCAAAGTGTGCATGTTTACTTCTTTGACTAAGCACTGCCAGGTGGCTCTTCTGCATAGCTCTACCTGTGGCCAGGATTGTATTATCTAGCTTTCTAACTTTTGCAGGTTGAGTCGATACATAGTGGGAGCACACTGTTTTTGTTGGTATTTTTCTTGGTATCTATTCTGATGCTTTTCACTGGGGGATTTTTTCCTGTGAAAATGGGCTTCCTCTACTTGACCTTATTTTCTTCTTTTTAAAATTTTTTCAATGTGACTTTTTAATTTTAGTTTTATTAAAGACATTGCCCCTTGCTTGCATAGTCTATATCTAAAGCACTAGTCCTTGCTCCAAGGCCCAGCTTGCTCTCAGCTGCCCCAGGAGGGGAACAGTCTTTGGCGGTAGACAAGAGACACCCCTGCAGGGGGCACAAGTGCTTTGGCCCTCTGGTGTCTTGCCAGCAGTGCTTCCCATGCTCATAGAGGGTTTCAGACACTGAGTCAATGGTCCAGGTGGTCTTTTGTTCAGTCTGATCTCAAATTGAGCTCCTCTGAGAGGTCATATTGAAGTCCTTGTGTGTACCTGACCCATCATTTTAAACAATATTCCAAGTTCACTTTTTGTGTGTACGTGGGTTCTGGGGATTGAACCCAGGGCCTTGAGCCTGTGAGGCAAGTGACCTACCTGAGCTACACCCTCAGAGACCCCTGTAAAAGTATTTCCCCTTGCCTCGGGGTCTAAGTTGCCAAGGCTGACCTCAAACGTTCCTCTTGCCTCAGCCTCCCTGGTGGCTGGCATGACAGGCATGCACCTGGGACTGTCACACTCGAGCCTGTGATGGGAACTCATGTGCATCTGTCCAGGGCTGAGCATGGTTAGGCAGAGCTGTGCTCCAGGCTCCCTGCAGGGCTGTGGAGGCTTCTGCTGCCCAGCAGCCCTGGTGCCATGGCCAGGGCTCCTCCCAGCCGAGGGCAGGCAGCTGCCCATTGCTGTAGGCTGACCTTATTTTCTTCTTATGGCACTCGTCCGTTCTCTGGAGTATGTTGTATGGTTTGTCCATTAGGAGTCTAACAGGTCCTCTAGAACCTTCAAACAATTAGTAAAATTCCTGAACAGTAAGTGAGCGCGCGCAGAAATTGGGCTAATATTTTGGGAAGAACAATGTTGGATGATATATTCATGGCTTGAATATATCATCCAACATGAAGTTATTTTTTATTACTAACAAAATAATAAAATAATGAAGCAATACCATGGGCTGAGCTAAAATAGATCCTTAGGATCTTAGGCATTCTGTAATAAATCTGTGTCACTTGAAGTATAGAGTTGATCGACTCTGAGTAATGAAACAGAAGTAAAGGTATCAAAGCCAATGATCATCTGTTTCCAATTTTCTGTGATTTGGTTCAAGTGGTAAAGTGGTGATATTTATTAATAATGGATCAAATAGGTTCATAATTGTTTTAGAGTACAATTAGATGCCTTCAAACTTTAGCCCTCCTATGTCCTGTGAGACATTTTCTATGTGAGGCTTTAAAAAGAAGAAGAGAATATTCTGTAAAGAAAACCTTGTGATCTGTGCAGTATGAAGTTGAATGGATTCATTCAGAAATCAGAAATTCTATTGAAAGATATTTATTGGCATGAGCCAAATAAAACCTATTTTTAGGCATCCTGGTGAAGACAAGGTTTTATCTTTATGTCTCATTTTCTATGTTTTGTTGTTGTTGTTGTTGTTAGAATGAAATTCATATGTTGCCAGACCATTCTATCAGATGTGTAACTAGATGCCATTTAAATTACCCACTTTTACATGGTAGACAGTTTTTAATGAACACTGCCTGTCTGCACCTTTTTTAAAAACAGGACTGGGATCAGAAGCCCAAATACCAATGGTTAGCTGGAGCATATTTTTCATTTGGCCTATCTGTCAGTATTCCCTGAGGTCATCTGTGCAATCAGCTTCGTTACTCCTGCTCCCTCACTGGATTTCATAGAAACCATATGCTATGTATGAATCAGGGACACCAATCCCACAACATAGCATTCTTGGAATATCCAAAGTCCCACTTTTCACTTCGCCATGCCTGAGATCAGCAGTAATATTTATCAGCAAATGTGAGATTTTCAAAGATCCAATTCTATGTGCTCCTTTCTCATAGAGCCTTAGGCAGGGATATAGCATACATAAATATTAAGTAAAGTCCATAGTTTTTAAAATGTCATCCATTGAATAGTTGACACATGTCTGAGATACTTTTTATTTTGGAGGAGGTATTATTTAATAGGGAATTCCAACAGCTACCTAATAGTGAAATGAGAAGTCTTGCATCCATTTTATTTTGTTTCTGATGATTTTTATGAGTAAGGGTAAGATACTTCCTTGTTCTGATGCAGATGTTGCCCACTTTTGTGAATGGATGCGGGGTGTCACCTACTACTTGCATATCTGCATATTGGGCTTGACACTGCTATCGTACTTGGTAGTTGGCAAAAAGGCAATACTGAAGTTAAGCTCTTGTGTTCTAGCAGCAGAGCTGAAGATCCTTGATGTGCCACCTTCTGCAATCCATGCTGCTCTCTTCATGTTCCTTATTGACTTCCTGGTGATGAGCATCATGGTCTCCTGGTCTTGAGAATGGCCAAGCATTGCTCTGTGAATGTGGAAGATGAGCATGTGGAAGGCTCCAGGGAGGAGGGATCATTGAACATGTACTCGAATCCATGTGCCTGTTGAATGACCTGTTTTTTTATTTTTGGGTTTTAAGGGAGACACTGCCCTAAAACACTTCTGTGCAGCTGGGGATGCAGGCTTCTGCTTCACCTTGCAGGAAGCATTAACGAATCCTTTCCAGAAGACATGAGAAGAGAGAAGTGAGCCTCTGGTATCATGCAGGTTCCTTGCATTGCCCATGGGCTAGAAGAGAGAAGAGTTGCTTCATGAGATTTGATCCCCTTTTTCCTGAAAAGTTCCACACAGAGGTGAGTCCCCAGCATGTTTAGAAATCATTTCAGACACCTTTCTGGACGGAATTGAATCAGAGCCCCTGATGATGTGGAAGAGCTAAAGATGGGTTTGCTATGAATTTTCTATTTCATTCATCAGGGCCTGAGTCAAGTCAGTCATTGTGCTGTCAACACATGAGCTGCTGGTCAAATGTGAGGAAGTGGTCTTGCTTTATGAAAACACCACCCTGATTCAGTGAGCCAGAGGCAGCCTGCAGTCCCTGTTTTCCTGTAAAGGCAGATTGCTGTGGATGGCCTCTGGCCTCGTCATGCAGCCCTGCTCAGAGTAGGGGATTGAGGGACCAGGCAGATCCCTAGTTCCTTTTGACCTTTATTGCCATTGGGCCACCCCAGGGTCCTTGGACTCTACCTGGTCTTCTGGCCTGGGTCAGGGGATGTGAGGTTTGGAATCCCCCTCTGTGGCAGGATCCCAGCCCCCCCAGCCACTTGAGGTCAACACATCCTTCCCTAATTGTGTTAGAGTTGGAGACTTCTCCCACCCATCCTCATCCATGCTCATCCCACATTTTGTAGCTTGGCACCTGAGGACCTTTATTCATTGACTTACTTGTTAGTGATGATGGTTACTAAGACTAAGTGACTCTTTCAAGTCACATCACTTGCATGGTAGGGCTAGAGCATGGATCTTCCTAATTGATTTCATGGGACTCTCTCATGGAAACTGTGACTGCTTCCTAAACACACACTCTACATTTGGAGTGTCAAAATTCTTGCCACTGCCTCCTTGGCAAGTGTATCTTGTCTTCTACGTGGGAATTTCACAAATATTTTCCTTTGGTTTGTGGAGGTCATGCAGAAGGGATTTCATTTGAAATAGCCCAAACAAGAAATACCAGTTGTCTTTTTCGCACATGGATGTGTGTAGTGAACACCCCTTTCTGTGTGCTTGCATGAGTTACTCCTTTGAATTTGTTGAAGAATGGTTGGCTGGGGAGCAAGTTAACGAGAGATGGATATCAATGGTTGTCAAGTATTCTGACGTGAAGAATGTATTGAGGATGTGAAGGCTTTTCTAGCCAGTTCCTATGGCTCAGTCAGGGATCAGTCAGAGGATTCTGTCTGGTAGACTCTTTGGCACAGATGTCAAAGTGGCCTGGTCTTACCCTGTCCAGGACTGAATGCTGAGCTTGAGTGGGAGCTTCTTGTCATTTCAAGCATTTCCATGAGTCTGTCCTCTGTTCTCTTGTATCCAAGTGGTTTCTAATAGGAAAGCAGAACAAAAATTGAAAGTATGGTGATTGATTATTTTTACCAATGTTATTTCAATCCACTTTGTTTAATACGAAATTACCTTTATGCTAGTAAGATTTCATATGTGAGGAAATAATGAAAATATTGGGGTTAGGGGATGAGAATATGCAAATCAAACATTTTTGAGCACCAAGACCCGTTTTTTGTTTTTGTTTTTGTTTTTGTTTTTAACTTAAATAATATTAAGTGCCAGAGGACCACCGCTGCCATTCAGCCTCAACAACCTCCAGGTCCAGCCTCCAGGTGGCCCATTTCACCAGGGTGTGTGGGACCACACTGTCCTGGGATGAGAGAACAGTACCCACGGATGTTGACATCTCACAGAGTAGATATTGCCAGTGACAGTAGGGAGCTATTGGCACATGAGGAAGGGAAGAGCTCTCAGGATGGGAAGAGGGGGCCGCTTCGAGACTCATTGGGTATGGCACGAGGCTGCTGGGTGTGGTGTTGGCCTGGGCCCACTGAGTGGGGCAGATCCGTGGTCTGTGTTTCTGTACCCTCCTCTGTAGCCTGTGTTGGCAGCAGATCAGGGAATTGCGATCAGAAGTGTTCCCAGTAACACAGGCACCAGCCCCCAGAGTGTGTGCCTATCCGTTTCCCCACCTGGCCTGACTTAGTGCCTGTCTTGCCTCAGGGCTGAGACCCTACAATCTCTGATGAGGGTGTCTGTGGTCCAGATCCAACCTGCATGGCCAACATGCTCAGACCTTCAGCTGGGTCCTAGGCTGCTGCAACCAAACTCTGTTAACTGGGTGGCCGACAACAGAGGAAGTGTCTTCCGTTGAGCTCCAGAGGCTCAACACAGTAGGTGTTGGGCTGTCCCAGTGCCATAACCCCTCCCAGGTTTCAAGGGGACTGTCTCCCCAACTCTCCCAGCCCTTGCCCACTCTCCTATTGCTGCCCACGATCTGTGGTTCCCATATGGGCATCCCGCCCTGGCTCCAACCTCACATATCCGGTATCCCCCAGTCTCCCTGGTATCTGGGTCCAGACTCTCCTCTTCCTACAAGAATATCAGATATTGGATTTGGTCCCAGTTGATGCTGTGTTCCATCATGTGAGCTCTTAGTTTCATCACTGTGCAAAGACTCTTTTCCAACACAAGTTCGCACGACTTTTGGCTGGCTAAGAATTTTCAGGCGACACTTTTCTAATGAGTACACTTTCCTTCCTTCCGATCTCCCACCAGTGAGCATTTCTCGCACCCTTGTCCTAGTCCCTTTATGGCAGTTTCCCTCCTTATGGCTGAGAGGACCTAGTGACCCCTGAATTCACACGTTCTCCTTAATCACCAACACACTGCACAATTCTCCAGGGGGCCATATATGCTCCTGGAAGTTGGTGTTGGAAATAGTTCTCCATCCATTAATCACTCCCTCACTCATTAATGTCCTTGTGTCCTTGAGAAAGGCTCTCCCTTTCCTGGTTTTCCTGAATAGAAATCCTCTTGCCTCTTGGGTGAATAGGGTTATGGGTTGTGCAGAGGGTGTTGGTCCACTGAGCATCTTAGAGACTGTCCTTTATGGAGCCTAATGATCCTCACTGGGGAATGAGGCCAGGGTCATAACTGTGGTTAGTTAGAGAGGGAAAGAAGGACGAGGGAAACTCAGATGTCCCTTCATGGCCCCTGGAGTTAGAGGACTTACCCCTTTGCACCTGGGATCAGGAGACCTCATTTCCTCGAGGACACGCACACTCAGACGTTAATCTTGAGTGTGGGTTCCTTTCTGGGGTCCAGGGCTGTTGTTAGCCACCAGGAATGACAGTGCTCTCCATGCTGAGTGGAGCCATTTTTGCCAGGAAAGAGAGCCCATGGTCACGCCTTGTGCAAAGCATCCCACGCCAGGGGCTCCCATGCCTACATTCCTGTCTTGAAAGGAAGCCACTCAGAGGCAAGGTGGGTCCAACCACCTCCCATGTGTTCACTCATCACTGTGTTCCAGCAGTCACCCCAGTGAACAGTCCTGATGGGATTGGATGTGGCTCAGAATGTCACCCTCATGAGCTCTACCCTGCCACAGCTGCAGTTCTGCAGTGGGAGAAACTCAAAACCTCAAAACACATGCACATGAAAGAAAAGAGCAAGAGCCAGAGCCCAAACAGGCCAGGTGTGGCAAAGACAGCTGGAGTGCCTAGGTTGGGACTCAGAATTATGTCAGTGGGGTGGCATTGCTGCTGGCACCAGCATGATAACCGAGAGCCAGCCCTGCTCATTTTGGGGAGCAGTGTGTTGGGGAAGGCAGCAGAAATTGAGAGGCAGGATTGAGTTTGGCCCTAGGAGGAGGTTGGGTAAGAGGCCAGTGTGGGTTGGAGAGCCTGGGCAGATAGACAGAGGCCAGGGCACACCCCAAAGCCTGGAGACTGCACTTGATGTCCAGGGTTGTGAAACACCACTTCCCCTCTTACTCACAACTGAGAGCAAGGGGCATTGATGAGTTCAGTTTGTGTGCGGCTGCATCCAAGGTGGCTCGGCTAGGAACCTCTGTTTCCTTGACTCAGGAGGCTGGGAGTCCAGGCTCCACTGAGGCTCGGCTGGGAGGATCGGAGTCTGAGTTTATGCCTGTGTTCCCTGTAGGATCCATGTTGGCTGAGCCTCAGTGTTTTTGTAATGAGAGGATGGGTGACCGTCATGTCTTTATCACAGGACACACTTGCTAAATGGATTTGTTTGCTCTGAGGAGGAAAGAGAGAGGGGGGAGTGGTGCTGGAGACAGGGATGCAGACAGGGGTCATGGACTTGGCATAACTCAGTCTTGGAGGTGATATCCCATCACCTGTACCCACTTCAATTCCCATGAATCCAGAGGCTGAGCCCCCTTGAGGTGAGGGGTGAACCGGTTCTGGGCAGCAGGATGCTGTGGTACCTCGGAGTCTCTGTGAGACCCCAACACTAGACACACTTGGCCCTTTTGAAATCTTAGGAGAAGCCTTGGGAAGTTGTATGGCAGAGGGGAGCAGCCTCTGCATCTCAGTCCCCTCCAACTTGCCATGGTGTAGAGAGGGAACTGCAGCCACGATGGGACGGACATTGGCCATGTCCCTGTGTGGGACACAGGCCTGATGGAGTTAGGGTGCATTCTTTGTCTCTCCCTTTCTTGTGATTATCCCATCTCTACATTTGTGCTTTAGCCACCTGTGAGTCCCATCTCTGGTTTCAGAGAGAACAGAGGGTGTTATGGGCCAATAGACACAATAAACCCTAGAGATTAGATGCTACCCTACTTTCCAGAAAAGACTGGGCACACCATGAGTTGCACAATGATGGGACCAGGGTCCAAAAGCTGCTGAGAGGGAAGGACTGGTTGTGAATGCATTTTTGAAGGCTCCAAGCTGGAACTCTAGTGGCACCAAGCAGGGCAGATGCTGGTGGGGATGTTTGGGTAGTTGTTGGTGAACACCTGCGCACCTGAGATGGGTAGGCATGGAGGAGAAATCGGCAGCCCATAGGGCTGTTGAAAGTGGTCTTATGTGAAAAGAGGCTCAGGTATGGGCACAGGAAATGACATCATTGCCTTGACAATGGATCAAACAGAACATGGAACCCTGGTATCCAGGCACCCACTTCACTGACCAAGCCATCCGAGCTCACTTGGTTGGAGCCACTGGAGGGAGAAGGATGTTCTCCTGTGGTTGCAGACAATGCCGAGCCTCAGGCTCCCAGGGATCTCACGGGGGCCAAATAGCCCTTTTGTGGATACACTGGGTGAGGCTTCATCTTAGACGACAGAGCCTCTGGCGATTGTCGCAGAGGAGCTCAAGAGTTACAGTGAGTAGCACAGGGCAGGTGAGCCCAGCAGGCCCTCTAGTCTGATCCCTGATGAATGGCCCAGGACTCCTCTTCTGACTCTGTGTGTGTGTGTGTGTGTGTGTGTGTGTTTGTACTGATGGGAACTGTCCCATTGTGCTTTGACTCTAGTGTATTGGCACAAGTCATTTTTCTGTTTGTCACCATTTCCATTTTGAACCCACCATTCTTGGTCCCAACCCAGGGTGAAAATGATCAGAACACGGAGGAGCCTTTCAGGGTTCAGAGCCTTGAACCTTACAGGCAGGACCAGCTTAGGAATGAGCTCCTGCCTGTCATTTGTGGGAGGAACCTACATTTCAGCAGCAACATGGGGTTAATCTCCTGGGATTTCATCCCCACCCAGCAGGTGCTGGATCTCTTGTTCCCAAAACAGCCACCTTCTTCAGTCTTTACTCCTGGTGCCACTCCACATCCTCCAAGGGGACAAGAACCTCAGGTTCTGGATGGATGTTGTAGAATGCCCACAGAGCCAACTGCCAGGCTGGGTGGGGTGCAGTTGCTGGGCTTTGCTGATGTTGTCATCCCCCACAGTTCTTGGAACCTTCTGTGGCAGTGGCATCCAGGACCCCAGCAGCTGTGAGTAGCAGCTCCTCACTGCTTCACTCCAGCGAGCAGGTGGAAGACAGCCGCGTTGTTCACGTCCTCCTAGAGGGACAGAGCCTGAGGGAGACAAAGCGCATCCCGGTAAGCCCGACAGCAGGGCTGCCTCCTGGGTGTCCACACAGTGGAAGGCAGGAGACACAGCCAACCCCAGGGCTATGGTGGGAAATAAAGAAGAGAGAGGTCCGTCTTAAGGGCTTGACCTGAGGAGGGAGAGCATCAGCATGCCCAGCTTCAGTGGTGAGTGGGCCTGTGTATTGTGGGTTTTGCAGGCCAGAAGTGCAGACGGAAGTGCTGTGGACAGATGAAGGCAGAGATATGTCCAGGGTGCAGGCTGCAGTGCCTAGAACTTGGTATTCTCAATGAGTGAAGTTGGAGCAGAGGAGGTGGCAGTGACTTGTCACATGTGTAGGAGGGGATGTGTTCCTGGTGGCAGGGAAGAGAACCTCCTTAGCATGACTAGGTGTAGGAATTTGGGGTCGGGATCACCTGGGGGGTCATGCCAAAGCTTCGGAATGTTAGGCTTTGCATGTATGTAAATACGGAGCTAAAGGGGTTCTTGGCAGAATTTCTATGGATGTGCAGTAGACACGCTAATGCTGCAGGTGTCCAGCTGCAGAGGAGACATGTTCAGTGACTGCCAGTGCTGAGTCAAGTACATCATGACAACCAGACCCGCACCGAGCTTCCAGAGGCCAGGGCCTCTCAAAGCTATCATGAAGCACTCAAGTGCACACTCTTGTATCTGAGTCTGTTTTGTGTCGTGGCAGTCAGGACCCAAATTTTCAGTGCATCTGCCTCTTCCACCCACAAAGGCAGCCTGCATCCCAGATCACACTTGGTGCGCAGATCCCTGGCCCATTGCTCTCATCTCAGTGAGATGAGAGTGTGTCTGTGCATAGGCAGTTTGGTCCTTTGACATGAGTGGAATGTGGCTCCCCAGGGGGAGGGGAGATGGCAGGTACAGGCAGATATTTGTACCAGGATTGTTCTAGTAGCACATTGCAAGAACCCAGGTGGTATATGGAGGACACACTCAGGTAGCAGGATAACAAGATTGTGCCCTTGTATATGTAGCTGAGATTTCTCCTGAATGTTTGACCACAGTCTTCTGGGTAGCTCTTCTAAAAGCCATTCTCTGATGACATTTGTCCCACCCTGATCCAGGTGACCTTTCAGGAGACGGTGACAAGCCTCATCCGCAGGGCCTTGGACCAAAATTTGTTGCAGCATGAGGATGTGGACAACTTTGAGCTGCTGTATATGATGTCTGAGGATGAGAGTAAGTAGGACAATCAGACAGTGGGGAGACATGATCCACAGTGGGCTCAGGATAACTGACAGCCAAGAGAAAGTGGGCCTTGGCCCCAAAATACCAAAGTGTGATGGGCCTGGTGGAGACTCTCAGGGGTTGTGGGTGTTTTGTGGTATAATCCTTGAGTGCCACCTAACAATTCTCTCCACTTCGCTCTGCAGAAATCAAGGTCTCTGACCACTCACTCGTGTGTCTGTCCATGAATCTGGGAATACAATATTTCATCGTGAGGAAACGCCCCCAGGTCAAGGGAAAGGAGGTAAACACCTACCTTATTCAAGCTGTGCATGTGCTGCCATTCCACTCCGACCTGAGGAAATAAGAAGCCTCAGCACCTGGACATATTTGCTGGAAGCCCATAGAGCCAACTGACAGTCTGGGGTGGCTTTCTGTTTCTGGGTTTGCTGATGTTCCATCCCCCACAGTTCTCAGAATCAACCTGCAAGTCCTCCAGGCCGCTTTCCCACAAGCAGGTGGGAGACACCTGCTTAATTCGTGTCCACTTAGAAACACAAAGTCCAGAGATGGCCAAGAGTGTTCTGGTAAGCCTGGGAGCAGGGGTGTCCCGTGGTGCTTACACCTGGGTGGGGAGCAGACACTGGTCCAATACCATGGACTACTCATGCCCTCTTGAATTTGGAGCTTCTGGATGATCAGGAGGATAGATGGGAATCAAGAAGGGAGAGGTCAGTGTGAAGGGCTGGAGCTGAGATGAGCGAGTGCAGCAGCTTGTCCACTGCCATGTCTGAGGGAGTCTGTGTGTCAGGTGGCAGCATGCAGTCCAGAAGGGCAGGGACAGGTATGGGTGACAGATGAGAATAGGACAGGAACTAGGTTGCAGGTTCCCTTGTATGGGATGCTGACGTCTATGGAGGAGGACAGCAGTGTGAGGTTCTCCATGTTCCTTGAACAAGGAGCTGAGAGAGTCTCTCTGCAGAGTCGATATGGATGTGGAGCAAGCACACTAAATGTCCAGGTAACCCAATGACCACCCTTGCCGGATGAGGTGCCCTCCTACATCCCAGCCAGCACTGAGCCTCTGGAGGCCAGGAGCTCTCGTGGCTATCTTTCAGCTCTCCTGTGTGTGGTCATGTTCCTGGGTCTGTTTTTGGCCCTGGCAATCCAGACCAAAGCCTCTAGGTTTTGTGCCTAGGCCATTCCCAATGCCGCCTGCATCCTCGGGCAGACCTGGGATCTTGGAGGCTATTGTCCCATTCCTCCCAACTTGTGGGATGAGATTGCATCTGTATGCAGGTAGTGGGGTCCTTTCACTCCGAGAGGAGTGCAGCTCCACAAAGAGCAATGGCAGGCCCAGGAAGTCCTATGTACAAGGATTGGGCTAGTAGCCTGTGGGAAGAGCCCACACGATGAGCAGGAGGTCAGCCTCGGGTAGTAGGGTCATGGATGTTGCCCTTGTATTTAGAGTGGAGGTGCCTCCAGAATGCCCCTGCCCACTGTCCTTGAGTAGTCACTTCAAGGCCCATTTCCTGAAGGCCTGTCTCCCATGCTGCTCCAGGTGACCTGCCACGATAGGGCTCCTGTCGTCATCCGCAGCGCCCTCGACCTACACTTCCTTACTGAGGAGAATCCAGAGGATTATGAGCTGGGCCAAATCATCTCTCGCCGTCAGAGTAAGTGAGACAATCAGATAGCAGAGAGCAAGGGTCAGGATGTGGACTCAGGTCAACTCTTAGCAACAAAGAGTAGTCTCTGACCCCCAAGAACACTCCAACAGGTGTGTTGGGTTCGTGCACAAAGCCAACTGCACTTCTGCTGGTGGAAGGTCTTGAGGTCCAATGGTATACCCCGGTGGATATTGCGGCTCCCCACCAGGTGCCCTCCCCTGGACATGAACAGGCATCCAAAGCTGACATCTTTGAGGAGTGAGGAGGAAAGCCTCTCTCCAGGAGCAGTATGTTTTCATGGTCTGGGATAGGAGTGGTTTCAAAGGAACATGGGAATGCATGGGCTAAAGAGGGAACTGGCATTTTGTGGACTGAAGCAGTACTATTGAAAGCCTTCTGTGTGACCAAAAAACCACTGCCTGGGCAGAGCATTGCCAGGATTCTAGCAAGCAGTAACAGGATGAAATTGGGAAGAAAACACAGCCGGGGAGACAGCCTGAATCATCTGTTTTTGCATAAATTCCATGGTCTTACGCACCTGAGTCCACTAGGCAAGGAGTGATCACAATAGCCAGGTTGTGATCCCTAACTAAAGTCAGATGAGGGCTTCCTGAGCACGTAGCCACAGAGCTCATCTGATAATAATGCCAGCGCTTTTTCGTTGGTTGGTTGGTTGGTTTTTGTGAGCCAAACACCACAGCAGCCATTATCCCAGCCTATGTACCCTGAAGACCACCATCCCTATGAGTTCTAGGATCACTTGTCTCCTATCTTAACCTACTGTTAGGTTAGTAGAGTCTATGGAAGAGGAAGTCTGTCTGGGGCCTTGGTAGCCTAAGAAATTCATAGCAGAGATCTCCACATCCAACCCAGAAGGGATGGAGAACAGGCTCTAGGTTAGAGGAGGGCGACAGGAAACACATGTTCAGAGGAAGGAGAAGCGGCTGTTGTATTCCCCCACTCGGGGTCATGGCACCACTGGGCCATACGCCATGTTGGAGGGAAGCAGTCCCTTTGCTGGTCTTTGGAACCATTGTTCTCAGTAGGGCAGTATTTGGAATGTGGCCTCCATTCTCAGAAGCCTGGTTCACATGGAGGCGGGCTCCACCAACGCAGAAGCATGGCTCTAACGTGGTATCCGTGCTGGTCAGCCTGTCCTCACTGTGGCCATACTTGAGGAAAATAACTCAGAGGAGGAATCCTAGGCCTTTTTTCTCTGGGTTTCATAGCTTTCTCTTTGGTTGTGCACTGAGGCTGTCCATAAAGCTCTAGTGTGTGGCAGTGGAGAGCTCCTCAGCCCTTGCCACAAAGGCATAGACTGGGAGAGAGAGAACGAGGCTGGCAGAGAGGGAGAGAGAGAAAGATGGAGAGGGAGGACCTCTCCTTGGAGAATGAGGATTCAGTGGAGCCAACAGGAACAAGGTACTGTTGCCCAGGGCACAACCCTGTTTAGGTCTTACTCCAACCATGCTCAACCTTTCTTCCAGTCCCTCCCACCCCCCAGTAGTGTATTCATCTTGAATGAGAATTTCATGTTGACATCAGAGCACTCACCATCCAATGCTTCCCTCCAAACCCACCTATGAAGATGGCTCATGTGGGGACTGAATCTTCGGCACAGGAGCCTTTTGTGGGAGATTTCAGATGCAAACCCTAGTGGTGTGCTTTGGCAGATGCAAGAGGACCTGAGATATTCTGGAGTCCAAAGCCTTCGGTAGGAACAGACATTAGGTCTGTTGAAGTGCTCTGCCTAGTTCTTCCTCAGGGAGGACTGTGGAGGCTGTCTTTGTTGGTATTGGTGCTGAATTGGAGAGCTCTCAGGTGTGTGGCTCTGGCCTTTTCTGGCACAGGCTGTCAGATGTTGGCGTGTCCTAGGGAGCACCTCCTGAGTGCCACCTTCTTTTTGTACACCCCTCTCTCCCCAGAGCTGAGGATTCCAGCAGAGGCCAACGTATTTGATGCCAAGAATCCTCACAAAAAATCCAACTTTGTGCTGTGGAAAAGGAGCCTCTCCCAAAAGAATGATGGGTGGATCGAGCCTCAACCTCCCTCTCGTCCTGCAAAGAAGGCTCCTGCCCTCCTGAGGATGCTTGCAAAACCATTCTGTTGCTGTGTGCCTGGGCGGGGCTGAGGCAGCCCAGGAATATTTACATTGATTACTATTTTCTTCAAAGTTTGAATCTATAGTTTGCCATTGTCCTTGACCTTGTTTAGTAACACAGTTGTTACTCTATGCTGTATTTGTTGTTTCCATTAATATATTATTATTATTTTAAAATATATATGTTTTTGTTACCTGATCTACTGTGATGATTTGAGTATACTAAATGTAGCAGTGATTCCTAAAGGACACATCCAAACCAACAGGAAGGAATGTTTCATTCTATCAGCAAGAACTTTGGGTTTTAGGAGTTTGGCAGATGGCATTATCTGAGTCAGTTTTCCAATGGGGGCAATGAAGTATCAGCTATGATGGTACAAACACAAACAAAGACACACAAACACACACAAGAGCACACACACTCACTGAGAGATAGATAGACAGATGGAGTTGGTCTCTGCTGAAATACTTTGGAGACATGGTTCTGATTTCTCCCCTTTTGGAGTATTTTCAATTGCACAAGGTGTCTTGCAAATGAACCCATGTCTGAGGAAGACATGCATGTGTACTTCACATGCCACTTTTCACATAGCAGGAAGGTCATGTAACATTTTTCATGCAGCTGTCTTTTGACTGTGAACCATCCCATGAGGTCAGCTGTGGAATTTTCAACTTGTAGCATCACAATGGGGATCCACTCTTTGGATTTGGGGATATTTCCGATTTTCTTGATTCAGATTGGAATGATATATATATTAGTTTTTGATGAAAATTCTGCATTTGATGGTAATGAATGTCGTGCATCTAGGAATCTGTAGAGTGCAGACAATGAATGGATGCCTACTGTTGTCTGGACTGGTCTGAAAAGTCCTGTAGCATCTGAGCATGTGTGAGGGCTGTACAGGTCTTGCCAAAAGTCCAGGTCAGATGATCCTGCACAAAGCTGAACTCCTAGTGGTCTCCACAACAGTGTAAGGGCCAAGGAGAAACTCACTTCCACACAGAAGTTGGGAAGCTACCTTATGAAGGTGATCATAGATACGGGATTATTAATATATCCAGGTTGGCATCTATTATTTTTTTAGCTTTTGACTTTCGCAGCTGTGGGCATCTTGACAACCATCAACTCCCTGTAAGCACAGACAACTCTATAAGAACCTGAGGATAAATTTCCCTGTGCATGTCCCCTTGTGAAACTGCTTAAGCACCGCCTGGTTTACACACAGGTGGAATTTCTAGGTCAAAGTGTGCATGTTTACTTCTTTGACTAAGCACTGCCAGGTGGCTCTTCTGCATAGCTCTACCTGTGGCCAGGATTGTATTATCTAGCTTTCTAACTTTTGCAGGTTGAGTAGATACATAGTGGGAGCACACTGTTTTTGTTGGTATTTTTCTTGGTATCTATTCTGATGCTTTTCACTGGGGGATTTTTTCCTGTGAAAATGGGCTTCCTCTACTTGACCTTATTTTCTTCTTTTTAAAATTTTTCAATGTGACTTTTTAATTTTAGTTTTATTAAAGACATTGCCCCTTGCTTGCATAGTCTATATCTAAAGCACTAGTCCTTGCTCCAAGGCCCAGCTTGCTCTCAGCTGCCCCAGGAGGGGAACAGTCTTTGGCGGTAGACAAGAGACGCCCCTGCAGGGGGCACAAGTGCTTTGGCCCTCTGGTGTCTTGCCAGCAGTGCTTCTCATGCTCACAGAGGGTTTCAGACACTGAGTCAATGGTCCAGGTGGTCTTTTGTTCAGTCTGATCTCAAATTGAGCTCCTCTGAGAGGTCATATTGAAGTCCTTGTGTGTACCTGACCCATCATTTTAAACAATATTCCAAGTTCACTTTTTGTGTGTACGTGGGTTCTGGGGATTGAACCCAGGACCTTGAGCCTGTGAGGCAAGTGACCTACCTGAGCTACACCCTCAGAGACCCCTGTAAAAGTATTTCCCCTTTGCCTCGGGGTCTAAGTTGCCAAGGCTGACCTCAAACGTTCCTCTTGCCTCAGCCTCCCTGGTGGCTGGCATGACAGGCATGCACCTGGGACTGTCACACTCGAGCCTGTGATGGGAACTCATGTGCATCTGTCCAGGGCTGAGCATGGTTAGGCAGAGCTGTGCTCCAGGCTCCCTGCAGGGCTGTGGAGGCTTCTGCTGCCCAGCAGCCCTGGTGCCATGGCCAGGGCTCCTCCCAGCCGAGGGCAGGCAGCTGCCCATTGCTGTAGGCTGACCTTATTTTCTTCTTATGGCACTCGTCCGTTCTCTGGAGTATGTTGTATGGTTTGTCCATTAGGA
Source organism: Urocitellus parryii (assembly GCF_045843805.1). Lineage (NCBI taxonomy): Eukaryota > Metazoa > Chordata > Mammalia > Rodentia > Sciuridae > Urocitellus > Urocitellus parryii. The sequence goes on from NC_135548.1 coordinate 38,511,020, forward strand.
GTCTAACAGGTCCTCTAGAACCTTCAAACAATTAGTAAAATTCCTGAACAGTAAGTGAGCGCGCGCAGAAATTGGGCTAATATTTTGGGAAGAACAATGTTGGATGATATATTCATGGCTTGAATATATCATCCAACATGAAGTTATTTTTTATTACTTACAAAATAATAAAATAATGAAGCAATACCATGGGCTGAGCTAAAATAGATCCTTAGGATCTTAGGCATTCTGTAATAAATCTGTGTCACTTGAAGTATAGAGTTGATCGACTCTGAGTAATGAAACAGAAGTAAAGGTATCAAAGCCAATGATCATCTGTTTCCAATTTTCTGTGATTTGGTTCAAGTGGTAAAGTGGTGATATTTATTAATAATGGATCAAATAGGTTCATAATTGTTTTAGAGTACAATTAGATGCCTTCAAACTTTAGCCCTCCTATGTCCTGTGAGACATTTTCTATGTGAGGCTTTAAGAAGAAGAAGAGAATATTCTGTAAAGAAAACCTTGTGATCTGTGCAGTATGAAGTTGAATGGATTCATTCAGAAATCAGAAATTCTATTGAAAGATATTTATTGGCATGAGCCAAATAAAACCTATTTTTAGGCATCCTGGTGAAGACAAGGTTTTATCTTTATGTCTCATTTTCTATGTTTTGTTGTTGTTGTTGTTGTTAGAATGAAATTCATATGTTGCCAGACCATTCTATCAGATGTGTAACTAGATGCCATTTAAATTACCCACTTTTACATGGTAGACAGTTTTTAATGAACACTGCCTGTCTGCACCTTTTTTAAAAACAGGACTGGGATCAGAAGCCCAAATACCAATGGTTAGCTGGAGCATATTTTTCATTTGGCCTATCTGTCAGTATTCCCTGAGGTCATCTGTGCAATCAGCTTCGTTCCTCCTGCTCCCTCACTGGATTTCATAGAAACCATATGCTATGTATGAATCAGGGACACCAATCCCACAACATAGCATTCTTGGAATATCCAAAGTCCCACTTTTCACTTCGCCATGCCTGAGATCAGCAGTAATATTTATCAGCAAATGTGAGATTTTCAAAGATCCAATTCTATGTGCTCCTTTCTCATAGAGCCTTAGGCAGGGATATAGCATACATAAATATTAAGTAAAGTCCATAGTTTTTAAAATGTCATCCATTGAATAGTTGACACATGTCTGAGATACTTTTTATTTTGGAGGAGGTATTATTTAATAGGGAATTCCAACAGCTACCTAATAGTGAAATGAGAAGTCTTGCATCCATTTTATTTTGTTTCTGATGATTTTTATGAGTAAGGGTAAGATACTTCCTTGTTCTGATGCAGATGTTGCCCACTTTTGTGAATGGATGCGGGGTGTCACCTACTACTTGCATATCTGCATATTGGGCTTGACACTGCTATCGTACTTGGTAGTTGGCAAAAAGTCAATACTGAAGTTAAGCTCTTGTGTTCTAGCAGCAGAGCTGAAGATCCTTGATGTGCCACCTTCTGCAATCCATGCTGCTCTCTTCATGTTCCTTATTGACTTCCTGGTGATGAGCATCATGGTCTCCTGGTCTTGAGAATGGCCAAGCATTGCTCTGTGAATGTGGAAGATGGGCATGTGGAAGGCTCCAGGGAGGAGGGATCATTGAACATGTACTCGAATCCATGTGCCTGTTGAATGACCTGTTTTTTTTTTATTTTTGGGTTTTAAGGGAGACACTGCCCTAAAACACTTCTGTGCAGCTGGGGATGCAGGCTTCTGCTTCACCTTGCAGGAAGCATTAACGAATCCTTTCCAGAAGACATGAGAAGAGAGAAGTGAGCCTCTGGTATCATGCAGGTTCCTTGCATTGCCCATGGGCTAGAAGAGAGAAGAGTTGCTTCATGAGATTTGATCCCCTTTTTCCTGAAAAGTTCCACACAGAGGTGAGTCCCCAGCATGTTTAGAAATCATTTCAGACACCTTTCTGGACGGAATTGAATCAGAGCCCCTGATGATGTGGAAGAGCTAAAGATGGGTTTGCTATGAATTTTCTATTTCATTCATCAGGGCCTGAGTCAAGTCAGTCATTGTGCTGTCAACACATGAGCTGCTGGTCAAGTGTGAGGAAGTGGTCTTGCTTTATGAAAACACCACCCTGATTCAGTGAGCCAGAGGCAGCCTGCAGTCCCTGTTTTCCTGTAAAGGCAGATTGCTGTGGATGGCCTCTGGCCTCGTCATGCAGCCCTGCTCAGAGTAGGGGATTGAGGGACCAGGCAGATCCCTAGTTCCTTTTGACCTTTATTGCCATTGGGCCACCCCAGGGTCCTTGGACTCTACCTGGTCTTCTGGCCTGGGTCAGGGGATGTGAGGTTTGGAATCCCCCTCTGTGGCAGGATCCCAGCCCCCCCAGCCACTTGAGGTCAGCACATCCTTCCCTAATTGTGTTAGAGTTGGAGACTTCTCCCACCCATCCTCATCCATGCTCATCCCACATTTTGTAGCTTGGCACCTGAGGACCTTTATTCATTGACTTAGTTGTTAGTGATGATGGTTACTAAGACTAAGTGACTCTTTCAAGTCACATCACTTGCATCGTAGGGCTAGAGCATGAATCTTCCTAATTGATTTCATGGGACTCTCTCATGGAAACTGTGACTGCTTCCTAAACACACACTCTACATTTGGAGTGTCAAAATTCTTGCCACTGCCTCCTTGGCAAGTGTATCTTGTCTTCTACGTGGGAATTTCACAAATATTTTCCTTTGGTTTGTGGAGGTCATGCAGAAGGGATTTCATTTGAAATAGCCCAAACAAGAAATACCAGTTGTCTTTTTCGCACATGGATGTGTGTAGTGAACACCCCTTTCTGTGTGCTTGCATGAGTTACTCCTTTGAATTTGTTGAAGAATGGTTGGCTGGGGAGCAAGTTAACGAGAGATGGATATCAATGGTTGTCAAGTATTCTGACGTGAAGAATGTATTGAGGATGTGAAGGCTTTTCTAGCCAGTTCCTATGGCTCAGTCAGGGATCAGTCAGAGGATTCTGTCTGGTAGACTCTTTGGCACAGATGTCAAAGTGGCCTGGTCTTACCCTGTCCAGGACTGAATGCTGAGCTTGAGTGGGAGCTTCTTGTCATTTCAAGCATTTCCATGAGTCTGTCCTCTGTTCTCTTGTATCCAAGTGGTTTCTAATAGGAAAGCAGAACAAAAATTGAAAGTATGGTGATTGATTATTTTTACCAATGTTATTTCAATCCACTTTGTTTAATACGAAATTACCTTTATGCTAGTAAGATTTCATATGTGAGGAAATAATGAAAATATTGGGGTTAGGGGATGAGAATATGCAAATCAAACATTTTCGAGCACCAAGACCCGTTTTTTGTTTTTGTTTTTGTTTTTTTTTTAACTTAAATAATATTAAGTGCCAGAGGACCACCGCTGCCATTCAGCCTCAACAACCTCCAGGTCCAGCCTCCAGGTGGCCCATTTCACCAGGGTGTGTGGGACCACACTGTCCTGGGATGAGAGAACAGTACCCACGGATGTTGACATCTCACAGAGTAGATATTGCCAGTGACAGTAGGGAGCTATTGGCACATGAGGAAGGGAAGAGCTCTCAGGATGGGAAGAGGGGGCCGCTTCGAGACTCATTGGGTATGGCACGAGGCTGCTGGGTGTGGTGTTGGCCTGGGCCCACTGAGTGGGGCAGATCCGTGGTCTGTGTTTCTGTACGCTCCTCTGTAGCCTGTGTTGGCAGCAGATCAGGGAATTGCGATCAGAAGTGCTCCCAGTAACACAGGCACCAGCCCCCAGAGTGTGTGCCTATCCGTTTCCCCACCTGGCCTGACTTAGTGCCTGTCTTGCCTCAGGGCTGAGACCCTACAATCTCTGATGAGGGTGTCTGTGGTCCAGATCCAACCTGCATGGCCAACATGCTCAGACCTTCAGCTGGGTCCTAGGCTGCTGCAACCAAACTCTGTTAACTGGGTGGCCGACAACAGAGGAAGTGTCTTCCGTTGAGCTCCAGAGGCTCAACACAGTAGGTGTTGGGCTGTCCCAGTGCCATAACCCCTCCCAGGTTTCAAGGGGACTGTCTCCCCAACTCTCCCAGCCCTTGCCCACTCTCCTATTGCTGCCCACGATCTGTGGTTCCCATATGGGCATCCCGCCCTGGCTCCAACCTCACATATCCGGTATCCCCCAGTCTCCCTGGTATCTGGGTCCAGACTCTCCTCTTCCTACAAGAATATCAGATATTGGATTTGGTCCCATTTGATGCTGTGTTCCATCATGTGAGCTCTTAGCTTCATCACTGTGCAAAGACTCTTTTCCCACACAAGTTCGCACGACTTTTGGCTGGCTAAGAATTTTCAGGCGACACTTTTCTAATGAGTACACTTTCCTTCCTTCCGATCTCCCACCAGTGAGCATTCCTCACACCCTTGTCCTAGTTCCTTTATGGCAGTTTCCCTCCTTATGGCTGAGAGGACCTAGTGACCCCTGAATTCACACGTTCTCCTTAATCACCAACACACTGCAGAATTCTCCAGGGGGCCATATATGCTCCTGGAAGTTGGTGTTGGAAATAGTTCTCCATCCATTAATCACTCCCTCACTCACTAATGTCCTTGTGTCCTTGAGAAAGGCTCTCCCTTTCCTGGTTTTCCTGAATAGAAATCCTCTTGCCTCTTGGGTGAATAGGGTTATGGGTTGTGCAGAGGGTGTTGGTCCACTGAGCATCTTAGAGACTGTCCTTTATGGAGCCTAATGATCCTCACTGGGGAATGAGGCCAGGGTCCTAACTGTGGTTAGTTAGAGAGGGAAAGAAGGACGAGGGAAACTCAGATGTCCCTTCATGGCCCCTGGAGTTAGAGGACTTACCCCTTTGCACCTGGGATCATGAGACCTCATTTCCTCGAGGACACGCACACTCAGACGTTAATCTTGAATGTGGGTTCCTTTCTGGGGTCCAGGGCTGTTGTTAGCCACCAGGAATGACAGTGCTCTCCATGCTGAGTGGAGCCATTTTTGCCAGGAAAGAGAGCCCATGGTCACGCCTTGTGCAAAGCATCCCACGCCAGGGGCTCCCATGCCTACATTCCTGTCCTGAAAGGAAGCCACTCAGAGGCAAGGTGGGTCCAACCACCTCCCATGTGTTCACTCATCACTGTGTTCCAGCAGTCACCCCAGTGAACAGTCCTGATGGGATTGGATGTGGCTCAGAATGTCACCCTCATGAGCTCTACCCTGCCACAGCTGCAGTTCTGCAGTGGGAGAAACTCAAAACCTCAAAACACATGCACATGAAAGAAAAGAGCAAGAGCCAGAGCCCAAACAGGCCAGGTGTGGCAAAGACAGCTGGAGTGCCTAGGTTGGGACTCAGAATTATGTCAGTGGGGTGGCATTGCTGCTGGCACCAGCATGATAACCGAGAGCCAGCCCTGCTCATTTTGGGGAGCAGTGTGTTGGGGAAGGCAGCAGAAATTGAGAGGCAGGATTGAGTTTGGCCCTAGGAGGAGGTTGGGTAAGAGGCCAGTGTGGGTTGGAGAGCCTGGGCAGATAGACAGAGGCCAGGGCACACCCCAAAGCCTGGAGACTGCACTTGATGTCCAGGGTTGTGAAACACCACTTCCCCTCTTACTCACAACTGAGAGCAAGGGGCATTGATGAGTTCAGTTTGTGTGCGGCTGCATCCAAGGTGGCTCGGCTAGGAACCTCTGTTTCCTTGACTCAGGAGGCTGGGAGTCCAGGCTCCACTGAGGCTCGGCTGGGAGGATCGGAGTCTGAGTTTATGCCTGTGTTCCCTGTAGGATCCATGTTGGCTGAGCCTCAGTGTTTTTGTAATGAGAGGATGGGTGACCGTCATGTCTTTATCACAGGACACACTTGCTAAATGGATTTGTTTGCTCTGAGGAGGAAAGAGAGAGGGGGGAGTGGTGCTGGAGACAGGGATGCAGACAGGGGTCATGGACTTGGCATAACTCAGTCTTGGAGGTGATATCCCATCACCTGTACCCACTTCAATTCCCATGAATCCAGAGGCTGAGCCCCCTTGAGGTGAGGGGTGAACCGGTTCTGGGCAGCAGGATGCTGTGGTACCTCGGAGTCTCTGTGAGACCCCAACACTAGACACACTTGGCCCTTTTGAAATCTTAGGAGAAGCCTTGGGAAGTTGTATGGCAGAGGGGAGCAGCCTCTGCATCTCAGTCCCCTCCAACTTGCCATGGTGTAGAGAGGGAACTGCAGCCACGATGGGACGGACATTGGCCATGTCCCTGTGTGGGACACAGGCCTGATTGAGTTAGGGTGCATTCTTTGTCTCTCCCTTTCTTGTGATTATCCCATCTCTACATTTGTGCTTTAGCCACCTGTGAGTCCCATCTCTGGTTTCAGAGAGAACAGAGGGTGTTATGGGCCAATAGACACAATAAACCCTAGAGATTAGATGCTACCCTACTTTCCAGAAAAGACTGGGCACACCATGAGTTGCACAATGATGGGACCAGGGTCCAAAAGCTGCTGAGAGGGAAGGACTGGTTGTGAATGCATTTTTGAAGGCTCCAAGCTGGAACTCTAGTGGCACCAAGCAGGGCAGATGCTGGTGGGGATGTTTGGGTAGTTGTTGGTGAACACCTGCGCACCTGAGATGGGTAGGCATGGAGGAGAAATCGGCAGCCCATAGGGCTGTTGAAAGTGGTCTTATGTGAAAAGAGGCTCAGGTATGGGCACAGGAAATGACATCATTGCCTTGACAATGGATCAAACAGAACATGGAACCCTGGTATCCAGGCACCCACTTCACTGACCAAGCCATCCGAGCTCACTTGGTTGGAGCCACTGGAGGGAGAAGGATGTTCTCCTGTGGTTGCAGACAATGCCGAGCCTCAGGCTCCCAGGAATCTCAGGGGGGCCAACTAGCCCTTTTGTGGATACACTGGGTGAGGCTTCATCTTAGACGCCACACCTCTGGCGATTGTCGCAGAGGAGCTCAAGAGTAACAGTGAGTAGCACAGGGCAGGTGAGCCCAGCAGGCCCTCTAGTCTGATCCCTGATGAATGGCCCAGGACTCCTATTCTGACTCTGTGTGTGTGTGTGTGTGTGTGTGTGTGTGTGTGTGTGTGTGTTTGTACTGATGGGAACTGTCCCATTGTGCTTTGACTCTAGTGTATTGGCACAAGTCATTTTTCTGTTTGTCACCATTTCCATTTTGAACCCACCATTCTTGGTCCCAACCCAGGGTGAAAATGATCAGAACACGGAGGAGCCCTTCAGGGTTCAGAGCCTTGAACCTTACAGGCAGGACCAGCTTAGGAATGAGCTCCTGCCTGTCATTTGTGGGAGGAACCTACATTTCAGCAGCAACATGGGGTTAATCTCCTGGGATTTCATCCCCACCCAGCAGGTGCTGGATCTCTTGTTCCCAAAACAGCCACCTTCTTCAGTCTTTACTCCTGGTGCCACTCCACATCCTCCAAGGGGACAAGAACCTCAGGTTCTGGATGGATGTTGTAGAATGCCCACAGAGCCAACTGCCAGGCTGGGTGGGGTGCAGTTGCTGGGCTTTGCTGATGTTGTCATCCCCCACAGTTCTTGGAACCTTCTGTGGCAGTGGCATCCAGGACCCCAGCAGCTGTGAGTAGCAGCTCCTCACTGCTTCACTCCAGCGAGCAGGTGGAAGACAGCCGCGTTGTTCACGTCCTCCTAGAGGGACAGAGCCTGAGGGAGACAAAGCGCATCCCGGTAAGCCCGACAGCAGGGCTGCCTCCTGGGTGTCCACACAGTGGAAGGCAGGAGACACAGCCAACCCCAGGGCTATGGTGGGAAATAAAGAAGAGAGAGGTCCGTCTTAAGGGCTTGACCTGAGGAGGGAGAGCATCAGCATGCCCAGCTTCAGTGGTGAGTGGGCCTGTGTATTGTGGGTTTTGCAGGCCAGAAGTGCAGACGGAAGTGCTGTGGACAGATGAAGGCAGAGATATGTCCAGGGTGCAGGCTGCAGTGCCTAGAACTTGGTATTCTCAATGAGTGAAGTTGGAGCAGAGGAGGTGGCAGTGACTTGTCACATGTGTAGGAGGGGATGTGTTCCTGGTGGCAGGGAAGAGAACCTCCTTAGCATGACTAGGTGTAGGAATTTGGGGTCGGGATCACCTGGGGGGTCATGCCGAAGCTTCGGAATGTTAGGCTTTGCATGTATGTAAATACGGAGCTAAAGGGGTTCTTGGCAGAATTTCTATGGATGTGCAGTAGACACGCTAATGCTGCAGGTGTCCAGCTGCAGAGGAGACATGTTCAGTGACTGCCAGTGCTGAGTCAAGTACATCATTACAACCAGACCCGCACCGAGCTTCCAGAGGCCAGGGCCTCTCAAAGCTATCATGAAGCACTCAAGTGCACACTCTTGTATCTGAGTCTGTTTTGTGTCGTGGCAGTCAGGACCCAAATTTTCAGTGCATCTGCCTCTTGCACCCACAAAGGCAGCCTGCATCCCAGATCACACTTGGTGTGCAGATCTCTGGCCCATTGCTCTCATCTCAGTGAGATGAGAGTGTGTCTGTGCATAGGCAGTTTGGTCCTTTGACATGAGTGGAATGTGGCTCCCCAGGGGGAGGGGAGATGGCAGGTACAGGCAGATATTTGTACCAGGATTGTTCTAGTAGCACATTGCAAGAACCCAGGTGGTATATGGAGGACACACTCAGGTAGCAGGATAACAAGATTGTGCCCTTGTATATGTAGCTGAGATTTCTCCTGAATGTTTGACCACAGTCTTCTGGGTAGCTCTTCTAAAAGCCATTCTCTGATGACATTTGTCCCACCCTGATCCAGGTGACCTTTCAGGAGACGGTGACAAGCCTCATCCGCAGGGCCTTGAACCAAAATTTGTTGCAGCATGAGGATGTGGACAACTTTGAGCTGCTGTATATGATGTCTGAGGATGAGAGTAAGTAGGACAATCAGACAGTGGGGAGACATGATCCACAGTGGGCTCAGGATAACTGACAGCCAAGAGAAAGTGGGCCTTGGCCCCAAAATACCAAAGTGTGATGGGCCTGGAGGAGACTCTCAGGGGTTGTGGGTGTTTTGTGGTATAATCCTTGAGTGCCACCTAACAATTCTCTCCACTTCGCTCTGCAGAAATCAAGGTCTCTGACCACTCACTCGTGTGTCTGTCCATGAATCTGGGAATACAATATTTCATGGTGAGGAAACGCCCCCAGGTCAAGGGAAAGGAGGTAAACACCTACCTTATTCAAGCTGTGCATGTGCTGCCATTCCACTCCGACCTGAGGAAATAAGAAGCCTCAGCACCTGGACATATTTGCTGGAAGCCCATAGAGCCAACTGACAGTCTCGGGTGGCTTTCTGTTTCTGGGTTTGCTGATGTTCCATCCCCCACAGTTCTCAGAATCAACCTGCAAGTCCTCCAGGCCGCTTTCCCACAAGCAGGTGGGAGACACCTGCTTAATTCGTGTCCACTTAGAAACACAAAGTCCAGAGATGGCCAAGAGTGTTCTGGTAAGCCTGGGAGCAGGGGTGTCCCGTGGTGCTTACACCTGGGTGGGGAGCAGACACTGGTCCAATACCATGGACTACTCATGCCTTCTTGAATTTTAGCTTCTGGATGATCAGGAGGATAGATGGGAATCAAGAAGGGAGAGGTCAGTGTGAAGGGCTGGAGCTGAGATGAGCGAGTGCAGCAGCTTGTCCACTGCCATGTCTGAGGGAGTCTGTGTGTCAGGTGGCAGCATGCAGTCCAGAAGGGCAGGGACAGGTATGGGTGACAGATGAGAATAGGACAGGAACTAGGTTGCAGGTTCCCTTGTATGGGATGCTGACGTCTATGGAGGAGGACAGCAGTGTGAGGTTCTCCATGTTCCTTGAACAAGGAGCTGAGAGAGTCTCTCTGCAGAGTCGATATGAATGTGGAGCAAGCACAGTAAATGTCCAGGTAACCCAATGACCACCCTTTCCGGATGAGGTGCCCTCCTATATCCCAGCCAGCACTGAGCCTCTGGAGGCCAGGAGCTCTCGTGGCTATCTTTCAGCTCTCCTGTGTGTGGTCATGTTCCTGGGTCTGTTTTTGGCCCTGGCAATCCAGACCAAAGCCTCTAGGTTTTGTGCCTCGGCCATTCCCAATGCCGCCTGCATCCTCGGGCAGACCTGGGATCTTGGAGGCTATTGTCCCATTCCTCCCAACTTGTGGGATGAGATTGCATCTGTATGCAGGTAGTGGGGTCCTTTCACTCCGAGAGGAGTGCAGCTCCACAAAGAGCAATGGCAGGCCCAGGAAGTCCTATGTACAAGGATTGGGCTAGTAGCCTGTGGGAAGAGCCCACACGATGAGCAGGAGGTCAGCCTCGGGTAGTAGGGTCATGGATGTTGCCCTTGTATTTAGAGTGGAGGTGCCTCCAGAATGCCCCTGCCCACTGTCCTTGAGTAGTCACTTCAAGGCCCATTTCCTGAAGGCCTGACTCCCATGCTGCTCCAGGTGACCTGCCACGATAGGGCTCCTGTCGTCATCCGCAGCGCCCTCGACCTACACTTCCTTACTGAGGAGAATCCAGAGGATTATGAGCTGGGCCAAATCATCTCTCGCCGTCAGAGTAAGTGAGACAATCAGATAGCAGAGAGCAAGGGTCAGGATGTGGACTCAGGTCAACTCTTAGCAACAAAGAGTAGTCTCTGACCCCCAAGAACACTCCAACAGGTGTGTTGGGTTCGTGCACAAAGCCAACTGCACTTCTGCTGGTGGAAGGTCTTGAGGTCCAATGGTATACCCCGGTGGATATTGCGGCTCCCCACCAGGTGCCCTCCCCTGGACATGAACAGGCATCCAAAGCTGACATCTTTGAGGAGTGAGGAGGAAAGCCTCTCTCCAGGAGCAGTATGTTTTCATGGTCTGGGATAGGAGTGGTTTCAAAGGAACATGGGAATGCATGGGCTAAAGAGGGAACTGGCATTTTGTGGACTGAAGCAGTACTATTGAAAGCCTTCTGTGTGACCAAAAAACCACTGCCTGGGCAGAGCATTGCCAGGATTCTAGCAAGCAGTAACAGGATGAAATTGGGAAGAAAACACAGCCTGGGAGACAGCCTGAATCATCTGTTTTTGCATAAATTCCATGGTCTTACGCACCTGAGTCCACTAGGCAAGGAGTGATCACAATAGCCAGGTTGTGATCCCTAACTAAAGTCAGATGAGGGCTTCCTGAGCACGTAGCCACAGAGCTCATCTGATAATAATGCCAGCGCTTTTTCGTTGGTTGGTTGGTTGGTTTTTGTGAGCCAAACACCACAGCAGCCATTATCCCAGCCTATGTACCCTGAAGACCACCATCCCTATGAGTTCTAGGATCACTTGTCTCCTATCTTAACCTACTGTTAGGTTAGTAGAGTCTATGGAAGAGGAAGTCTGTCTGGGGCCTTGGTAGCCTAAGAAATTCATAGCAGAGATCTCCACATCCAACCCAGAAGGGATGGAGAACAGGCTCTAGGTTAGAGGAGGGCGACAGGAAACACATGTTCAGAGGAAGGAGAAGCGGCTGTTGTATTCCCCCACTCGGGGTCATGGCACCACTGGGCCATACACCATGTTGGAGGGAAGCAGTCCCTTTGCTGGTCTTTGGAACCATTGTTCTCAGTAGGGCAGTATTTGGAATGTGGCCTCCATTCTCAGAAGCCTGGTGCACATGGAGGCGGGCTCCACCAATGCAGAAGTATGGCTCTAACGTGGTATCCGTGCTGGTCAGCCTGTCCTCACTGTGGCCATACTTGAGGAAAATAACTCAGAGGAGGAATCCTAGGCCTTTTTTCTCTGGGTTTCATAGCTTTCTCTTTGGTTGTGCACTGAGGCTGTCCATAAAGCTCTAGTGTGTGGCAGTGGAGAGCTCCTCAGCCCTTGCCACAAAGGCATAGACTGGGAGAGAGAGAACGAGGCTGGCAGAGAGGGAGAGAGAGAAAGATGGAGAGGGAGGACCTCTCCTTGGAGAATGAGGATTCAGTGGAGCCAACAGGAACAAGGTACAGTTGCCCAGGGCACAACCCTGTTTAGGTCTTACTCCAACCATGCTCAACCTTTCTTCCAGTCCCTCCCACCCCCCAGTAGTGTATTCATCTTGAATGAGAATTTCATGTTGACATCAGAGCACTCACCATCCAATGCTTCCCTCCAAACCCACCTATGAAGATGGCTCATGTGGGGACTGAATCTTCGGCACAGGAGCCTTTTGTGGGAGATTTCAGATGCAAACCCTAGTGGTGTGCTTTGGCAGATGCAAGAGGACCTGAGATATTCTGGAGTCCAAAGCCTTCGGTAGGAACAGACATTAGGTCTGTTGAAGTGCTCTGCCTAGTTCTTCCTCAGGGAGGACTGTGGAGGCTGTCTTTGTTGGTATTGGTGCTGAATTGGAGAGCTCTCAGGTGTGTGGCTCTGGCCTTTTCTGGCACAGGCTCTCAGATGTTGGCGTGTCCTAGGGAGCACCTCCTGAGTGCCACCTTCTTTTTGTACACCCCTCTCTCCCCAGAGCTGAGGATTCCAGCAGAGGCCAACGTATTTTATGCCAAGAATCCTCACAAAAAATCCAACTTTGTGCTGAGGAAAAGGAGCCTCTCCCAAAAGAATGATGGGTGGATCGAGCCTCAACCTCCCTCTCGTCCTGCAAAGAAGGCTCCAGGCCTCCTGAGGATGCTTGCAAAACCATTCTGGGGCTGTGTGCCTGGGCGGGGCTGAGGCAGCCCAGGAATATTTACATTGATTACTATTTTCTTCAAAGTTTGAATCTATAGTTTGCCATTGTCCTTGACCTTGTTTAGTAACACAGTTGTTACTCTATCCTGTATTTGTTGTTTCCATTAATATATTATTATTATTTTAAAATATATATGTTTTTGTTACCTGATCTACTGTGATGATTTGAGTATACTAAATGTAGCAGTGATTCCTAAAGGACACATCCAAACCAACAGGAAGGAATGTTTCATTCTATCAGCAAGAACTTTGGTTTTTAGGAGTTTGGCAGATGGCATTATCTGAGTCAGTTTTCCAATGGGGGCAATGAAGTATCAGCTGTGGTGGTACAAACACAAACAAAGACACACAAACACACACAAGAGCACACACACTCACTGAGAGATAGATAGACAGATGGAGTTGGTCTCTGCTGAAATACTTTGGAGACATGGTTCTGATTTCTCCCCTTTTGGAGTATTTTCAATTGCACAAGGTGTCTTGCAAATGAACCCATGTCTGAGGAAGATATGCATGTGTAGTTCACATGCCACTTTTCACATAGCAGGAAGGTCATGTAATATTTTTCATGCAGCTGTCTTTTGACTGTGAACCATCCCATGAGGTCAGCTGTGGAATTTTCAACTTGTAGCATCACAATGGGGATCCACTCTTTGGATTTGGGGATATTTCCGATTTTCTTGATTCAGATTGGAATGATATATATATTAGTTTTTGATGAAAATTCTGCATTTGATGGTAATGAATGTCGTGCATCTAGGAATCTGTAGAGTGCAGACAATGAATGGATGCCTACTGTTGTCTGGACTGGTCTGAAAAGTCCTGTAGCATCTGAGCATGTGTGAGGGCTGTACAGGTCTTGCCAAAAGTCCAGGTCAGATGATCCTGCACAAAGCTGAACTCCTAGTGGTCTCCACAACAGTGTAAGGGCCAAGGAGAAACACACTTCCACACAGAAGTTGGGAAGCTACCTTATGAAGGTGATCATAGATACGGGATTATTAATATATCCAGGTTGGCATCTATTATTTTTTTAGCTTTTGACTTTCGCAGCTGTGGGCATCTTGACAACCATCAACTCCCTGTAAGCACAGACAACTCTATAAGAACCTGAGGATAAATTTCCCTGTGCATGTCCCCTTGTGAAACTGCTTAAGCACCGCCTGGTTTACACACAGGTGGAATTTCTAGGTCAAAGTGTGCATGTTTACTTCTTTGACTAAGCACTGCCAGGTGGCTCTTCTGCATAGCTCTACCTGTGGCCAGGATTGTATTATCTAGCTTTCTAACTTTTGCAGGTTGAGTAGATACATAGTGGGAGCACACTGTTTTTGTTGGTATTTTTCTTGGTATCTATTCTGATGCTTTTCACTGGGGGATTTTTTCCTGTGAAAATGGGCTTCCTCTACTTGACCTTATTTTCTTCTTTTTAAAATTTTTTCAATGTGACTTTTTAATTTTAGTTTTATTAAAGACATTGCCCCTTGCTTGCATAGTCTATATCTAAAGCACTAGTCCTTGCTCCAAGGCCCAGCTTGCTCTCAGCTGCCCCAGGAGGGGAACAGTCTTTGGCGGTAGACAAGAGACGCCCCTGCAGGGGGCACAAGTGCTTTGGCCCTCTGGTGTCTTGCCAGCAGTGCTTCCCATGCTCAGAGGGTTTCAGACACTGAGTCAATGGTCCAGGTGGTCTTTTGTTCAGTCTGATCTCAAATTGAGCTCCTCTGAGAGGTCATATTGAAGTCCTTGTGTGTACCTGATCCATCATTTTAAACAATATTCCAAGTTCACTTTTTGTGTGTACGTGGGTTCTGGGGATTGAACCCAGGGCCTTGAGCCTGTGAGGCAAGTGACCTACCTGAGCTACACCCTCAGAGACCCCTGTAAAAGTATTTCCCCTTTGCCTTGGGTTCTAAGTTGCCAAGGCTGACCTCAAACGTTCCTCTTGCCTCAGCCTCCCTGGTGGCTGGCATGACAGGCATGCACCTGGGACTGTCACACTCGAGCCTGTGATTTGAACTCATGTGCATCTGTCCAGGGCTGAGCATGGTTAGGCAGAGCTGTGCTCCAGGCTCCCTGCAGGGCTGTGGAGGCTTCTGCTGCCCAGCAGCCCTGGTGCCATGGCCAGGGCTCCTCCCAGCCGAGGGCAGGCAGCTGCCCATTGCTGTAGGCTGACCTTATTTTCTTCTTATGGCACTCGTCCGTTCTCTGGAGTATGTTGTATGGTTTGTCCATTAGGAGTCTAACAGGTCCTCTAGAACCTTCAAACAATTAGTAAAATTCCTGAACAGTAAGTGAGCGTGCACAGAAATTGGGCTAATATTTTGGGAAGAACAATGTTGGATGATATATTCATGGCTTGAATATATCATCCAACATGAAGTTATATTTTATTACTTACAAAATAATAAAATAATGAAACAATACCATGGGCTGAGCTAAAATAGATCCTTAGGATCTTAGGCATTCTGTAATAAATCTGTGTCACTTGAAGTATAGAGTTGATCGACTCTGAGTAATGAAACAGAAGTAAAGGTATCAAAGCCAATGATCATCGGTTTCCAATTTTCTGTGATTTGGTTCAAGTGGTAAAGTGGTGATATTTATTAATAATGGATCGAATAGGTTCATAATTGTTTTAGAGTACAATTAGATGCCTTCAAACTTTAGCCCTCCTATGTCCTGTGAGACATTTTCTATGTGAGGCTTTAAGAAGAAGAAGAGAATATTCTGTAAAGAAAACCTTGTGATCTGTGCAGTATGAAGTTGAATGGATTCATTCAGAAATCAGAAATTCTATTGAAAGATATTTATTTGCATGAGCCAAATAAAACCTATTTTTAGGCATCCTGGTGAAGACAAGGTTTTATCTTTATGTCTCATTTTCTATGTTTTGTTGTTGTTGTTGTTGTTAGAATGAAATTCATATGTTGCCAGACCATTCTATCAGATGTGTAACTAGATGCCATTTAAATTACCCACTTTTACATGGTAGACAGTTTTTAATGAACACTGCCTGTCTGCACCTTTTTTAAAAACAGGACTGGGATCAGAAGCCCAAATACCAATGGTTAGCTGGAACATATTTTTCATTTGGCCTATCTGTCAGTATTCCCTGAGGTCATCTGTGCAATCAGCTTCGTTACTCCTGCTCCCTCACTGGATTTCATAGAAACCATATGCTATGTATGAATCAGGGACACCAATCCCACAACATAGCATTTTGGAATATCCAAAGTCCCACTTTTCACTTCGCCATGCCTGAGATCAGCAGTAATATTTATCAGCAAATGTGAGATTTTCAAAGATCCAATTCTATGTGCTCCTTTCTCATAGAGCCTTAGGCAGGGATATAGCATACATAAATATTAAGTAAAGTCCATAGTTTTTAAAATGTCATCCATTGAATAGTTGACACATGTCTGAGATACTTTTTATTTTGGAGGAGGTATTATTTAATAGGGAATTCCAACAGCTACCTAATAGTGAAATGAGAAGTCTTGCATCCATTTTATTTTGTTTCTGATGATTTTTATGAGTAAGGGTAAGATACTTCCTTGTTCTGATGCAGATGTTGCCCACTTTTGTGAATGGATGCGGGGTGTCACCTACTACTTGCATATCTGCATATTGGGCTTGACACTGCTATCGTACTTGGTAGCTGGCAAAAAGTCAATACTGAAGTTAAGCTCTTGTGTTCTAGCAGCAGAGCTGAAGATCCTTGATGTGCCACCTTCTGCAATCCATGCTGCTCTCTTCATGTTCCTTATTGACTTCCTGGTGAGGAGCATCATGGTCTCCTGGTCTTGAGAATGGCCAAGCATTGCTCTGTGAATGTGGAAGATGGGCATGTGGAAGGCTCCAGGGAGGAGGGATCATTGAACATGTACTCGAATCCATGTGCCTGTTGAATGACCTGTTTTTTTTTTATTTTTGGGTTTTAAGGGAGACACTGCCCTAAAACACTTCTGTGCAGCTGGGGATGCAGGCTTCTGCTTCACCTTGCAGGAAGCATTAACGAATCCTTTCCAGAAGACATGAGAAGAGAGAAGTGAGCCTCTGGTATCATGCAGGTTCCTTGCATTGCCCATGGGCTAGAAGAGAGAAGAGTTGCTTCATGAGATTTGATCCCCTTTTTCCTGAAAAGTTCCACACAGAGGTGAGTCCCCAGCATGTTTAGAAATCATTTCAGACACCTTTCTGGACGGAATTGAATCAGAGCCCCTGATGATGTGGAAGAGCTAAAGATGGGTTTGCTATGAATTTTCTATTTCATTCATCAGGGCCTGAGTCAAGTCAGTCATTGTGCTGTCAACACATGAGCTGCTGGTCAAGTGTGAGGAAGTGGTCTTGCTTTATGAAAACACCACCCTGATTCAGTGAGCCAGAGGCAGCCTGCAGTCCCTGTTTTCCTGTAAAGGCAGATTGCTGTGGATGGCCTCTGGCCTCGTCATGCAGCCCTGCTCAGAGTAGGGGATTGAGGGACCAGGCAGATCCCTAGTTCCTTTTGACCTTTATTGCCATTGGGCCACCCCAGGGTCCTTGGACTCTACCTGGTCTTCTGGCCTGGGTCAGGGGATGTGAGGTTTGGAATCCCCCTCTGTGGCAGGATCCCAGCCCCCCAGCCACTTGAGGTCAGCACATCCTTCCCTAATTGTGTTAGAGTTGGAGACTTCTCCCACCCATCCTCATCCATGCTCATCCCACATTTTGTAGCTTGGCACCTGAGGACCTTTATTCATTGACTTAGTTGTTAGTGATGATGGTTACTAAGACTAAGTGACTCTTTCAAGTCACATCACTTGCATGGTAGGGCTAGAGCATGGATCTTCCTAATTGATTTCATGGGACTCTCTCATGGAAACTGTGACTGCTTCCTAAACACACACTCTACATTTGGAGTGTCAAAATTCTTGCCACTGCCTCCTTGGCAAGTGTATCTTGTCTTCTACGTGGGAATTTCACAAATATTTTCCTTTGGTTTGTGGAGGTCATGCAGAAGGGATTTCATTTGAAATAGCCCAAACAAGAAATACCAGTTGTCTTTTTCGCACATGGATGTGTGTAGTGAACACCCCTTTCTGTGTGCTTGCATGAGTTACTCCTTTGAATTTGTTGAAGAATGGTTGGCTGGGGAGCAAGTTAACGAGAGATGGATATCAATGGTTGTCAAGTATTCTGACGTGAAGAATGTATTGAGGATATGAAGGCTTTTCTAGCCAGTTCCTATGGCTCAGTCAGGGATCAGTCAGAGGATTCTGTCTGGTAGACTCTTTGGCACAGATGTCAAAGTGGCCTGGTCTTACCCTGTCCAGGACTGAATGCTGAGCTGGAGTGGGAGCTTCTTGTCATTTCAAGCATTTCCATGAGTCTGTCCTCTGTTCTCTTGTATCCAAGTGGTTTCTAATAGGAAAGCAGAACAAAAATTGAAAGTATGGTGATTGATTATTTTTACCAATGTTATTTCAATCCACTTTGTTTAATACAAAATTACCTTTATGCTAGTAAGATTTCATATGTGAGGAAATAATGAAAATATTGGGGTTAGGGGATGAGAATATGCAAATCAAACATTTTTGAGCACCAAGACCCGTTTTTTGTTTTTGTTTTTGTTTTTTTTTTTATTAACTTAAATAATATTAAGTGCCAGAGGACCACCGCTGCCATTCAGCCTCAACAACCTCCAGGTCCAGCCTCCAGGTGGCCCATTTCACCAGGGTGTGTGGGACCACACTGTCCTGGGATGAGAGAACAGTACCCACGGATGTTGACATCTCACAGAGTAGATATTGCCAGTGACAGTAGGGAGCTATTGGCACATGAGGAAGGGAAGAGCTCTCAGGATGGGAAGAGGGGGCCGCTTCGAGACTCATTGGGTATGGCACGAGGCTGCTGGGTGTGGTGTTGGCCTGGGCCCACTGAGTGGGGTAGATCCGTGGTCTGTGTTTCTGTACCCTCCTCTGTAGCCTGTGTTGGCAGCAGATCAGGGAATTGCGATCAGAAGTGCTCCCAGTAACACAGGCACCAGCCCCCAGAGTGTGTGCCTATCCGTTTCCCCACCTGGCCTGACTTAGTGCCTGTCTTGCCTCAGGGCTGAGACCCTACAATCTCTGATGAGGGTGTCTGTGGTCCAGATCCAACCTGCATGGCCAACATGCTCAGACCTTCAGCTGGGTCCTAGGCTGCTGCAACCAAACTCTGTTAACTGGGTGGCCGACAACAGAGGAAGTGTCTTCCGTTGAGCTCCAGAGGCTCAACACAGTAGGTGTTGGGCTGTCCCAGTGCCATAACCCCTCCCAGGTTTCAAGGGGACTGTCTCCCCAACTCTCCCAGCCCTTGCCCACTCTCCTATTGCTGCCCACGATCTGTGGTTCCCATATGGGCATCCCGCCCTGGCTCCAACCTCACATATCCGGTATCCCCCAGTCTCCCTGGTATCTGGGTCCAGACTCTCCTCTTCCTACAAGAATATCAGATATTGGATTTGGTCCCAGTTGATGCTGTGTTCCATCATGTGAGCTCTTAGCTTCATCACTGTGCAAAGACTCTTTTCCCACACAAGTTCGCACGACTTTTGGCTGGCTAAGAATTTTCAGGCGACACTTTTCTAATGAGTACACTTTCCTTCCTTCCGATCTCCCACCAGTGAGCATTCCTCGCACCCTTGTCCTAGTTCCTTTATGGCAGTTTCCCTCCTTATGGCTGAGAGGACCTAGTGACCCCTGAATTCACACGTTCTCCTTAATCACCAACACACTGCAGAATTCTCCAGGGGGCCATATATGCTCCTGGAAGTTGGTGTTGGAAATAGTTCTCCATCCATTAATCACTCCCTCACTCACTAATGTCCTTGTGTCCTTGAGAAAGGCTCTCCCTTTCCTGGTTTTCCTGAATAGAAATCCTCTTGCCTCTTGGGTGAATAGGGTTATGGGTTGTGCAGAGGGTGTTGGTCCACTGAGCATCTTAGAGACTGTCCTTTATGGAGCCTAATGATCCTCACTGGGGAATGAGGCCAGGGTCCTAACTGTGGTTAGTTAGAGAGGGAAAGAAGGACAAGGGAAACTCAGATGTCCCTTCATGGCCCCTGGAGTTAGAGGACTTACCCCTTTGCACCTGGGATCAGGAGACCTCATTTCCTCGAGGACACGCACACTCAGACGTTAATCTTGAGTGTGGGTTCCTTTCTGGGGTCCAGGGCTGTTGTTAGCCACCAGGAATGACAGTGCTCTCCATGCTGAGTGGAGCCATTTTTGCCAGGAAAGAGAGCCCATGGTCACGCCTTGTGCAAAGCATCCCACGCCAGGGGCTCCCATGCCTACATTCCTGTCCTGAAAGGAAGCCACTCAGAGGCAAGGTGGGTCCAACCACCTCCCATGTGTTCACTCATCACTGTGTTCCAGCAGTCACCCCAGTGAACAGTCCTGATGGGATTGGATGTGGCTCAGAATGTCACCCTCATGAGCTCTACCCTGCCACAGCTGCAGTTCTGCAGTGGGAGAAACTCAAAACCTCAAAACACATGCACATGAAAGAAAAGAGCAAGAGCCAGAGCCCAAACAGGCCAGGTGTGGCAAAGACAGCTGGAGTGCCTAGGTTGGGACTCAGAATTATGTCAGTGGGGTGGCATTGCTGCTGGCACCAGCATGATAACCGAGAGCCAGCCCTGCTCATTTTGGGGAGCAGTGTGTTGGGGAAGGCAGCAGAAATTGAGAGGCAGGATTGAGTTTGGCCCTAGGAGGAGGTTGGGTAAGAGGCCAGTGTGGGTTGGAGAGCCTGGGCAGATAGACAGAGGCCAGGGCACACCCCAAAGCCTGGAGACTGCACTTGATGTCCAGGGTTGTGAAACACCACTTCCCCTCTTACTCACAACTGAGAGCAAGGGGCATTGATGAGTTCAGTTTGTGTGCGGCTGCATCCAAGGTGGCTCGGCTAGGAACCTCTGTTTCCTTGACTCAGGAGGCTGGGAGTCCAGGCTCCACTGAGGCTCGGCTGGGAGGATCGGAGTCTGAGTTTATGCCTGTGTTCCCTGTAGGATCCATGTTGGCTGAGCCTCAGTGTTTTTGTAATGAGAGGATGGGTGACCGTCATGTCTTTATCACAGGACACACTTGCTAAATGGATTTGTTTGCTCTGAGGAGGAAAGAGAGAGGGGGGAGTGGTGCTGGAGACAGGGATGCAGACAGGGGTCATGGACTTGGCATAACTCAGTCTTGGAGGTGATATCCCATCACCTGTACCCACTTCAATTCCCATGAATCCAGAGGCTGAGCCCCCTTGAGGTGAGGGGTGAACCGGTTCTGGGCAGCAGGATGCTGTGGTACCTCGGAGTCTCTGTGAGACCCCAACACTAGACACACTTGGCCCTTTTGAAATCTTAGGAGAAGCCTTGGGAAGTTGTATGGCAGAGGGGAGCAGCCTCTGCATCTCAGTCCCCTCCAACTTGCCATGGTGTAGAGAGGGAACTGCAGCCACGATGGGACGGACATTGGCCATGTCCCTGTGTGGGACACAGGCCTGATGGAGTTAGGGTGCATTCTTTGTCTCTCCCTTTCTTGTGATTATCCCATCTCTACATTTGTGCTTTAGCCACCTGTGAGTCCCATCTCTGGTTTCAGAGAGAACAGAGGGTGTTATGGGCCAATAGACACAATAAACCCTAGAGATTAGATGCTACCCTACTTTCCAGAAAAGACTGGGCACACCATGAGTTGCACAATGATGGGACCAGGGTCCAAAAGCTGCTGAGAGGGAAGGACTGGTTGTGAATGCATTTTTGAAGGCTCCAAGCTGGAACTCTAGTGGCACCAAGCAGGGCAGATGCTGGTGGGGATGTTTGGGTAGTTGTTGGTGAACACCTGCGCACCTGAGATGGGTAGGCATGGAGGAGAAATCGGCAGCCCATAGGGCTGTTGAAAGTGGTCTTATGTGAAAAGAGGCTCAGGTATGGGCACAGGAAATGACATCATTGCCTTGACAATGGATCAAACAGAACATGGAACCCTGGTATCCAGGCACCCACTTCACTGACCAAGCCATCCGAGCTCACTTGGTTGGAGCCACTGGAGGGAGAAGGATGTTCTCCTGTGGTTGCAGACAATGCCGAGCCTCAGGCTCCCAGGAATCTCAGGGGGGCCAACTAGCCCTTTTGTGGATACACTGTGTGAGGCTTCATCTTAGACGCCAGAGCCTCTGGTGATTGTCGCAGAGGAGCTCAAGAGTAACAGTGAGTAGCACAGGGCAGGTGAGCCCAGCAGGCCCTCTAGTCTGATCCCTGATGAATGGCCCAGGACTCCTATTCTGACTCTGTGTGTGTGTGTGTGTGTGTGTGTGTGTGTGTGTGTGTTTGTACTGATGGGAACTGTCCCATTGTGCTTTGACTCTAGTGTATTGGCACAAGTCATTTTTCTGTTTGTCACCATTTCCATTTTGAACCCACCATTCTTGGTCCCAACCCAGGGTGAAAATGATCAGAACACGGAGGAGCCCTTCAGGGTTCAGAGCCTTGAACCTTACAGGCAGGACCAGCTTAGGAATGAGCTCCTGCCTGTCATTTGTGGGAGGAACCTACATTTCAGCAGCAACATGGGGTTAATCTCCTGGGATTTCATCCCCACCCAGCAGGTGCTGGATCTCTTGTTCCCAAAACAGCCACCTTCTTCAGTCTTTACTCCTGGTGCCACTCCACATCCTCCAAGGGGACAAGAACCTCAGGTTCTGGATGGATGTTGTAGAATGCCCACAGAACCAACTGCCAGGCTGGGTGGGGTGCAGTTGCTGGGCTTTGCTGATGTTGTCATCCCCCACAGTTCTTGGAAACTTCTGTGGCAGTGGCATCCAGGACCCCAGCAGCTGTGAGTAGCAGCTCCTCACTGCTTCACTCCAGCGAGCAGGTGGAAGACAGCCGCGTTGTTCACGTCCTCCTAGAGGGACAGAGCCTGAGGGAGACAAAGCGCATCCCGGTAAGCCCGACAGCAGGGCTGCCTCCTGGGTGTCCACACAGTGGAAGGCAGGAGACACAGCCAACCCCAGGGCTATGGTGGGAAATAAAGAAGAGAGAGGTCCGTCTTAAGGGCTTGACCTGAGGAGGGAGAGCATCAGCATGCCCAGCTTCAGTGGTGAGTGGGCCTGTGTATTGTGGGTTTTGCAGGCCAGAAGTGCAGACGGAAGTGCTGTGGACAGATGAAGGCAGAGATATGTCCAGGGTGCAGGCTGCAGTGCCTAGAACTTGGTATTCTCAATGAGTGAAGTTGGAGCAGAGGAGGTGGCAGTGACTTGTCACATGTGTAGGAGGGGATGTGTTCCTGGTGGCAGGGAAGAGAACCTCCTTAGCATGACTAGGTGTAGGAATTTGGGGTCGGGATCACCTGGGGGGTCATGCCAAAGCTTCGGAATGTTAGGCTTTGCATGTATGTAAATACGGAGCTAAAGGGGTTCTTGGCAGAATTTCTATGGATGTGCAGTAGACACGCTAATGCTGCAGGTGTCCAGCTGCAGAGGAGACATGTTCAGTGACTGCCAGTGCTGAGTCAAGTACATCATGACAACCAGACCCGCACCGAGCTTCCAGAGGCCAGGGCCTCTCAAAGCTATCATGAAGCACTCAAGTGCACACTCTTGTATCTGAGTCTGTTTTGTGTCGTGGCAGTCAGGACCCAAATTTTCAGTGCATCTGCCTCTTCCACCCACAAAGGCAGCCTGCATCCCAGATCACACTTGGTGCGCAGATCCCTGGCCCATTGCTCTCATCTCAGTGAGATGAGAGTGTGTCTGTGCATAGGCAGTTTGGTCCTTTGACATGAGTGGAATGTGGCTCCCCAGGGGGAGGGGAGATGGCAGGTACAGGCAGATATTTGTACCAGGATTGTTCTAGTAGCACATTGCAAGAACCCAGGTGGTATATGGAGGACACACTCAGGTAGCAGGATAACAAGATTGTGCCCTTGTATATGTAGCTGAGATTTCTCCTGAATGTTTGACCACAGTCTTCTGGGTAGCTCTTCTAAAAGCCATTCTCTGATGACATTTGTCCCACCCTGATCCAGGTGACCTTTCAGGAGATGGTGACAAGCCTCATCCGCAGGGCCTTGGACCAAAATTTGTTGCAGCATGAGGATGTGGACATCTTTGAGCTGCTGTATATGATGTCTGAGCATGAGAGTAAGTAGGACAATCAGACAGTGAGGAGACATGATCCACTGTGGGCTCAGGATAACTGACAGCCAAGAGAAAGTGGGCCTTGGCCCCAAAATACCAAAGTGTGATGGGCCTGGTGGAGACTCTCAGGGGTTGTGGGTGTTTTGTGGTATAATCCTTGAGTGCCACCTAACAATTCTCTCCACTTCGCTCTGCAGAAATCAAGGTCTCTGACCACTCACTCGTGTGTCTGTCCATGAATCTGGGAATACAATATTTCATCGTGAGGAAACGCCCCCAGGTCAAGGGAAAGGAGGTAAACACCTACCTTATTCAAGCTGTGCATGTGCTGCCATTCCACTCCGACCTGAGGAAATAAGAAGCCTCAGCACCTGGACATATTTGCTCGAAGCCCATAGTGCCAACTGACAGTCTGGGGTGGCTTTCTGTTTCTGGGTTTGCTGATGTTCCATCCCCCACAGTTCTCAGAATCAACCTGCAAGTCCTCCAGGCCGCTTTCCCACAAGCAGGTGGGAGACACCTGCTTAATTCGTGTCCACTTAGAAACACAAAGTCCAGAGATGGCCAAGAGTGTTCTGGTAAGCCTGGGAGCAGGGGTGTCCCGTGGTGCTTACACCTGGGTGGGGAGCAGACACTGGTCCAATACCATGGACTACTCATGCCCTCTTGAATTTGGAGCTTCTGGATGATCAGGAGGATAGATGGGAATCAAGAAGGGAGAGGTCAGTGTGAAGGGCTGGAGCTGAGATGAGTGAGTGCAGCAGCTTGTCCACTGCCATGTCTGAGGGAGTCTGTGTGTCAGGTGGCAGCATGCAGTGCAGAAGGGCAGGGACAGGTATGGGTGACAGATGAGAATAGGACAGGAACTAGGTTGCAGGTTCCCTTGTATGGGATGCTGACGTCTATGGAGGAGGACAGCAGTGTGAGGTTCTCCATGTTCCTTGAACAAGGAGCTGAGAGAGTCTCTCTGCAGAGTCGATATGGATGTGGAGCAAGCACACTAAATGTCCAGGTAACCCAATGACCACCCTTGCCGGATGAGGTGCCCTCCTACATCCCAGCCAGCACTGAGCCTCTGGAGGCCAGGAGCTCTCGTGGCTATCTTTCAGCTCTCCTGTGTGTGGTCATGTTCCTGGGTCTGTTTTTGGCCCTGGCAATCCAGACCAAAGCCTCTAGGTTTTGTGCCTAGGCCATTCCCAATGCCGCCTGCATCCTCGGGCAGACCTGGGATCTTGGAGGCTATTGTCCCATTCCTCCCAACTTGTGGGATGAGATTGCATCTGTATGCAGGTAGTGGGGTCCTTTCACTCCGAGAGGAGTGCAGCTCCACAAAGAGCAATGGCAGGCCCAGGAAATCCTATGTACAAGGATTGGGCTAGTAGCCTGTGGGAAGAGCCCACACGATGAGCAGGAGGTCAGCCTCGGGTAGTAGGGTCATGGATGTTGCCCTTGTATTTAGAGTGGAGGTGCCTCCAGAATGCCCCTGCCCACTGTCCTTGAGTAGTCACTTCAAGGCCCATTTCCTGAAGGCCTGTCTCCCATGCTGCTCCAGGTGACCTGCCACGATAGGGCTCCTGTCGTCATCCGCAGCGCCCTCGACCTACACTTCCTTACTGAGGAGAATCCAGAGGATTATGAGCTGGGCCAAATCATCTCTCGCCATCAGAGTAAGTGAGACAATCAGATAGCAGAGAGCAAGGGTCAGGATGTGGACTCAGGTCAACTCTTAGCAACAAAGAGTAGTCTCTGACCCCCAAGAACACTCCAACAGGTGTGTTGGGTTCGTGCACAAAGCCAACTGCACTTCTGCTGGTGGAAGGTCTTGAGGTCCAATGGTATACCCCTGTGGATATTGCGGCTCCCCACCAGGTGCCCTCCCCTGGACATGAACAGGCATCCAAAGCTGACATCTTTGAGGAGTGAGGAGGAAAGCCTCTCTCCAGGAGCAGTATGTTTTCATGGTCTGGGATAGGAGTGGTTTGAAAGGAACATGGGAATGCATGGGCTAAAGAGGGAACTGGCATTTTGTGGACTGAAGCAGTACTATTGAAAGCCTTCTGTGTGACCAAAAAACCACTGCCTGGGCAGAGCATTGCCAGGATTCTAGCAAGCAGTAACAGGATGAAATTGGGAAGAAAACACAGCCTGGGAGACAGCCTGAATCATCTGTTTTTGCATAAATTCCATGGTCTTACGCACCTGAGTCCATTAGGCAAGGAGTGATCACAATAGCCAGGTTGTGATCCCTAACTAAAGTCAGATGAGGGCTTCCTCAGCACGTAGCCACAGAGCTCATCTGATAATAATGCCAGCGCTTTTTCGTTGGTTGGTTGGTTGGTTTTTGTGAGCCAAACACCACAGCAGCCATTATCCCAGCCTATGTACCCTGAAGACCACCATCCCTATGAGTTCTAGGATCACTTGTCTCCTATCTTAACCTACTGTTAGGTTAGTAGAGTCTATGGAAGAGGAAGTCTGTCTGGGGCCTTGGTAGCCTAAGAAATTCATAGCAGAGATCTCCACATCCAACCCAGAAGGGATGGAGAACAGGCTCTAGGTTAGAGGAGGGCGACAGGAAACACATGTTCAGAGGAAGGAGAAGCGGCTGTTGTATTCCCCCACTCGGGGTCATGGCACCACTGGGCCATACACCATGTTGGAGGGAAGCAGTCCCTTTGCTGGTCTTTGGAACCATTGTTCTCAGTAGGGCAGTATTTGGAATGTGGCCTCCATTCTCAGAAGCCTGGTTCACATGGAGGCGGGCTCCACCAATGCAGAAGCATGGCTCTAACATGGTATCCGCGCTGGTCAGCCTGTCCTCACTGTGGCCATACTTGAGGAAAATAACTCAGAGGAGGAATCCTAGGCCTTTTTTCTCTGGGTTTCATAGCTTTCTCTTTGGTTGTGCACTGAGGCTGTCCATAAAGCTCTAGTGTGTGGCAGTGGAGAGCTCCTCAGCCCTTGCCACAAAGGCATAGACTGGGAGAGAGAGAACGAGGCTGGCAGAGAGGGAGAGAGAGAAAGATGGAGAGGGAGGACCTCTCCTTGGAGAATGAGGATTCAGTGGAGCCAACAGGAACAAGGTACTGTTGCCCAGGGCACAACCCTGTTTAGGTCTTACTCCAACCATGCTCAACCTTTCTTCCAGTCCCTCCCACCCCCCAGTAGTGTATTCATCTTGAATGAGAATTTCATGTTGACATCAGAGCACTCACCATCCAATGCTTCCCTCCAAACCCACCTATGAAGATGGCTCATGTGGGGACTGAATCTTCGGCACAGGAGCCTTTTGTGGGAGATTTCAGATGCAAACCCTAGTGGTGTGCTTTGGCAGATGCAAGAGGACCTGAGATATTCTGGAGTCCAAAGCCTTCGGTAGGAACAGACATTAGGTCTGTTGAAGTGCTCTGCCTAGTTCTTCCTCAGGGAGGACTGTGGAGGCTGTCTTTGTTGGTATTGGTGCTGAATTGGAGAGCTCTCAGGTGTGTGGCTCTGGCCTTTTCTGGCACAGGCTCTCAGATGTTGGCGTGTCCTAGGGAGCACCTCCTGAGTGCCACCTTCTTTTTGTACACCCCTCTCTCCCCAGAGCTGAGGATTCCAGCAGAGGCCAACGTATTTTATGCCAAGAATCCTCACAAAAAATCCAACTTTGTGCTGAGGAAAAGGAGCCTCTCCCAAAAGAATGATGGGTGGATCGAGCCTCAACCTCCCTCTCGTCCTGCAAAGAAGGCTCCTGCCCTCCTGAGGATGCTTGCAAAACCATTCTGGGGCTGTGTGCCTGGGCGGGGCTGAGGCAGCCCAGGAATATTTACATTGATTACTATTTTCTTCAAAGTTTGAATCTATAGTTTGCCATTGTCCTTGACCTTGTTTAGTAACACAGATGTTACTCTATCCTGTATTTGTTGTTTCCATTAATATATTATTATTATTTTAAAATATATATGTTTTTGTTACCTGATCTACTGTGATGATTTGAGTATACTAAATGTAGCAGTGATTCCTAAAGGACACATCCAAACCAACAGGAAGGAATGCTTCATTCTATCAGCAAGAACTTTGGTTTTTAGGAGTTTGGCAGATGGCATTATCTGAGTCAGTTTTCCAATGGGGGCAATGAAGTATCAGCTATGATGGTACAAACACAAACAAAGACACACAAACACACACAAGAGCACACACACTCACTGAGTGATAGATAGACAGATGGAGTTGGTCTCTGCTGAAATACTTTGGAGACATGGTTCTGATTTCTCCCCTTTTGGAGTATTTTCAATTGCACAAGGTGTCTTGCAAATGAACCCATGTCTGAGGAAGACATGCATGTGTACTTCACATGCCACTTTTCACATAGCAGGAAGGTCATGTAATATTTTTCATGCAGCTGTCTTTTGACTGTGAACCATCCCATGAGGTCAGCTGTGGAATTTTCAACTTGTAGCATCACAATGGGGATCCACTCTTTGGATTTGGGGATATTTCCGATTTTCTTGATTCAGATTGGAATGATATATATATTAGTTTTTGATGAAAATTCTGCATTTGATGGTAATGAATGTCGTGCATCTAGGAATCTGTAGAGTGCAGACAATGAATGGATGCCTACTGTTGTCTGGACTGGTCTGAAAAGTCCTGTAGCATCTGAGCATGTGTGAGGGCTGTACAGGTCTTGCCAAAAGCCCAGGTCAGATGATCCTGCACAAAGCTGAACTCCTAGTGGTCTCCACAACAGTGTAAGGGCCAAGGAGAAACACACTTCCACACAGAAGTTGGGAAGCTACCTTATGAAGGTGATCATAGATACGGGATTATTAATATATCCAGGTTGGCATCTATTATTTTTTTAGCTTTTGACTTTCGCAGCTGTGGGCATCTTGACAACCATCAACTCCCTGTAAGCACAGACAACTCTATAAGAACCTGAGGATAAATTTCCCTGTGCATGTCCCCTTGTGAAACTGCTTAAGCACCGCCTGGTTTACACACAGGTGGAATTTCTAGGTCAAAGTGTGCATGTTTACTTCTTTGACTAAGCACTGCCAGGTGGCTCTTCTGCATAGCTCTACCTGTGGCCAGGATTGTATTATCTAGCTTTCTAACTTTTGCATGTTGAGTAGATACATAGTGGGAGCACACTGTTTTTGTTGGTATTTTTCTTGGTATCTATTCTGATGCTTTTCACTGGGGGATTTTTTCCTGTGAAAATGGGCTTCCTCTACTTGACCTTATTTTCTTCTTTTTAAAATTTTTTCAATGTGACTTTTTAATTTTAGTTTTATTAAAGACATTGCCCCTTGCTTGCATAGTCTATATCTAAAGCACTAGTCCTTGCTCCAAGGCCCAGCTTGCTCTCAGCTGCCCCAGGAGGGGAACAGTCTTTGGCGGTAGACAAGAGACGCCCCTGCAGGGGGCACAAGTGCTTTGGCCCTCTGGTGTCTTGCCAGCAGTGCTTCCCATGATCACAGAGGGTTTCAGACACTGAGTCAATGGTCCAGGTGGTCTTTTGTTCAGTCTGATCTCAAATTGAGCTCCTCTGAGAGGTCATATTGAAGTCCTTGTGTGTACCTGATCCATCATTTTAAACAATATTCCAAGTTCACTTTTTGTGTGTACGTGGGTTCTGGGGATTGAACCCAGGGCCTTGAGCCTGTGAGGCAAGTGACCTACCTGAGCTACACCCTCAGAGACCCCTGTAAAAGTATTTCCCCTTTGCCTCGGGGTCTAAGTTGCCAAGGCTGACCTCAAACGTTCCTCTTGCCTCAGCCTCCCTGGTGGCTGGCATGACAGGCATGCACCTGGGACTGTCACACTCGAGCCTGTGATGGGAACTCATGTGCATCTGTCCAGGGCTGAGCATGGTTAGGCAGAGCTGTGCTCCAGGCTCCCTGCAGGGCTGTGGAGGCTTCTGCTGCCCAGCAGCCCTGGTGCCATGGCCAGGGCTCCTCCCAGCCCAGGGCAGGCAGCTGCCCATTGCTGTAGGCTGACCTTATTTTCTTCTTATGGCACTCGTCCGTTCTCTGGAGTATGTTGTATGGTTTGTCCATTAGGAGTCTAACAGGTCCTCTAGAACCTTCAAACAATTAGTAAAATTCCTGAACAGTAAGTGAGCGCGCGCAGAAATTGGGCTAATATTTTGGGAAGAACAATGTTGGATGATATATTCATGGCTTGAATATATCATCCAACATGAAGTTATATTTTATTACTTACAAAATAATAAAATAATGAAGCAATACCATGGGCTGAGCTAAAATAGATCCTTAGGATCTTAGGCATTCTGTAATAAATCTGTGTCACTTGAAGTATAGAGTTGATCGACTCTGAGTAATGAAACAGAAGTAAAGGTATCAAAGCCAATGATCATCTGTTTCCAATTTTCTGTGATTTGGTTCAAGTGGTAAAGTGGTGATATTTATTAATAATGGATCGAATAGGTTCATAATTGTTTTAGAGTACAATTAGATGCCTTCAAACTTTAGGCTACATGGGCACATTTGAGAACGGTTCCAGCCATTCTCTCATCCTTTGGGTCATTCCCCTCCTATGTCCTGTGAGACATTTTCTATGTGAGGCTTTAAGAAGAAGAAGAGAATATTCTGTAAAGAAAACCTTGTGATCTGTGCAGTATGAAGTTGAATGGATTCATTCATAAATCAGAAATTCTATTGAAAGATATTTATTGGCATGAGCCAAATAAAACCTATTTTTAGGCATCCTGGTGAAGACAAGGTTTTATCTTTATGTCTCATTTTCTATGTTTTGTTGTTGTTGTTGTTGTTAGAATGAAATTCATATGTTGCCAGACCATTCTATCAGATGTGTAACTAGATGCCATTTAAATTACCCACTTTTACATGGTAGACAGTTTTTAATGAACACTGCCTGTCTGCACCTTTTTTAAAAACAGGACTGGGATCAGAAGCCCAAATACCAATGGTTAGCTGGAGCATATTTTTCATTTGGCCTATCTGTCAGTATTCCCTGAGGTCATCTGTGCAATCAGCTTCGTTACTCCTGCTCCCTCACTGGATTTCATAGAAACCATATGCTATGTATGAATCAGGGACACCAATCCCACAACATAGCATTCTTGGAATATCTAAAGTCCCACTTTTCACTTCGCCATGCCTGAGATCAGCAGTAATATTTATCAGCAAATGTGAGATTTTCAAAGATCCAATTCTATGTGCTCCTTTCTCATAGAGCCTTAGGCAGGGATATAGCATACATAAATATTAAGTAAAGTCCATAGTTTTTAAAATGTCATCCATTGAATAGTTGACACATGTCTGAGATACTTTTTATTTTGGAGGAGGTATTATTTAATAGGGAATTCCAACAGCTACCTAATAGTGAAATGAGAAGTCTTGCATCCATTTTATTTTGTTTCTGATGATTTTTATGAGTAAGGGTAAGATACTTCCTTGTTCTGATGCAGATGTTGCCCACTTTTGTGAATGGATGCGGGGTGTCACCTACTACTTGCATATCTGCATATTGGGCTTGACACTGCTATCGTACTTGGTAGTTGGCAAAAAGTCAATACTGAAGTTAAGCTCTTGTGTTCTAGCAGCAGAGCTGAAGATCCTTGATGTGCCACCTTCTGCAATCCATGCTGCTCTCTTCATGTTCCTTATTGACTTCCTGGTGATGAGCATCATGGTCTCCTGGTCTTGAGAATGGCCAAGCATTGCTCTGTGAATGTGGAAGATGGGCATGTGGAAGGCTCCAGGGAGGAGGGATCATTGAACATGTACTCGAATCCATGTGCCTGTTGAATGACCTGTTTTTTTATTTTTGGGTTTTAAGGGAGACACTGCCCTAAAACACTTCTGTGCAGCTGGGGATGCAGGCTTCTGCTTCACCTTGCAGGAAGCATTAACGAATCCTTTCCAGAAGACATGAGAAGAGAGAAGTGAGCCTCTGGTATCATGCAGGTTCCTTGCATTGCCCATGGGCTAGAAGAGAGAAGAGTTGCTTCATGAGATTTGATCCCCTTTTTCCTGAAAAGTTCCACACAGAGGTGAGTCCCCAGCATGTTTAGAAATCATTTCAGACACCTTTCTGGACGGAATTGAATCAGAGCCCCTGATGATGTGGAAGAGCTAAAGATGGGTTTGCTATGAATTTTCTATTTCATTCATCAGGGCCGGAGTCAAGTCAGTCATTGTGCTGTCAACACATGAGCTGCTGGTCAAATGTGAGGAAGTGGTCTTGCTTTATGAAAACACCACCCTGATTCAGTGAGCCAGAGGCAGCCTGCAGTCCCTGTTTTCCTGTAAAGGCAGATTGCTGTGGATGGCCTCTGGCCTCGTCATGCAGCCCTGCTCAGAGTAGGGGATTGAGGGACCAGGCAGATCCCTAGTTCCTTTTGACCTTTATTGCCATTGGGCCACCCCAGGGTCCTTGGACTCTACCTGGTCTTCTGGCCTGGGTCAGGGGATGTGAGGTTTGGAATCCCCCTCTGTGGCAGGATCCCAGCCCCCCAGCCACTTGAGGTCAGCACATCCTTCCCTAATTGTGTTAGAGTTGGAGACTTCTCCCACCCATCCTCATCCATGCTCATCCCACATTTTGTAGCTTGGCACCTGAGGACCTTTATTCATTGACTTAGTTGTTAGTGATGATGGTTACTAAGACTAAGTGACTCTTTCAAGTCACATCACTTGCATGGTAGGGCTAGAGCATGGATCTTCCTAATTGATTTCATGGGACTCTCTCATGGAAACTGTGACTGCTTCCTAAACACACACTCTACATTTGGAGTGTCAAAATTCTTGCCACTGCCTCCTTGGCAAGTGTATCTTGTCTTCTACGTGGGAATTTCACAAATATTTTCCTTTGGTTTGTGGAGGTCATGCAGAAGGGATTTCATTTGAAATAGCCCAAACAAGAAATACCAGTTGTCTTTTTCGCACATGGATGTGTGTAGTGAACACCCCTTTCTGTGTGCTTGCATGAGTTACTCCTTTGAATTTGTTGAAGAATGGTTGGCTGGGGAGCAAGTTAACGAGAGATGGATATCAATGGTTGTCAAGTATTCTGACGTGAAGAATGTATTGAGGATGTGAAGGCTTTTCTAGCCAGTTCCTATGGCTCAGTCAGGGATCAGTCAGAGGATTCTGTCTGGTAGACTCTTTGGCACAGATGTCAAAGTGGCCTGGTCTTACCCTGTCCAGGACTGAATGCTGAGCTTGAGTGGGAGCTTCTTGTCATTTCAAGCATTTCCATGAGTCTGTCCTCTGTTCTCTTGTATCCAAGTGGTTTCTAATAGGAAAGCAGAACAAAAATTGAAAGTATGGTGATTGATTATTTTTACCAATGTTATTTCAATCCACTTTGTTTAATACGAAATTACCTTTATGCTAGTAAGATTTCATATGTGAGGAAATAATGAAAATATTGGGGTTAGAGGATGAGAATATGCAAATCAAACATTTTTGAGCACCAAGACCCGTTTTTTGTTTTTGTTTTTTTTTTTTTTTTTTTAACTTAAATAATATTAAGTGCCAGAGGACCACCGCTGCCATTCAGCCTCAACAACCTCCAGGTCCAGCCTCCAGGTGGCCCATTTCACCAGGGTGTGTGGGACCACACTGTCCTGGGATGAGAGAACAGTACCCACGGATGTTGACATCTCACAGAGTAGATATTGCCAGTGACAGTAGGGAGCTATTGGCACATGAGGAAGGGAAGAGCTCTCAGGATGGGAAGAGGGGGCCGCTTCGAGACTCATTGGGTAT
Organism: Urocitellus parryii; assembly: GCF_045843805.1. Taxonomy (NCBI): domain Eukaryota; kingdom Metazoa; phylum Chordata; class Mammalia; order Rodentia; family Sciuridae; genus Urocitellus; species Urocitellus parryii. Next base: position 38,544,638 of record NC_135548.1, read on the forward strand.
GGCACGAGGCTGCTGTGTGTGGTGTTGGCCTGGGCCCACTGAGTGGGGCAGATCCGTGGTCTGTGTTTCTGTACCCTCCTCTGTAGCCTGTGTTGGCAGCAGATCAGGGAATTGCGATCAGAAGTGCTCCCAGTAACACAGGCACCAGCCCCCAGAGTGTGTGCCTATCCGTTTCCCCACCTGGCCTGACTTAGTGCCTGTCTTGCCTCAGGGCTGAGACCCTACAATCTCTGATGAGGGTGTCTGTGGTCCAGATCCAACCTGCATGGCCAACATGCTCAGACCTTCAGCTGGGTCCTAGGCTGCTGCAACCAAACTCTGTTAACTGGGTGGCCGACAACAGAGGAAGTGTCTTCCGTTGAGCTCCAGAGGCTCAACACAGTAGGTGTTGGGCTGTCCCAGTGCCATAACCCCTCCCAGGTTTCAAGGGGACTGTCTCCCCAACTCTCCCAGCCCTTGCCCACTCTCCTATTGCTGCCCACGATCTGTGGTTCCCATATGGGCATCCCGCCCTGGCTCCAACCTCACATATCCGGTATCCCCCAGTCTGGGTCCAGACTCTCCTCTTCCTACAAGAATATCAGATATTGGATTTGGTCCCAGTTGATGCTGTGTTCCATCATGTGAGCTCTTAGCTTCATCACTGTGCAAAGACTCTTTTCCCACACAAGTTCGCACGACTTTTGGCTGGCTAAGAATTTTCAGGCGACACTTTTCTAATGAGTACACTTTCCTTCCTTCCGATCTCCCACCAGTGAGCATTCCTCGCACCCTTGTCCTAGTTCCTTTATGGCAGTTTCCCTCCTTATGGCTGAGAGGACCTAGTGACCCCTGAATTCACACGTTCTCCTTAATCACCAACACACTGCAGAATTCTCCAGGGGGCCATATATGCTCCTGGAAGTTGGTGTTGGAAATAGTTCTCCATCCATTAATCACTCCCTCACTCACTAATGTCCTTGTGTCCTTGAGAAAGGCTCTCCCTTTCCTGGTTTTCCTGAATAGAAATCCTCTTGCCTCTTGGGTGAATAGGGTTATGGGTTGTGCAGAGGGTGTTGGTCCACTGAGCATCTTAGAGACTGTCCTTTATGGAGCCTAATGATCCTCACTGGGGAATGAGGCCAGGGTCCTAACTGTGGTTAGTTAGAGAGGGAAAGAAGGACGAGGGAAACTCAGATGTCCCTTCATGGCCCCTGGAGTTAGAGGACTTACCCCTTTGCACCTGGGATCAGGAGACCTCATTTCCTCGAGGACACGCACACTCAGACGTTAATCTTGAGTGTGGGTTCCTTTCTGGGGTCCAGGGCTGTTGTTAGCCACCAGGAATGACAGTGCTCTCCATGCTGAGTGGAGCCATTTTTGCCAGGAAAGAGAGCCCATGGTCACGCCTTGTGCAAAGCATCCCACGCCAGGGGCTCCCATGCCTACATTCCTGTCCTGAAAGGAAGCCACTCAGAGGCAAGGTGGGTCCAACCACCTCCCATGTGTTCACTCATCACTGTGTTCCAGCAGTCACCCCAGTGAACAGTCCTGATGGGATTGGATGTGGCTCAGAATGTCACCCTCATGAGCTCTACCCTGCCACAGCTGCAGTTCTGCAGTGGGAGAAACTCAAAACCTCAAAACACATGCACATGAAAGAAAAGAGCAAGAGCCAGAGCCCAAACAGGCCAGGTGTGGCAAAGACAGCTGGAGTGCCTAGGTTGGGACTCAGAATTATGTCAGTGGGGTGGCATTGCTGCTGGCACCAGCATGATAACCGAGAGCCAGCCCTGCTCATTTTGGGGAGCAGTGTGTTGGGGAAGGCAGCAGAAATTGAGAGGCAGGATTGAGTTTGGCCCTAGGAGGAGGTTGGGTAAGAGGCCAGTGTGGGTTGGAGAGCCTGGGCAGATAGACAGAGGCCAGGGCACACCCCAAAGCCTGGAGACTGCCCTTGATGTCCAGGGTTGTGAAACACCACTTCCCCTCTTACTCACAACTGAGAGCAAGGGGCATTGATGAGTTCAGTTTGTGTGCGGCTGCATCCAAGGTGGCTCGGCTAGGAACCTCTGTTTCCTTGACTCAGGAGGCTGGGAGTCCAGGCTCCACTGAGGCTCGGCTGGGAGGATCGGAGTCTGAGTTTATGCCTGTGTTCCCTGTAGGATCCATGTTGGCTGAGCCTCAGTGTTTTTGTAATGAGAGGATGGGTGACCGTCATGTCTTTATCACAGGACACACTTGCTAAATGGATTTGTTTGCTCTGAGGAGGAAAGAGAGAGGGGGGAGTGGTGCTGGAAACAGGGATGTAGACAGGGGTCATGGACTTGGCATAACTCAGTCTTGGAGGTGATATCCCATCACCTGTACCCACTTCAATTCCCATGAATCCAGAGGCTGAGCCCCCTTGAGGTGAGGGGTGAACCGGTTCTGGGCAGCAGGATGCTGTGGTACCTCGGAGTCTCTGTGAGACCCCAACACTAGACACACTTGGCCCTTTTGAAATCTTAGGAGAAGCCTTGGGAAGTTGTATGGCAGAGGGGAGCAGCCTCTGCATCTCAGTCCCCTCCAACTTGCCCTGGTGTAGAGAGGGAACTGCAGCCACGATGGGACGGACATTGGCCATGTCCCTGTGTGGGACACAGGCCTGATTGAGTTAGGGTTCATTCTTTGTCTCTCCCTTTCTTGTGATTATCCCATCTCTACATTTGTGCTTTAGCCACCTGTGAGTCCCATCTCTGGTTTCAGAGAGAACAGAGGGTGTTATGGGCCAATAGACACAATAAACCCTAGAGATTAGATGCTACCCTACTTTCCAGAAAAGACTGGGCACCCCATGAGTTGCACAATGATGGGACCAGGGTCCAAAAGCTGCTGAGAGGGAAGGACTGGTTGTGAATGCATTTTTGAAGGCTCCAAGCTGGAACTCTAGTGGCACCAAGCAGGGCAGATGCTGGTGGGGATGTTTGGGTAGTTGTTGGTGAACACCTGCGCACCTGAGATGGGTAGGCATGGAGGAGAAATCGGCAGCCCATAGGGCTGTTGAAAGTGGTCTTATGTGAAAAGAGGCTCAGGTATGGGCACAGGAAATGACATCATTGCCTTGACAATGGATCAAACAGAACATGGAACCCTGGTATCCAGGCACCCACTTCACTGACCAAGCCATCCGAGCTCACTTGGTTGGAGCCACTGGAGGGAGAAGGATGTTCTCCTGTGGTTGCAGACAATGCCGAGCCTCAGGCTCCCAGGAATCTCAGGGGGGCCAACTAGCCCTTTTGTGGATACACTGGGTGAGGCTTCATCTTAGACGCCAGAGCCTCTGGCGATTGTCGCAGAGGAGCTCAAGAGTAACAGTGAGTAGCACAGGGCAGGTGAGCCCAGCAGGCCCTCTAGTCTGATCCCTGATGAATGGCCCAGGACTCCTATTCTGACTCTGTGTGTGTGTGTGTGTGTGTGTGTGTGTGTGTGTGTGTGTGTGTGTTTGTACTGATGGGAACTGTCCCATTGTGCTTTGACTCTAGTGTATTGGCACAAGTCATTTTTCTGTTTATCACCATTTCCATTTTGAACCCACCATTCTTGGTCCCAACCCAGGGTGAAAATGATCAGAACACGGAGGAGCCCTTCAGGGTTCAGAGCCTTGAACCTTACAGGCAGGACCAGCTTAGGAATGAGCTCCTGCCTGTCATTTGTGGGAGGAACCTACATTTCAGCAGCAACATGGGGTTAATCTCCTGGGATTTCATCCCCACCCAGCAGGTGCTGGATCTCTTGTTCCCAAAACAGCCACCTTCTTCAGTCTTTACTCCTGGTGCCACTCCACATCCTCCAAGGGGACAAGAACCCCAGGTTCTGGATGGATGTTGTAGAATGCCCACAGAGCCAACTGCCAGGCTGGGTGGGGTGCAGTTGCTGGGCTTTGCTGATGTTGTCATCCCCCACAGTTCTTGGAACCTTCTGTGGCAGTGGCATCCAGGACCCCAGCAGCTGTGAGTAGCAGCTCCTCACTGCTTCACTCCAGCGAGCAGGTGGAAGACAGCCGCGTTGTTCACGTCCTCCTAGAGGGACAGAGCCTGAGGGAGACAAAGCGCATCCCGGTAAGCCCGACAGCAGGGCTGCCTCCTGGGTGTCCACACAGTGGAAGGCAGGAGACACAGCCAACCCCACGGCTATGGTGGGAAATAAAGAAGAGAGAGGTCCGTCTTAAGGGCTTGACCTGAGGAGGGAGAGCATCAGCATGCCCAGCTTCAGTGGTGAGTGGGCCTGTGTATTGTGGGTTTTGCAGGCCAGAAGTGCAGACGGAAGTGCTGTGGACAGATGAAGGCAGAGATATGTCCAGGGTGCAGGCTGCAGTGCCTAGAACTTGGTATTCTCAATGAGTGAAGTTGGAGCAGAGGAGGTGGCAGTGACTTGTCACATGTGTAGGAGGGGATGTGTTCCTGGTGGCAGGGAAGAGATCCTCCTTAGCATGACTAGGTGTAGGAATTTGGGGTCGGGATCACCTGGGGGGTCATGCCAAAGCTTCGGAATGTTAGGCTTTGCATGTATGTAAATACGGAGCTAAAGGGGTTCTTGGCAGAATTTCTATGGATGTGCAGTAGACACGCTAATGCTGCAGGTGTCCAGCTGCAGAGGAGACATGTTCAGTGACTGCCAGTGCTGAGTCAAGTACATCATGACAACCAGACCCGCACCGAGCTTCCAGAGGCCAGGGCCTCTCAAAGCTATCATGAAGCACTCAAGTGCACACTCTTGTATCTGAGTCTGTTTTGTGTCGTGGCAGTCAGGACCCAAATTTTCAGTGCATCTGCCTCTTCCACCCACAAAGGCAGCCTGCATCCCAGATCACACTTGGTGCGCAGATCCCTGGCCCATTGCTCTCATCTCAGTGAGATGAGAGTGTGTCTGTGCATAGGCAGTTTGGTCCTTTGACATGAGTGGAATGTGGCTCCCCAGGGGGAGGGGAGATGGCAGGTACAGGCAGATATTTGTACCAGGATTGTTCTAGTAGCACATTGCAAGAACCCAGGTGGTATATGGAGGACACACTCAGGTAGCAGGATAACAAGATTGTGCCCTTGTATATGTAGCTGAGATTTCTCCTGAATGTTTGACCACAGTCTTCTGGGTAGCTCTTCTAAAAGCCATTCTCTGATGACATTTGTCCCACCCTGATCCAGGTGACCTTTCAGGAGACGGTGACAAGCCTCATCCGCAGGGCCTTGGACCAAAATTTGTTGCAGCATGAGGATGTGGACAACTTTGAGCTGCTGTATATGATGTCTGAGAATGAGACTAAGTAGGACAATCAGACAGTGGGGAGACATGATCCACAGTGGGCTCAGGATAACTGACAGCCAAGAGAAAGTGGGCCTTGGCCCCAAAATACCAAAGTGTGATGGGCCTGGCGGAGACTCTCAGGGGTTGTGGGTGTTTTGTGGTATAATCCTTGAGTGCCACCTAACAATTCTCTCCACTTCGCTCTGCAGAAATCAAGGTCTCTGACCACTCACTCGTGTGTCTGTCCATGAATCTGGGAATACAATATTTCATCGTGAGGAAACGCCCCCAGGTCAAGGGAAAGGAGGTAAACACCTACCTTATTCAAGCTGTGCATGTGCTGCCATTCCACTCCGACCTGAGGAAATAAGAAGCCTCAGCACCTGGACATATTTGCTGGAAGCCCATAGAGCCAACTGACAGTCTGGGGTGGCTTTCTGTTTCTGGGTTTGCTGATGTTCCATCCCCCACAGTTCTCAGAATCAACCTGCAAGTCCTCCAGGCCGCTTTCCCACAAGCAGGTGGGAGACACCTGCTTAATTCGTGTCCACTTAGAAACACAAAGTCCAGAGATGGCCAAGAGTGTTCTGGTAAGCCTGGGAGCAGGGGTGTCCCGTGGTGCTTACACCTGGGTGGGGAGCAGACACTGGTCCAATACCATGGACTACTCATGCCCTCTTGAATTTGGAGCTTCTGGATGATCAGGAGGATAGATGGGAATCAAGAAGGGAGAGGTCAGTGTGAAGGGCTGGAGCTGAGATGAGCGAGTGCAGCAGCTTGTCCACTGCCATGTCTGAGGGAGTCTGTGTGTCAGGTGGCAGCATGCAGTCCAGAAGGGCAGGGACAGGTATGGGTGACAGATGAGAATAGGACAGGAACTAGGTTGCAGGTTCCCTTGTATGGGATGCTGACGTCTATGGAGGAGGACAGCAGTGTGAGGTTCTCCATGTTCCTTGAACAAGGAGCTGAGAGAGTCTCTCTGCAGAGTCGATATGGATGTGGAGCAAGCACACTAAATGTCCAGGTAACCCAATGACCACCCTTGCCGGATGAGGTGCCCTCCTACATCCCAGCCAGCACTGAGCCTCTGGAGGCCAGGAGCTCTCGTGGCTATCTTTCAGCTCTCCTGTGTGTGGTCATGTTCCTGGGTCTGTTTTTGGCCCTGGCAATCCAGACCAAAGCCTCTAGGTTTTGTGCCTAGGCCATTCCCAATGCCGCCTGCATCCTCGGGCAGACCTGGGATCTTGGAGGCTATTGTCCCATTCCTCCCAACTTGTGGGATGAGATTGCATCTGTATGCAGGTAGTGGGGTCCTTTCACTCCGAGAGGAGTGCAGCTCCACAAAGAGCAATGGCAGGCCCAGGAAGTCCTATGTACAAGGATTGGGCTAGTAGCCTGTGGGAAGAGCCCACAGGATGAGCAGGAGGTCAGCCTCGGGTAGTAGGGTCATGGATGTTGCCCTTGTATTTAGAGTGGAGGTGCCTCCAGAATGCCCCTGCCCACTGTCCTTGAGTAGTCACTTCAAGGCCCATTTCCTGAAGGCCTGTCTCCCATGCTGCTCCAGGTGACCTGCCACGATAGGGCTCCTGTCGTCATCCGCAGCGCCCTCGACCTACACTTCCTTACTGAGGAGAATCCAGAGGATTATGAGCTGGGCCAAATCATCTCTCGCCATCAGAGTAAGTGAGACAATCAGATAGCAGAGAGCAAGGGTCAGGATGTGGACTCAGGTCAACTCTTAGCAACAAAGAGTAGTCTCTGACCCCCAAGAACACTCCAACAGGTGTGTTGGGTTCGTGCACAAAGCCAACTGCACTTCTGCTGGTGGAAGGTCTTGAGGTCCAATGGTATACCCCGGTGGATATTGCGGCTCCCCACCAGGTGCCCTCCCCTGGACATGAACAGGCATCCAAAGCTGACATCTTTGAGGAGTGAGGAGGAAAGCCTCTCTCCAGGAGCAGTATGTTTTCATGGTCTGGGATAGGAGTGGTTTCAAAGGAACATGGGAATGCATGGGCTAAAGAGGGAACTGGCATTTTGTGGACTGAAGCAGTACTATTGAAAGCCTTCTGTGTGACCAAAAAACCACTGCCTGGGCAGAGCATTGCCAGGATTCTAGCAAGCAGTAACAGGATGAAATTGGGAAGAAAACACAGCCTGGGAGACAGCCTGAATCATCTGTTTTTGCATAAATTCCATGGTCTTACGCACCTGAGTCCACTAGGCAAGGAGTGATCACAATAGCCAGGTTGTGATCCCTAACTAAAGTCAGATGAGGGCTTCCTGAGCACGTAGCCACAGAGCTCATCTGATAATAATGCCAGCGCTTTTTCGTTGGTTGGTTGGTTGGTTTTTGTGAGCCAAACACCACAGCAGCCATTATCCCAGCCTATGTACCCTGAAGACCACCATCCCTATGAGTTCTAGGATCACTTGTCTCCTATCTTAACCTACTGTTAGGTTAGTAGAGTCTATGGAAGAGGAAGTCTGTCTGGGGCCTTGGTAGCCTAAGAAATTCATAGCAGAGATCTCCACATCCAACCCAGAAGGGATGGAGAACAGGCTCTAGGTTAGAGGAGGGCGACAGGAAACACATGTTCAGAGGAAGGAGAAGCGGCTGTTGTATTCCCCCACTCGGGGTCATGGCACCACTGGGCCATACACCATGTTGGAGGGAAGCAGTCCCTTTGCTGGTCTTTGGAACCATTGTTCTCAGTAGGGCAGTATTTGGAATGTGGCCTCCATTCTCAGAAGCCTGGTTCACATGGAGGCGGGCTCCACCAACGCAGAAGCATGGCTCTAATGTGGTATCCGCGCTGGTCAGCCTGTCCTCACTGTGGCCATACTTGAGGAAAATAACTCAGAGGAGGAATCCTAGGCCTTTTTTCTCTGGGTTTCATAGCTTTCTCTTTGGTTGTGCACTGAGGCTGTCCATAAAGCTCTAGTGTGTGGCAGTGGAGAGCTCCTCAGCCCTTGCCACAAAGGCATAGACTGGGAGAGAGAGAACGAGGCTGGCAGAGAGGGAGAGAGAGAAAGATGGAGAGGGAGGACCTCTCCTTGGAGAATGAGGATTCAGTGGAGCCAACAGGAACAAGGTACTGTTGCCCAGGGCACAACCCTGTTTAGGTCTTACTCCAACCATGCTCAACCTTTCTTCCAGTCCCTCCCACCCCCCAGTAGTGTATTCATCTTGAATGAGAATTTCATGTTGACATCAGAGCACTCACCATCCAATGCTTCCCTCCAAACCCACCTATGAAGATGGCTCATGTGGGGACTGAATCTTCGGCACAGGAGCCTTTTGTGGGAGATTTCAGATGCAAACCCTAGTGGTGTGCTTTGGCAGATGCAAGAGGACCTGAGATATTCTGGAGTCCAAAGCCTTCGGTAGGAACAGACATTAGGTCTGTTGAAGTGCTCTGCCTAGTTCTTCCTCAGGGAGGACTGTGGAGGCTGTCTTTGTTGGTATTGGTGCTGAATTGGAGAGCTCTCAGGTGTGTGGCTCTGGCCTTTTCTGGCACAGGCTCTCAGATGTTGGCGTGTCCTAGGGAGCACCTCCTGAGTGCCACCTTCTTTTTGTACACCCCTCTCTCCCCAGAGCTGAGGATTCCAGCAGAGGCCAACGTATTTTATGCCAAGAATCCTCACAAAAAATCCAACTTTGTGCTGAGGAAAAGGAGCCTCTCCCAAAAGAATGATGGGTGGATCCAGCCTCAACCTCCCTCTCGTCCTGCAAAGAAGGCTCCTGTCCTCCTGAGGATGCTTGCAAAACCATTCTGTTGCTGTGTGCCTGGGCGGGGCTGAGGCAGCCCAGGAATATTTACATTGATTACTATTTTCTTCAAAGTTTGAATCTATAGTTTGCCATTGTCCTTGACCTTGTTTAGTAACACAGTTGTTACTCTATCCTGTATTTGTTGTTTCCATTAATATATTATTATTATTTTAAAATATATATGTTTTTGTTACCTGATCTACTGTGATGATTTGAGTATACTAAATGTAGCAGTGATTCCTAAAGGACACATCCAAACCAACAGGAAGGAATGTTTCATTCTATCAGCAAGAACTTTGGTTTTTAGGAGTTTGGCAGATGGCATTATCTGAGTCAGTTTTCCAATGGGGGCAATGAAGTATCAGCTGTGATGGTACAAACACAAACAAAGACACACAAACACACACAAGAGCACACACACTCACTGAGAGATAGATAGACAGATGGAGTTGGTCTGTGCTGAAATACTTTGGAGACATGGTTCTGATTTCTCCCCTTTTGGAGTATTTTCAATTGCACAAGGTGTCTTGCAAATGAACCCATGTCTGAGGAAGACATGCATGTGTACTTCACATGCCACTTTTCACATAGCAGGAAGGTCATGTAATATTTTTCATGCAGCTGTCTTTTGACTGTGAACCATCCCATGAGGTCAGCTGTGGAATTTTCAACTTGTAGCATCACAATGGGGATCCACTCTTTGGATTTGGGGATATTTCCGATTTTCTTGATTCAGATTGGAATGATATATATATTAGTTTTTGATGAAAATTCTGCATTTGATGGTAATGAATGTCGTGCATCTAGGAATCTGTAGAGTGCAGACAATGAATGGATGCCTACTGTTGTCTGGACTGGTCTGAAAAGTCCTGTAGCATCTGAGCATGTGTGAGGGCTGTACAGGTCTTGCCAAAAGTCCAGGTCAGATGATCCTGCACAAAGCTGAACTCCTAGTGATCTCCACAACAGTGTAAGGGCCAAGGAGAAACACACTTCCACACAGAAGTTGGGAAGCTACCTTATGAAGGTGATCATAGATACGGGATTATTAATATATCCAGGTTGGCGTCTATTATTTTTTTAGCTTTTGACTTTCGCAGCTGTGGGCATCTTGACAACCATCAACTCCCTGTAAGCACAGACAACTCTATAAGAACCTGAGGATAAATTTCCCTGTGCATGTCCCCTTGTGAAACTGCTTAAGCACCGCCTGGTTTACACACAGGTGGAATTTCTAGGTCAAAGTGTGCATGTTTACTTCTTTGACTAAGCACTGCCAGGTGGCTCTTCTGCATAGCTCTACCTGTGGCCAGGATTGTATTATCTAGCTTTCTAACTTTTGCATGTTGAGTAGATACATAGTGGGAGCACACTGTTTTTGTTGGTATTTTTCTTGGTATCTATTCTGATGCTTTTCACTGGGGGATTTTTTCCTGTGAAAATGGGCTTCCTCTACTTGACCTTATTTTCTTCTTTTTAAAATTTTTTCAATGTGACTTTTTAATTTTAGTTTTATTAAAGACATTGCCCCTTGCTTGCATAGTCTATATCTAAAGCACTAGTCCTTGCTCCAAGGCCCAGCTTGCTCTCAGCTGCCCCAGGAGGGGAACAGTCTTTGGCGGTAGACAAGAGACACCCCTGCAGGGGGCACAAGTGCTTTGGCCCTCTGGTGTCTTGCCAGCAGTGCTTCCCATGCTCACAGAGGGTTGAAGACACTGAGTCAATGGTCCAGGTGGTCTTTTGTTCAGTCTGATCTCAAATTGAGCTCCTCTGAGAGGTCATATTGAAGTCCTTGTGTGTACCTGACCCATCATTTTAAACAATATTCCAAGTTCACTTTATGTGTGTACGTGGGTTCTGGGGATTGAACCCAGGGCCTTGAGCCTGTGAGGCAAGTGACCTACCTGAGCTACACCCTCAGAGACCCCTGTAAAAGTATTTCCCCTTTGCCTCGGGGTCTAAGTTGCCAAGGCTGACCTCAAACGTTCCTCTTGCCTCAGCCTCCCTGGTGGCTGGCATGACAGGCATGCACCTGGGACTGTCACACTCGAGCCTGTGATGGGAACTCATGTGCATCTGTCCAGGGCTGAGCATGGTTAGGCAGAGCTGTGCTCCAGGCTCCCTGCAGGGCTGTGGAGGCTTCTGCTGCCCAGCAGCCCTGGTGCCATGGCCAGGGCTCCTCCCAGCCGAGGGCAGGCAGCTGCCCATTGCTGTAGGCTGACCTTATTTTCTTCTTATGGCACTCGTCCGTTCTCTGGAGTATGTTGTATGGTTTGTCCATTAGGAGTCTAACAGGTCCTCTAGAACCTTCAAACAATTAGTAAAATTCCTGAACAGTAAGTGAGCACGCGCAGAAATTGGGCTAATATTTTGGGAAGAACAATGTTGGATGATATATTCATGGCTTGAATATATCATCCAACATGAAGTTATATTTTATTACTTACAAAATAATAAAATAATGAAGCAATACCATGGGCTGAGCTAAAATAGATCCTTAGGATCTTAGGCATTCTGTAATAAATCTGTGTCACTTGAAGTATAGAGTTGATCGACTCTGAGTAATGAAACAGAAGTAAAGGTATCAAAGCCAATGATCATCTGTTTCCAATTTTCTGTGATTTGGTTCAAGTGGTAAAGTGGTGATATTTATTAATAATGGATCGAATAGGTTCATAATTGTTTTAGAGTACAATTAGATGCCTTCAAACTTTAGGCTACATGGGCACATTTGAGAACGGTTCCAGCCATTCTCTCATCCTTTGGGTCATTCCCCTCCTATGTCCTGTGAGACATTTTCTATGTGAGGCTTTAAGAAGAAGAAGAGAATATTCTGTAAAGAAAACCTTGTGATCTGTGCAGTATGAAGTTGAATGGATTCATTCATAAATCAGAAATTCTATTGAAAGATATTTATTTGCATGAGCCAAATAAAACCTATTTTTAGGCATCCTGGTGAAGACAAGGTTTTATCTTTATGTCTCATTTTCTATGTTTTGTTGTTGTTGTTGTTGTTAGAATGAAATTCATATGTTGCCAGACCATTCTATCAGATGTGTAACTAGATGCCATTTAAATTACCCACTTTTTCATGGTAGACAGTTTTTAATGAACACTGCCTGTCTGCACCTTTTTTAAAAACAGGACTGGGATCAGAAGCCCAAATACCAATGGTTAGCTGGAGCATATTTTTCATTTGGCCTATCTGTCAGTATTCCCTGAGGTCATCTGTGCAATCAGCTTCGTTACTCCTGCTCCCTCACTGGATTTCATAGAAACCATATGCTATGTATGAATCAGGGACACCAATCCCACAACATAGCATTCTTGGAATATCCAAAGTCCCACTTTTCACTTCGCCATGCCTGAGATCAGCAGTAATATTTATCAGCAAATGTGAGATTTTCAAAGATCCAATTCTATGTGCTCCTTTCTCATAGAGCCTTAGGCAGGGATATAGCATACATAAATATTAAGTAAAGTCCATAGTTTTTAAAATGTCATCCATTGAATAGTTGACACATGTCTGAGATACTTTTTATTTTGGAGGAGGTATTATTTAATAGGGAATTCCAACAGCTACCTAATAGTGAAATGAGAAGTCTTGCATCCATTTTATTTTGTTTCTGATGATTTTTATGAGTAAGGGTAAGATACTTCCTTGTTCTGATGCAGATGTTGCCCACTTTTGTGAATGGATGCGGGGTGTCACCTACTACTTGCATATCTGCATATTGGGCTTGACACTGCTATCGTACTTGGTAGTTGGCAAAAAGTCAATACTGAAGTTAAGCTCTTGTGTTCTAGCAGCAGAGCTGAAGATCCTTGATGTGCCACCTTCTGCAATCCATGCTGCTCTCTTCAGGTTCCTTATTGACTTCCTGGTGAGGAGCATCATGGTCTCCTGGTCTTGAGAATGGCCAAGCATTGCTCTGTGAATGTGGAAGATGGGCATGTGGAAGGCTCCAGGGAGGAGGGATCATTGAACATGTACTCGAATCCATGTGCCTGTTGAATGACCTGTTTTTTTATTTTTTGGGTTTTAAGGGAGACACTGCCCTAAAACACTTCTGTGCAGCTGGGGATGCAGGCTTCTGCTTCACCTTGCAGGAAGCATTAACGAATCCTTTCCAGAAGACATGAGAAGAGAGAAGTGAGCCTCTGGTATCATGCAGGTTCCTTGCATTGCCCATGGGCTAGAAGAGAGAAGAGTTGCTTCATGAGATTTGATCCCCTTTTTCCTGAAAAGTTCCACACAGAGGTGAGTCCCCAGCATGTTTAGAAATCATTTCAGACACCTTTCTGGACGGAATTGAATCAGAGCCCCTGATGATGTGGAAGAGCTAAAGATGGGTTTGCTATGAATTTTCTATTTCATTCATCAGGGCCTGAGTCAAGTCAGTCATTGTGCTGTCAACACATGAGCTGCTGGTCAAATGTGAGGAAGTGGTCTTGCTTTATGAAAACACCACCCTGATTCAGTGAGCCAGAGGCAGCCTGCAGTCCCTGTTTTCCTGTAAAGGCAGATTGCTGTGGATGGCCTCTGGCCTCGTCATGCAGCCCTGCTCAGAGTAGGGGATTGAGGGACCAGGCAGATCCCTAGTTCCTTTTGACCTTTATTGCCATTGGGCCACCCCAGGGTCCTTGGACTCTACCTGGTCTTCTGGCCTGGGTCAGGGGATGTGAGGTTTGGAATCCCCCTCTGTGGCAGGATCCCAGCCCCCCAGCCACTTGAGGTCAGCACATCCTTCCCTAATTGTGTTAGAGTTGGAGACTTCTCCCACCCATCCTCATCCATGCTCATCCCACATTTTGTAGCTTGGCACCTGAGGACCTTTATTCATTGACTTACTTGTTAGTGATGATGGTTACTAAGACTAAGTGACTCTTTCAAGTCACATCACTTGCATGGTAGGGCTAGAGCATGGATCTTCCTAATTGATTTCATGGGACTCTCTCATGGAAACTGTGACTGCTTCCTAAACACACACTCTACATTTGGAGTGTCAAAATTCTTGCCACTGCCTCCTTGGCAAGTGTATCTTGTCTTCTACGTGGGAATTTCACAAATATTTTCCTTTGGTTTGTGGAGGTCATGCAGAAGGGATTTCATTTGAAATAGCCCAAACAAGAAATACCAGTTGTCTTTTTCGCACATGGATGTGTGTAGTGAACACCCCTTTCTGTGTGCTTGCATGAGTTACTCCTTTGAATTTGTTGAAGAATGGTTGGCTGGGGAGCAAGTTAACGAGAGATGGATATCAATGGTTGTCAAGTATTCTGACGTGAAGAATGTATTGAGGATGTGAAGGCTTTTCTAGCCAGTTCCTATGGCTCAGTCAGGGATCAGTCAGAGGATTCTGTCTGGTAGACTCTTTGGCACAGATGTCAAAGTGGCCTGGTCTTACCCTGTCCAGGACTGAATGCTGAGCTTGAGTGGGAGCTTCTTGTCATTTCAAGCATTTCCATGAGTCTGTCCTCTGTTCTCTTGTATCCAAGTGGTTTCTAATAGGAAAGCAGAACAAAAATTGAAAGTATGGTGATTGATTATTTTTACCAATGTTATTTCAATCCACTTTGTTTAATACGAAATTACCTTTATGCTAGTAAGATTTCATATGTGAGGAAATAATGAAAATATTGGGGTTAGGGGATGAGAATATGCAAATCAAACATTTTTGAGCACCAAGACCCGTTTTTTGTTTTTGTTTTTGTTTTTTTTTAACTTAAACAATATTAAGTGCCAGAGGACCACCGCTGCCATTCAGCCTCAACAACCTCCAGGTCCAGCCTCCAGGTGGCCCATTTCACCAGGGTGTGTGGGACCACACTGTCCTGGGATGAGAGAACAGTACCCACGGATGTTGACATCTCACAGAGTAGATATTGCCAGTGACAGTAGGGAGCTATTGGCACATGAGGAAGGGAAGAGCTCTCAGGATGGGAAGAGGGGGCCGCTTCGAGACTCATTGGGTATGGCACGAGGCTGCTGGGTGTGGTGTTGGCCTGGGCCCACTGAGTGGGGCAGATCCGTGGTCTGTGTTTCTGTACCCTCCTCTGTAGCCTGTGTTGGCAGCAGATCAGGGAATTGCGATCAGAAGTGCTCCCAGTAACACAGGCACCAGCCCCCAGAGTGTGTGCCTATCCGTTTCCCCACCTGGCCTGACTTAGTGCCTGTCTTGCCTCAGGGCTGAGACCCTACAATCTCTGATGAGGGTGTCTGTGGTCCAGATCCAACCTGCATGGCCAACATGCTCAGACCTTCAGCTGGGTCCTAGGCTGCTGCAACCAAACTCTGTTAACTGGGTGGCCGACAACAGAGGAAGTGTCTTCCGTTGAGCTCCAGAGGCTCAACACAGTAGGTGTTGGGCTGTCCCAGTGCCATAACCCCTCCCAGGTTTCAAGGGGACTGTCTCCCCAACTCTCCCAGCCCTTGCCCACTCTCCTATTGCTGCCCACGATCTGTGGTTCCCATATGGGCATCCCGCCCTGGCTCCAACCTCACATATCCGGTATCCCCCAGTCTCCCTGGTATCTGGGTCCAGACTCTCCTCTTCCTACAAGAATATCAGATATTGGATTTGGTCCCAGTTGATGCTGTGTTCCATCATGTGAGCTCTTAGCTTCATCACTGTGCAAAGACTCTTTTCCCACACAAGTTCGCACGGCTTTTGGCTGGCTAAGAATTTTCAGGCGACACTTTTCTAATGAGTACACTTTCCTTCCTTCCGATCTCCCACCAGTGAGCATTCCTCGCACCCTTGTCCTAGTTCCTTTATGGCAGTTTCCCTCCTTATGGCTGAGAGGACCTAGTGACCCCTGAATTCACACGTTCTCCTTAATCACCAACACACTGCAGAATTCTCCAGGGGGCCATATATGCTCCTGGAAGTTGGTGTTGGAAATAGTTCTCCATCCATTAATCACTCCCTCACTCACTAATGTCCTTGTGTCCTTGAGAAAGGCTCTCCCTTTCCTGGTTTTCCTGAATAGAAATCCTCTTGCCTCTTGGGTGAATAGGGTTATGGGTTGTGCAGAGGGTGTTGGTCCACTGAGCATCTTAGAGACTGTCCTTTATGGAGCCTAATGATCCTCACTGGGGAATGAGGCCAGGGTCCTAACTGTGGTTAGTTAGAGAGGGAAAGAAGGACAAGGGAAACTCAGATGTCCCTTCATGGCCCCTGGAGTTAGAGGACTTACCCCTTTGCACCTGGGATCAGGAGACCTCATTTCCTCGAGGACACGCACACTCAGACGTTAATCTTGAGTGTGGGTTCCTTTCTGGGGTCCAGGGCTGTTGTTAGCCACCAGGAATGACAGTGCTCTCCATGCTGAGTGGAGCCATTTTTGCCAGGAAAGAGAGCCCATGGTCACGCCTTGTGCAAAGCATCCCACGCCAGGGGCTCCCATGCCTACATTCCTGTCCTGAAAGGAAGCCACTCAGAGGCAAGGTGGGTCCAACCACCTCCCATGTGTTCACTCATCACTGTGTTCCAGCAGTCCCCCCAGTGAACAGTCCTGATGGGATTGGATGTGGCTCAGAATGTCACCCTCATGAGCTCTACCCTGCCACAGCTGCAGTTCTGCAGTGGGAGAAACTCAAAACCTCAAAACACATGCACATGAAAGAAAAGAGCAAGAGCCAGAGCCCAAACAGGCCAGGTGTGGCAAAGACAGCTGGAGTGCCTAGGTTGGGACTCAGAATTATGTCAGTGGGGTGGCATTGCTGCTGGCACCAGCATGATAACCGAGAGCCAGCCCTGCTCATTTTGGGGAGCAGTGTGTTGGGGAAGGCAGCAGAAATTGAGAGGCAGGATTGAGTTTGGCCCTAGGAGGAGGTTGGGTAAGAGGCCAGTGTGGGTTGGAGAGCCTGGGCAGATAGACAGAGGCCAGGGCACACCCCAAAGCCTGGAGACTGCACTTGATGTCCAGGGTTGTGAAACACCACTTCCCCTCTTACTCACAACTGAGAGCAAGGGGCATTGATGAGTTCAGTTTGTGTGCGGCTGCATCCAAGGTGGCTCGGCTAGGAACCTCTGTTTCCTTGACTCAGGAGGCTGGGAGTCCAGGCTCCACTGGGGCTCGGCTGGGAGGATCGGAGTCTGAGTTTATGCCTGTGTTCCCTGTAGGATCCATGTTGGCTGAGCCTCAGTGTTTTTGTAATGAGAGGATGGGTGACCGTCATGTCTTTATCACAGGACACACTTGCTAAATGGATTTGTTTGCTCTGAGGAGGAAAGAGAGAGGGGGGAGTGGTGCTGGAGACAGGGATGCAGACAGGGGTCATGGACTTGGCATAACTCAGTCTTGGAGGTGATATCCCATCACCTGTACCCACTTCAATTCCCATGAATCCAGAGGCTGAGCCCCCTTGAGGTGAGGGGTGAACCGGTTCTGGGCAGCAGGATGCTGTGGTACCTCGGAGTCTCTGTGAGACCCCAACACTAGACACACTTGGCCCTTTTGAAATCTTAGGAGAAGCCTTGGGAAGTTGTATGGCAGAGGGGAGCAGCCTCTGCATCTCAGTCCCCTCCAACTTGCCATGGTGTAGAGAGGGAACTGCAGCCACGATGGGACGGACATTGGCCATGTCCCTGTGTGGGACACAGGCCTGATGGAGTTAGGGTGCATTCTTTGTCTCTCCCTTTCTTGTGATTATCCCATCTCTACATTTGTGCTTTAGCCACCTGTGAGTCCCATCTCTGGTTTCAGAGAGAACAGAGGGTGTTATGGGCCAATAGACACAATAAACCCTAGAGATTAGATGCTACCCTACTTTCCAGAAAAGACTGGGCACACCATGAGTTGCACAATGATGGGACCAGGGTCCAAAAGCTGCTGAGAGGGAAGGACTGGTTGTGAATGCATTTTTGAAGGCTCCAAGCTGGAACTCTAGTGGCACCAAGCAGGGCAGATGCTGGTGGGGATGTTTGGGTAGTTGTTGGTGAACACCTGCGCACCTGAGATGGGTAGGCATGGAGGAGAAATCGGCAGCCCATAGGGCTGTTGAAAGTGGTCTTATGTGAAAAGAGGCTCAGGTATGGGCACAGGAAATGACATCATTGCCTTGACAATGGATCAAACAGAACATGGAACCCTGGTATCCAGGCACCCACTTCACTGACCAAGCCATCCGAGCTCACTTGGTTGGAGCCACTGGAGGGAGAAGGATGTTCTCCTGTGGTTGCAGACAATGCCGAGCCTCAGGCTCCCAGGAATCTCAGGGGGGCCAACTAGCCCTTTTGTGGATACACTGGGTGAGGCTTCATCTTAGACGCCACAGCCTCTGGCGATTGTCGCAGAGGAGCTCAAGAGTAACAGTGAGTAGCACAGGGCAGGTGAGCCCAGCAGGCCCTCTAGTCTGATCCCTGATGAATGGCCCAGGACTCCTATTCTGACTCTGTGTGTGTGTGTGTGTGTGTGTGTGTGTGTGTGTGTGTGTGTTTGTACTGATGGGAACTGTCCCATTGTGCTTTGACTCTAGTGTATTGGCACAAGTCATTTTTCTTTTTGTCACCATTTCCATTTTGAACCCACCATTCTTGGTCCCAACCCAGGGTGAAAATGATCAGAACACGGAGGAGCCCTTCAGGGTTCAGAGCCTTGAACCTTACAGGCAGGACCAGCTTAGGAATGAGCTCCTGCCTGTCATTTGTGGGAGGAACCTACATTTCAGCAGCAACATGGGGTTAATCTCCTGGGATTTCATCCCCACCCAGCAGGTGCTGGATCTCTTGTTCCCAAAACAGCCACCTTCTTCAGTCTTTACTCCTGGTGCCACTCCACATCCTCCAAGGGGACAAGAACCTCAGGTTCTGGATGGATGTTGTAGAATGCCCACAGAGCCAACTGCCAGGCTGGGTGGGGTGCAGTTGCTGGGCTTTGCTGATGTTGTCATCCCCCACAGTTCTTGGAACCTTCTGTGGCAGTGGCATCCAGGACCCCAGCAGCTGTGAGTAGCAGCTCCTCACTGCTTCACTCCAGCGAGCAGGTGGAAGACAGCCGCGTTGTTCACGTCCTCCTAGAGGGACAGAGCCTGAGGGAGACAAAGCGCATCCCGGTAAGCCCGACAACAGGGCTGCCTCCTGGGTGTCCACACAGTGGAAGGCAGGAGACACAGCCAACCCCAGGGCTATGGTGGGAAATAAAGAAGAGAGAGGTCCGTCTTAAGGGCTTGACCTGAGGAGGGAGAGCATCAGCATGCCCAGCTTCAGTGGTGAGTGGGCCTGTGTATTGTGGGTTTTGCAGGCCAGAAGTGCAGACGGAAGTGCTGTGGACAGATGAAGGCAGAGATATGTCCAGGGTGCAGGCTGCAGTGCCTAGAACTTGGTATTCTCAATGAGTGAAGTTGGAGCAGAGGAGGTGGCAGTGACTTGTCACATGTGTAGGAGGGGATGTGTTCCTGGTGGCAGGGAAGAGATCCTCCTTAGCATGACTAGGTGTAGGAATTTGGGGTCGGGATCACCTGGGGGGTCATGCCAAAGCTTCGGAATGTTAGGCTTTGCATGTATGTAAATACGGAGCTAAAGGGGTTCTTGGCAGAATTTCTATGGATGTGCAGTAGACACGCTAATGCTGCAGGTGTCCAGCTGCAGAGGAGACATGTTCAGTGACTGCCAGTGCTGAGTCAAGTACATCATTACAACCAGACCCGCACCGAGCTTCCAGAGGCCAGGGCCTCTCAAAGCTATCATGAAGCACTCAAGTGCACACTCTTGTATCTGAGTCTGTTTTGTGTCATGGCAGTCAGGACCCAAATTTTCAGTGCATCTGCCTCTTCCACCCACAAAGGCAGCCTGCATCCCAGATCACACTTGGTGCGCAGATCCCTGGCCCATTACTCTCATCTCAGTGAGATGAGAGTGTGTCTGTGCATAGGCAGTTTGGTCCTTTGACATGAGTGGAATGTGGCTCCCCAGGGGGAGGGGAGATGGCAGGTACAGGCAGATATTTGTACCAGGATTGTTCTAGTAGCACATTGCAAGAACCCAGGTGGTATATGGAGGACACACTCAGGTAGCAGGATAACAAGATTGTGCCCTTATATATGTAGCTGAGATTTCTCCTGAATGTTTGACCACAGTCTTCTGGGTAGCTCTTCTAAAAGCCATTCTCTGATGACATTTGTCCCACCCTGATCCAGGTGACCTTTCAGGAGACGGTGACAAGCCTCATCCGCAGGGCCTTGAACCAAAATTTGTTGCAGCATGAGGATGTGGACAACTTTGAGCTGCTGTATATGATGTCTGAGGATGAGAGTAAGTAGGACAATCAGACAGTGGGGAGACATGATCCACAGTGGGCTCAGGATAACTGACAGCCAAGAGAAAGTGGGCCTTGGCCCCAAAATACCAAAGTG
This sequence comes from Urocitellus parryii, assembly GCF_045843805.1. Classification (NCBI taxonomy): domain Eukaryota; kingdom Metazoa; phylum Chordata; class Mammalia; order Rodentia; family Sciuridae; genus Urocitellus; species Urocitellus parryii. Next base: position 38,565,031 of record NC_135548.1, read on the forward strand.
TGATGGGCCTGGAGGAGACTCTCAGGGGTTGTGGGTGTTTTGTGGTATAATCCTTGAGTGCCACCTAACAATTCTCTCCACTTCGCTCTGCAGAAATCAAGGTCTCTGACCACTCACTCGTGTGTCTGTCCATGAATCTGGGAATACAATATTTCATGGTGAGGAAACGCCCCCAGGTCAAGGGAAAGGAGGTAAACACCTACCTTATTCAAGCTGTGCATGTGCTGCCATTCCACTCCGACCTGAGGAAATAAGAAGCCTCAGCACCTGGACATATTTGCTGGAAGCCCATAGAGCCAACTGACAGTCTCGGGTGGCTTTCTGTTTCTGGGTTTGCTGATGTTCCATCCCCCACAGTTCTCAGAATCAACCTGCAAGTCCTCCAGGCCGCTTTCCCACAAGCAGGTGGGAGACACCTGCTTAATTCGTGTCCACTTAGAAACACAAAGTCCAGAGATGGCCAAGAGTGTTCTGGTAAGCCTGGGAGCAGGGGTGTCCCGTGGTGCTTACACCTGGGTGGGGAGCAGACACTGGTCCAATACCATGGACTACTCATGCCCTCTTGAATTTGGAGCTTCTGGATGATCAGGAGGATAGATGGGAATCAAGAAGGGAGAGGTCAGTGTGAAGGGCTGGAGCTGAGATGAGCGAGTGCAGCAGCTTGTCCACTGCCATGTCTGAGGGAGTCTGTGTGTCAGGTGGCAGCATGCAGTCCAGAAGGGCAGGGACAGGTATGGGTGACAGATGAGAATAGGACAGGAACTAGGTTGCAGGTTCCCTTGTATGGGATGCTGACGTCTATGGAGGAGGACAGCAGTGTGAGGTTCTCCATGTTCCTTGAACAAGGAGCTGAGAGAGTCTCTCTGCAGAGTCGATATGAATGTGGAGCAAGCACAGTAAATGTCCAGGTAACCCAATGACCACCCTTTCCGGATGAGGTGCCCTCCTATATCCCAGCCAGCACTGAGCCTCTGGAGGCCAGGAGCTCTCGTGGCTATCTTTCAGCTCTCCTGTGTGTGGTCATGTTCCTGGGTCTGTTTTTGGCCCTGGCAATCCAGACCAAAGCCTCTAGGTTTTGTGCCTAGGCCATTCCCAATGCCGCCTGCATCCTCGGGCAGACCTGGGATCTTGGAGGCTATTGTCCCATTCCTCCCAACTTGTGGGATGAGATTGCATCTGTATGCAGGTAGTGGGGTCCTTTCACTCCGAGAGGAGTGCAGCTCCACAAAGAGCAATGGCAGGCCCAGGAAGTCCTATGTACAAGGATTGGGCTAGTAGCCTGTGGGAAGAGCCCACACGATGAGCAGGAGGTCAGCCTCGGGTAGTAGGGTCATGGATGTTGCCCTTGTATTTAGAGTGGAGGTGCCTCCAGAATGCCCCTGCCCACTGTCCTTGAGTAGTCACTTCAAGGCCCATTTCCTGAAGGCCTGTCTCCCATGCTGCTCCAGGTGACCTGCCACGATAGGGCTCCTGTCGTCATCCGCAGCGCCCTCGACCTACACTTCCTTACTGAGGAGAATCCAGAGGATTATGAGCTGGGCCAAATCATCTCTCGCCGTCAGAGTAAGTGAGACAATCAGATAGCAGAGAGCAAGGGTCAGGATGTGGACTCAGGTCAACTCTTAGCAACAAAGAGTAGTCTCTGACCCCCAAGAACACTCCAACAGGTGTGTTGGGTTCGTGCACAAAGCCAACTGCACTTCTGCTGGTGGAAGGTCTTGAGGTCCAATGGTATACCCCGGTGGATATTGCGGCTCCCCACCAGGTGCCCTCCCCTGGACATGAACAGGCATCCAAAGCTGACATCTTTGAGGAGTGAGGAGGAAAGCCTCTCTCCAGGAGCAGTATGTTTTCATGGTCTGGGATAGGAGTGGTTTCAAAGGAACATGGGAATGCATGGGCTAAAGAGGGAACTGGCATTTTGTGGACTGAAGCAGTACTATTGAAAGCCTTCTGTGTGACCAAAAAACCACTTCCTGGGCAGAGCATTGCCAGGATTCTAGCAAGCAGTAACAGGATGAAATTGGGAAGAAAACACAGCCTGGGAGACAGCCTGAATCATCTGTTTTTGCATAAATTCCATGGTCTTACGCACCTGAGTCCACTAGGCAAGGAGTGATCACAATAGCCAGGTTGTGATCCCTAACTAAAGTCAGATGAGGGCTTCCTGAGCACGTAGCCACAGAGCTCATCTGATAATAATGCCAGCGCTTTTTCGTTGGTTGGTTGGTTGGTTTTTGTGAGCCAAACACCACAGCAGCCATTATCCCAGCCTATGTACCCTGAAGACCACCATCCCTATGAGTTCTAGGATCACTTGTCTCCTATCTTAACCTACTGTTAGGTTAGTAGAGTCTATGGAAGAGGAAGTCTGTCTGGGGCCTTGGTAGCCTAAGAAATTCATAGCAGAGATCTCCACATCCAACCCAGAAGGGATGGAGAACAGGCTCTAGGTTAGAGGAGGGCGACAGGAAACACATGTTCAGAGGAAGGAGAAGCGGCTGTTGTATTCCCCCACTCGGGGTCATGGCACCACTGGGCCATACACCATGTTGGAGGGAAGCAGTCCCTTTGCTGGTCTTTGGAACCATTGTTCTCAGTAGGGCAGTATTTGGAATGTGGCCTCCATTCTCAGAAGCCTGGTTCACATGGAGGCGGGCTCCACCAATGCAGAAGTATGGCTCTAACGTGGTATCCGTGCTGGTCAGCCTGTCCTCACTGTGGCCATACTTGTGGAAAATAACTCAGAGGAGGAATCCTAGGCCTTTTTTCTCTGGGTTTCATAGCTTTCTCTTTGGTTGTGCACTGAGGCTGTCCATAAAGCTCTAGTGTGTGGCAGTGGAGAGCTCCTCAGCCCTTGCCACAAAGGCATAGACTGGGAGAGAGAGAACGAGGCTGGCAGAGAGGGAGAGAGAGAAAGATGGAGAGGGAGGACCTCTCCTTGGAGAATGAGGATTCAGTGGAGCCAACAGGAACAAGGTACTGTTGCCCAGGGCACAACCCTGTTTAGGTCTTACTCCAACCATGCTCAACCTTTCTTCCAGTCCCTCCCACCCCCCAGTAGTGTATTCATCTTGAATGAGAATTTCATGTTGACATCAGAGCACTCACCATCCAATGCTTCCCTCCAAACCCACCTATGAAGATGGCTCATGTGGGGACTGAATCTTCGGCACAGGAGCCTTTTGTGGGAGATTTCAGATGCAAACCCTAGTGGTGTGCTTTGGCAGATGCAAGAGGACCTGAGATATTCTGGAGTCCAAAGCCTTCGGTAGGAACAGACATTAGGTCTGTTGAAGTGCTCTGCCTAGTTCTTCCTCAGGGAGGACTGTGGAGGCTGTCTTTGTTGGTATTGGTGCTGAATTGGAGAGCTCTCAGGTGTGTGGCTCTGGCCTTTTCTGGCACAGGCTCTCAGATGTTGGCGTGTCCTAGGGAGCACCTCCTGAGTGCCACCTTCTTTTTGTACATCCCTCTCTCCCCAGAGCTGAGGATTCCAGCAGAGTTCAACGTATTTTATGCCAAGAATCCTCACAAAAAATCCAACTTTGTGCTGAGGAAAAGGAGCCTCTCCCAAAAGAATGATGGGTGGATCGAGCCTCAACCTCCCTCTCGTCCTGCAAAGAAGGCTCCTGCCCTCCTGAGGATGCTTGCAAAACCATTCTGTTGCTGTGTGCCTGGGTGGGGCTGAGGCAGCCCAGGAATATTTACATTGATTACTATTTTCTTCAAAGTTTGAATCTATAGTTTGCCATTGTCCTTGACCTTGTTTAGTAACACAGTTGTTACTCTATCCTGTATTTGTTGTTTCCATTAATATATTATTATTATTTTAAAATATATATGTTTTTGTTACCTGATCTACTGTGATGATTTGAGTATACTAAATGTAGCAGTGATTCCTAAAGGACACATCCAAACCAACAGGAAGGAATGTTTCATTCTATCAGCAAGAACTTTGGTTTTTAGGAGTTTGGCAGATGGCATTATCTGAGTCAGTTTTCCAATGGGGGCAATGAAGTATCAGCTGTGATGGTACAAACACAAACAAAGACACACAAACACACACAAGAGCACACACACTCACTGAGAGATAGATAGACAGATGGAGTTGGTCTGTGCTGAAATACTTTGGAGACATGGTTCTGATTTCTCCCCTTTTGGAGTATTTTCAATTGCACAAGGTGTCTTGCAAATGAACCCATGTCTGAGGAAGACATGCATGTGTACTTCACATGCCACTTTTCCCATAGCAGGAAGGTCATGTAATATTTTTCATGCAGCTGTCTTTTGACTGTGAACCATCCCATGAGGTCAGCTGTGGAATTTTCAACTTGTAGCATCACAATGGGGATCCACTCTTTGGATTTGGGGATATTTCCGATTTTCTTGATTCAGATTGGAATGATATATATATTAGTTTTTGATGAAAATTCTGCATTTGATGGTAATGAATGTCGTGCATCTAGGAATCTGTAGAGTGCAGACAATGAATGGATGCCTACTGTTGTCTGGACTGGTCTGAAAAGTCCTGTAGCATCTGAGCATGTGTGAGGGCTGTACAGGTCTTGCCAAAAGTCCAGGTCAGATGATCCTGCACAAAGCTGAACTCCTAGTGGTCTCCACAACAGTGTAAGGGCCAAGGAGAAACACACTTCCACACAGAAGTTGGGAAGCTACCTTATGAAGGTGATCATAGATACGGGATTATTAATATATCCAGGTTGGCATCTATTATTTTTTTAGCTTTTGACTTTCGCAGCTGTGGGCATCTTGACAACCATCAACTCCCTGTAAGCACAGACAACTCTATAAGAACCTGAGGATAAATTTCCCTGTGCATGTCCCCTTGTGAAACTGCTTAAGCACCGCCTGGTTTACACACAGGTGGAATTTCTAGGTCAAAGTGTGCATGTTTACTTCTTTGACTAAGCACTGCCAGGTGGCTCTTCTGCATAGCTCTACCTGTGGCCAGGATTGTATTATCTAGCTTTCTAACTTTTGCATGTTGAGTAGATACATAGTGGGAGCACACTGTTTTTGTTGGTATTTTTCTTGGTATCTATTCTGATGCTTTTCACTGGGGGATTTTTTCCTGTGAAAATGGGCTTCCTCTACTTGACCTTATTTTCTTCTTTTTAAAATTTTTTCAATGTGACTTTTTAATTTTAGTTTTATTAAAGACATTGCCCCTTGCTTGCATAGTCTATATCTAAAGCACTAGTCCTTGCTCCAAGGCCCAGCTTGCTCTCAGCTGCCCCAGGAGGGGAACAGTCTTTGGCGGTAGACAAGAGACGCCCCTGCAGGGGGCACAAGTGCTTTGGCCCTCTGGTGTCTTGCCAGCAGTGCTTCCCATGCTCACAGAGGGTTTCAGACACTGAGTCAATGGTCCAGGTGGTCTTTTGTTCAGTCTGATCTCAAATTGAGCTCCTCTGAGAGGTCATATTGAAGTCCTTGTGTGTACCTGATCCATCATTTTAAACAATATTCCAAGTTCACTTTTTGTGTGTACGTGGGTTCTGGGGATTGAACCCAGGGCCTTGAGCCTGTGAGGCAAGTGACCTACCTGAGCTACACCCTCAGAGACCCCTGTAAAAGTATTTCCCCTTTGCCTCGGGGTCTAAGTTGCCAAGGCTGACCTCAAACGTTCCTCTTGCCTCAGCCTCCCTGGTGGCTGGCATGACAGGCATGCACCTGGGACTGTCACACTCGAGCCTGTGATGGGAACTCATGTGCATCTGTCCAGGGCTGAGCATGGTTAGGCAGAGCTGTGCTCCAGGCTCCCTGCAGGGCTGTGGAGGCTTCTGCTGCCCAGCAGCCCTGGTGCCATGGCCAGGGCTCCTCCCAGCCGAGGGCAGGCAGCTGCCCATTGCTGTAGGCTGACCTTATTTTCTTCTTATGGCACTCGTCCGTTCTCTGGAGTATGTTGTATGGTTTGTCCATTAGGAGTCTAACAGGTCCTCTAGAACCTTCAAACAATTAGTAAAATTCCTGAACAGTAAGTGAGCGCGCGCAGAAATTGGGCTAATATTTTGGGAAGAACAATGTTGGATGATATATTCATGGCTTGAATATATCATCCAACATGAAGTTATATTTTATTACTTACAAAATAATAAAATAATGAAGCAATACCATGGGCTGAGCTAAAATAGATCCTTAGGATCTTAGGCATTCTGTAATAAATCTGTGTCACTTGAAGTATAGAGTTGATCGACTCTGAGTAATGAAACAGAAGTAAAGGTATCAAAGCCAATGATCATCTGTTTCCAATTTTCTGTGATTTGGTTCAAGTGGTAAAGTGGTGATATTTATTAGTAATGGATCGAATAGGTTCATAATTGTTTTAGAGTACAATTAGATGCCTTCAAACTTTAGCCCTCCTATGTCCTGTGAGACATTTTCTATGTGAGGCTTTAAGAAGAAGAAGAGAATATTCTGTAAAGAAAACCTTGTGATCTGTGCAGTATGAAGTTGAATGGATTCATTCAGAAATCAGAAATTCTATTGAAAGATATTTATTGGCATGAGCCAAATAAAACCTCTTTTTAGGCATCCTGGTGAAGACAAGGTTTTATCTTTATGTCTCATTTTCTATGTTTTGTTGTTGTTGTTGTTGTTAGAATGAAATTCATATGTTGCCAGACCATTCTATCAGATGTGTAACTAGATGCCATTTAAATTACCCACTTTTACATGGTAGACAGTTTTTAATGAACACTGTCTGTCTGCACCTTTTTTAAAAACAGGACTGGGATCAGAAGCCCAAATACCAATGGTTAGCTGGAGCATATTTTTCATTTGGCCTATCTGTCAGTATTCCCTGAGGTCATCTGTGCAATCAGCTTCGTTACTCCTGCTCCCTCACTGGATTTCATAGAAACCATATGCTATGTATGAATCAGGGACACCAATCCCACAACATAGCATTCTTGGAATATCCAAAGTCCCACTTTTCACTTCGCCATGCCTGAGATCAGCAGTAATATTTATCAGCAAATGTGAGATTTTCAAAGATCCAATTCTATGTGCTCCTTTCTCATAGAGCCTTAGGCAGGGATATAGCATACATAAATATTAAGTAAAGTCCATAGTTTTTAAAATGTCATCCATTGAATAGTTGACACATGTCTGAGATACTTTTTATTTTGGAGGAGGTATTATTTAATAGGGAATTCCAACAGCTACCTAATAGTGAAATGAGAAGTCTTGCATCCATTTTATTTTGTTTCTGATGATTTTTATGAGTAAGGGTAAGATACTTCCTTGTTCTGATGCAGATGTTGCCCACTTTTGTGAATGGATGCGGGGTGTCACCTACTACTTGCATATCTGCATATTGGGCTTGACACTGCTATCGTACTTGGTAGTTGGCAAAAAGTCAATACTGAAGTTAAGCTCTTGTGTTCTAGCAGCAGAGCTGAAGATCCTTGATGTGCCACCTTCTGCAATCCATGCTGCTCTCTTCATGTTCCTTATTGACTTCCTGGTGATGAGCATCATGGTCTCCTGGTCTTGAGAATGGCCAAGCATTGCTCTGTGAATGTGGAAGATGGGCATGTGGAAGGCTCCAGGGAGGAGGGATCATTGAACATGTACTCGAATCCATGTGCCTGTTGAATGACCTGTTTTTTTATTTTTGGGTTTTAAGGGAGACACTGCCCTAAAACACTTCTGTGCAGCTGGGGATGCAGGCTTCTGCTTCACCTTGCAGGAAGCATTAACGAATCCTTTCCAGAAGACATGAGAAGAGAGAAGTGAGCCTCTGGTATCATGCAGGTTCCTTGCATTGCCCATGGGCTAGAAGAGAGAAGAGTTGCTTCATGAGATTTGATCCCCTTTTTCCTGAAAAGTTCCACACAGAGGTGAGTCCCCAGCATGTTTAGAAATCATTTCAGACACCTTTCTGGACGGAATTGAATCAGAGCCCCTGATGATGTGGAAGAGCTAAAGATGGGTTTGCTATGAATTTTCTATTTCATTCATCAGGGCCTGAGTCAAGTCAGTCATTGTGCTGTCAACACATGAGCTGCTGGTCAAATGTGAGGAAGTGGTCTTGCTTTATGAAAACACCACCCTGATTCAGTGAGCCAGAGGCAGCCTGCAGTCCCTGTTTTCCTGTAAAGGCAGATTGCTGTGGATGGCCTCTGGCCTCGTCATGCAGCCCTGCTCAGAGTAGGGGATTGAGGGACCAGGCAGATCCCTAGTTCCTTTTGACCTTTATTGCCATTGGGCCACCCCAGGGTCCTTGGACTCTACCTGGTCTTCTGGCCTGGGTCAGGGGATGTGAGGTTTGGAATCCCCCTCTGTGGCAGGATCCCAGCCCCCCAGCCACTTGAGGTCAGCACATCCTTCCCTAATTGTGTTAGAGTTGGAGACTTCTCCCACCCATCCTCATCCATGCTCATCCCACATTTTGTAGCTTGGCACCTGAGGACCTTTATTCATTGACTTACTTGTTAGTGATGATGGTTACTAAGACTAAGTGACTCTTTCAAGTCACATCACTTGCATGGTAGGGCTAGAGCATGGATCTTCCTAATTGATTTCATGGGACTCTCTCATGGAAACTGTGACTGCTTCCTAAACACACACTCTACATTTGGAGTGTCAAAATTCTTGCCACTGCCTCCTTGGCAAGTGTATCTTGTCTTCTACGTGGGAATTTCACAAATATTTTCCTTTGGTTTGTGGAGGTCATGCAGAAGGGATTTCATTTGAAATAGCCCAAACAAGAAATACCAGTTGTCTTTTTCGCACATGGATGTGTGTAGTGAACACCCCTTTCTGTGTGCTTGCATGAGTTACTCCTTTGAATTTGTTGAAGAATGGTTGGCTGGGGAGCAAGTTAACGAGAGATGGATATCAATGGTTGTCAAGTATTCTGACGTGAAGAATGTATTGAGGATGTGAAGGCTTTTCTAGCCAGTTCCTATGGCTCAGTCAGGGATCAGTCAGAGGATTCTGTCTGGTAGACTCTTTGGCACAGATGTCAAAGTGGCCTGGTCTTACCCTGTCCAGGACTGAATGCTGAGCTTGAGTGGGAGCTTCTTGTCATTTCAAGCATTTCCATGAGTCTGTCCTCTGTTCTCTTGTATCCAAGTGGTTTCTAATAGGAAAGCAGAACAAAAATTGAAAGTATGGTGATTGATTATTTTTACCAATGTTATTTCAATCCACTTTGTTTAATACGAAATTACATTTATGCTAGTAAGATTTCATATGTGAGGAAATAATGAAAATATTGGGGTTAGGGGATGAGAATATGCAAATCAAACATTTTTGAGCACCAAGACCCGTTTTTTGTTTTTGTTTTTGTTTTTGTTTTTAACTTAAACAATATTAAGTGCCAGAGGACCACCGCTGCCATTCAGCCTCAACAACCTCCAGGTCCAGCCTCCAGGTGGCCCAATTCACCAGGGTGTGTGGGACCACACTGTCCTGGGATGAGAGAACAGTACCCACGGATGTTAACATCTCACAGAGTAGATATTGCCAGTGACAGTAGGGAGCTATTGGCACATGAGGAAGGGAAGAGCTCTCAGGATGGGAAGAGGGGGCCGCTTCGAGACTCATTGGGTATGGCACGAGGCTGCTGGGTGTGGTGTTGGCCTGGGCCCACTGAGTGGGGCAGATCCGTGGTCTGTGTTTCTGTACCCTCCTCTGTAGCCTGTGTTGGCAGCAGATCAGGGAATTGCGATCAGAAGTGCTCCCAGTAACACAGGCACCAGCCCCCAGAGTGTGTGCCTATCCGTTTCCCCACCTGGCCTGACTTAGTGCCTGTCTTGCCTCAGGGCTGAGACCCTACAATCTCTGATGAGGGTGTCTGTGGTCCAGATCCAACCTGCATGGCCAATATGCTCAGACCTTCAGCTGGGTCCTAGGCTGCTGCAACCAAACTCTGTTAACTGGGTGGCCGACAACAGAGGAAGTGTCTTCCGTTGAGCTCCAGAGGCTCAACACAGTAGGTGTTGGGCTGTCCCAGTGCCATAACCCCTCCCAGGTTTCAAGGGGACTGTCTCCCCAACTCTCCCAGCCCTTGCCCACTCTCCTATTGCTGCCCACGATCTGTGGTTCCCATATGGGCATCCCGCCCTGGCTCCAACCTCACATATCCGGTATCCCCCAGTCTGGGTCCAGACTCTCCTCTTCCTACAAGAATATCAGATATTGGATTTGGTCCCAGTTGATGCTGTGTTCCATCATGTGAGCTCTTAGCTTCATCACTGTGCAAAGACTCTTTTCCCACACAAGTTCGCACGGCTTTTGGCTGGCTAAGAATTTTCAGGCGACACTTTTCTAATGAGTACACTTTCCTTCCTTCCGATCTCCCACCAGTGAGCATTCCTCGCACCCTTGTCCTAGTTCCTTTATGGCAGTTTCCCTCCTTATGGCTGAGAGGACCTAGTGACCCCTGAATTCACACATTCTCCTTAATCACCAACACACTGCAGAATTCTCCAGGGGGCCATATATGCTCCTGGAAGTTGGTGTTGGAAATAGTTCTCCATCCATTAATCACTCCCTCACTCACTAATGTCCTTGTGTCCTTTAGAAAGGCTCTCCCTTTCCTGGTTTTCCTGAATAGAAATCCTCTTGCCTCTTGGGTGAATAGGGTTATGGGTTGTGCAGAGGGTGTTGGTTCACTGAGCATCTTAGAGACTGTCCTTTATGGAGCCTAATGATCCTCACTGGGGAATGAGGCCAGGGTCCTAACTGTGGTTAGTTAGAGAGGGAAAGAAGGACAAGGGAAACTCAGATGTCCCTTCATGGCCCCTGGAGTTAGAGGACTTACCCCTTTGCACCTGGGATCAGGAGACCTCATTTCCTCGAGGACACGCACACTCAGACGTTAATCTTGAGTGTGGGTTCCTTTCTGGGGTCCAGGGCTGTTGTTAGCCACCAGGAATGACAGTGCTCTCCATGCTGAGTGGAGCCATTTTTGCCAGGAAAGAGAGCCCATGGTCACGCCTTGTGCAAAGCATCCCACGCCAGGGGCTCCCATGCCTACATTCCTGTCCTGAAAGGAAGCCACTCAGAGGCAAGGTGGGTCCAACCACCTCCCATGTGTTCACTCATCACTGTGTTCCAGCAGTCACCCCAGTGAACAGTCCTGATGGGATTGGATGTGGCTCAGAATGTCACCCTCATGAGCTCTACCCTGCCACAGCTGCAGTTCTGCAGTGGGAGAAACTCAAAACCTCAAAACACATGCACATGAAAGAAAAGAGCAAGAGCCAGAGCCCAAACAGGCCAGGTGTGGCAAAGACAGCTGGAGTGCCTAGGTTGGGACTCAGAATTATGTCAGTGGGGTGGCATTGCTGCTGGCACCAGCATGATAACCGAGAGCCAGCCCTGCTCATTTTGGGGAGCAGTGTGTTGGGGAAGGCAGCAGAAATTGAGAGGCAGGATTGAGTTTGGCCCTAGGAGGAGGTTGGGTAAGAGGCCAGTGTGGGTTGGAGAGCCTGGGCAGATAGACAGAGGCCAGGGCACACCCCAAAGCCTGGAGACTGCACTTGATGTCCAGGGTTGTGAAACACCACTTCCCCTCTTACTCACAACTGAGAGCAAGGGGCATTGATGAGTTCAGTTTGTGTGCGGCTGCATCCAAGGTGGCTCGGCTAGGAACCTCTGTTTCCTTGACTCAGGAGGCTGGGAGTCCAGGCTCCACTGAGGCTCGGCTGGGAGGATCGGAGTCTGAGTTTATGCCTGTGTTCCCTGTAGGATCCATGTTGGCTGAGCCTCAGTGTTTTTGTAATGAGAGGATGGGTGACCATCATGTCTTTATCACAGGACACACTTGCTAAATGGATTTGTTTGCTCTGAGGAGGAAAGAGAGAGTGGGGAGTGGTGCTGGAGACAGGGATGCAGACAGGGGTCATGGACTTGGCATAACTCAGTCTTGGAGGTGATATCCCATCACCTGTACCCACTTCAATTCCCATGAATCCAGAGGCTGAGCCCCCTTGAGGTGAGGGGTGAACCGGTTCTGGGCAGCAGGATGCTGTGGTACCTCGGAGTCTCTGTGAGACCCCAACACTAGACACACTTGGCCCTTTTGAAATCTTAGGAGAAGCCTTGGGAAGTTGTGTGGCAGAGGGGAGCAGCCTCTGCATCTCAGTCCCCTCCAACTTGCCATGGTGTAGAGAGGGAACTGCAGCCACGATGGGACGGACATTGGCCATGTCCCTGTGTGGGACACAGGCCTGATGGAGTTAGGGTGCATTCTTTGTCTCTCCCTTTCTTGTGATTATCCCATCTCTACATTTGTGCTTTAGCCACCTGTGAGTCCCATCTCTGGTTTCAGAGAGAACAGAGGGTGTTATGGGCCAATAGACACAATAAACCCTAGAGATTAGATGCTACCCTACTTTCCAGAAAAGACTGGGCACACCATGAGTTGCACAATGATGGGACCAGGGTCCAAAAGCTGCTGAGAGGGAAGGACTGGTTGTGAATGCATTTTTGAAGGCTCCAAGCTGGAACTCTAGTGGCACCAAGCAGGGCAGATGCTGGTGGGGATGTTTGGGTAGTTGTTGGTGAACACCTGCGCACCTGAGATGGGTAGGCATGGAGGAGAAATCGGCAGCCCATAGGGCTGTTGAAAGTGGTCTTATGTGAAAAGAGGCTCAGGTATGGGCACAGGAAATGACATCATTGCCTTGACAATGGATCAAACAGAACATGGAACCCTGGTATCCAGGCACCCACTTCACTGACCAAGCCATCCGAGCTCACTTGGTTGGAGCCACTGGAGGGAGAAGGATGTTCTCCTGTGGTTGCAGACAATGCCGAGCCTCAGGCTCCCAGGAATCTCAGGGGGGCCAACTAGCCCTTTTGTGGATACACTGGGTGAGGCTTCATCTTAGACGCCAGAGCCTCTGGCGATTGTCGCAGAGGAGCTCAAGAGTAACAGTGAGTAGCACAGGGCAGGTGAGCCCAGCAGGCCCTCTAGTCTGATCCCTGATGAATGGCCCAGGACTCCTATTCTGACTGTGTGTGTGTGTGTGTGTGTGTGTGTGTGTGTGTGTGTGTGTGTGTTTGTACTGATGGGAACTGTCCCATTGTGCTTTGACTCTAGTGTATTGGCACAAGTCATTTTTCTGTTTGTCACCATTTCCATTTTGAACCCACCATTCTTGGTCCCAACCCAGGGTGAAAATGATCAGAACACGGAGGAGCCCTTCAGGGTTCAGAGCCTTGAACCTTACAGGCAGGACCAGCTTAGGAATGAGCTCCTGCCTGTCATTTGTGGGAGGGACCTACATTTCAGCAGCAACATGGGGTTAATCTCCTGGGATTTCATCCCCACCCAGCAGGTGCTGGATCTCTTGTTCCCAAAACAGCCACCTTCTTCAGTCTTTACTCCTGGTGCCACTCCACATCCTCCAAGGGGACAAGAACCTCAGGTTCTGGATGGATGTTGTAGAATGCCCACAGAGCCAACTGCCAGGCTGGGTGGGGTGCAGTTGCTGGGCTTTGCTGATGTTGTCATCCCCCACAGTTCTTGGAACCTTCTGTGGCAGTGGCATCCAGGACCCCAGCAGCTGTGAGTAGCAGCTCCTCACTGCTTCACTCCAGCGAGCAGGTGGAAGACAGCCGCGTTGTTCACGTCCTCCTAGAGGGACAGAGCCTGAGGGAGACAAAGCGCATCCCGGTAAGCCCGACAGCAGGGCTGCCTCCTGGGTGTCCACACAGTGGAAGGCAGGAGACACAGCCAACCCCAGGGCTATGGTGGGAAATAAAGAAGAGAGAGGTCCGTCTTAATGGCTTGACCTGAGGAGGGAGAGCATCAGCATGCCCAGCTTCAGTGGTGAGTGGGCCTGTGTATTGTGGGTTTTGCAGGCCAGAAGTGCAGACGGAAGTGCTGTGGACAGATGAAGGCAGAGATATGTCCAGGGTGCAGGCTGCAGTGCCTAGAACTTGGTATTCTCAATGAGTGAAGTTGGAGCAGAGGAGGTGGCAGTGAATTGTCACATGTGTAGGAGGGGATGTGTTCCTGGTGGCAGGGAAGAGATCCTCCTTAGCATGACTAGGTGTAGGAATTTGGGGTCGGGATCACCTGGGGGGTCATGCCAAAGCTTCGGAATGTTAGGCTTTGCATGTATGTAAATACGGAGCTAAAGGGGTTCTTGGCAGAATTTCTATGGATGTGCAGTAGACACGCTAATGCTGCAGGTATCCAGCTGCAGAGGAGACATGTTCAGTGACTGCCAGTGCTGAGTCAAGTACATCATTACAACCAGACCCGCACCGAGCTTCCAGAGGCCAGGGCCTCTCAAAGCTATCATGAAGCACTCAAGTGCACACTCTTGTATCTGAGTCTGTTTTGTGTCATGGCAGTCAGGACCCAAATTTTCAGTGCATCTGCCTCTTCCACCCACAAAGGCAGCCTGCATCCCAGATCACACTTGGTGCGCAGATCCCTGGCCCATTGCTCTCATCTCAGTGAGATGAGAGTGTGTCTGTGCATAGGCAGTTTGGTCCTTTGACATGAGTGGAATGTGGCTCCCCAGGGGGAGGGGAGATGGCAGGTACAGGCAGATATTTGTACCAGGATTGTTCTAGTAGCACATTGCAAGAACCCAGGTGGTATATGGAGGACACACTCAGGTAGCAGGATAACAAGATTGTGCCCTTATATATGTAGCTGAGATTTCTCCTGAATGTTTGACCACAGTCTTCTGGGTAGCTCTTCTAAAAGCCATTCTCTGATGACATTTGTCCCACCCTGATCCAGGTGACCTTTCAGGAGACGGTGACAAGCCTCATCCGCAGGGCCTTGAACCAAAATTTGTTGCAGCATGAGGATGTGGACAACTTTGAGCTGCTGTATATGATGTCTGAGGATGAGAGTAAGTAGGACAATCAGACAGTGGGGAGACATGATCCACAGTGGGCTCAGGATAACTGACAGCCAAGAGAAAGTGGGCCTTGGCCCCAAAATACCAAAGTGTGATGGGCCTGGAGGAGACTCTCAGGGGTTGTGGGTGTTTTGTGGTATAATCCTTGAGTGCCACCTAACAATTCTCTCCACTTCGCTCTGCAGAAATCAAGGTCTCTGACCACTCACTCGTGTGTCTGTCCATGAATCTGGGAATACAATATTTCATGGTGAGGAAACGCCCCCAGGTCAAGGGAAAGGAGGTAAACACCTACCTTATTCAAGCTGTGCATGTGCTGCCATTCCACTCCGACCTGAGGAAATAAGAAGCCTCAGCACCTGGACATATTTGCTGGAAGCCCATAGAGCCAACTGACAGTCTCGGGTGGCTTTCTGTTTCTGGGTTTGCTGATGTTCCATCCCCCACAGTTCTCAGAATCAACCTGCAAGTCCTCCAGGCCGCTTTCCCACAAGCAGGTGGGAGACACCTGCTTAATTCGTGTCCACTTAGAAACACAAAGTCCAGAGATGGCCAAGAGTGTTCTGGTAAGCCTGGGAGCAGGGGTGTCCCGTGGTGCTTACACCTGGGTGGGGAGCAGACACTGGTCCAATACCATGGACTACTCATGCCTTCTTGAATTTTAGCTTCTGGATGATCAGGAGGATAGATGGGAATCAAGAAGGGAGAGGTCAGTGTGAAGGGCTGGAGCTGAGATGAGCGAGTGCAGCAGCTTGTCCACTGCCATGTCTGAGGGAGTCTGTGTGTCAGGTGGCAGCATGCAGTCCAGAAGGGCAGGGACAGGTATGGGTGACAGATGAGAATAGGACAGGAACTAGGTTGCAGGTTCCCTTGTATGGGATGCTGACGTCTATGGAGGAGGACAGCAGTGTGAGGTTCTCCATGTTCCTTGAACAAGGAGCTGAGAGAGTCTCTCTGCAGAGTCGATATGAATGTGGAGCAAGCACAGTAAATGTCCAGGTAACCCAATGACCACCCTTTCCGGATGAGGTGCCCTCCTATATCCCAGCCAGCACTGAGCCTCTGGAGGCCAGGAGCTCTCGTGGCTATCTTTCAGCTCTCCTGTGTGTGGTCATGTTCCTGGGTCTGTTTTTGGCCCTGGCAATCCAGACCAAAGCCTCTAGGTTTTGTGCCTCGGCCATTCCCAATGCCGCCTGCATCCTCGGGCAGACCTGGGATCTTGGAGGCTATTGTCCCATTCCTCCCAACTTGTGGGATGAGATTGCATCTGTATGCAGGTAGTGGGGTCCTTTCACTCCGAGAGGAGTGCAGCTCCACAAAGAGCAATGGCAGGCCCAGGAAGTCCTATGTACAAGGATTGGGCTAGTAGCCTGTGGGAAGAGCCCACACGATGAGCAGGAGGTCAGCCTCGGGTAGTAGGGTCATGGATGTTGCCCTTGTATTTAGAGTGGAGGTGCCTCCAGAATGCCCCTGCCCACTGTCCTTGAGTAGTCACTTCAAGGCCCATTTCCTGAAGGCCTGACTCCCATGCTGCTCCAGGTGACCTGCCACGATAGGGCTCCTGTCGTCATCCGCAGCGCCCTCGACCTACACTTCCTTACTGAGGAGAATCCAGAGGATTATGAGCTGGGCCAAATCATCTCTCGCCGTCAGAGTAAGTGAGACAATCAGATAGCAGAGAGCAAGGGTCAGGATGTGGACTCAGGTCAACTCTTAGCAACAAAGAGTAGTCTCTGACCCCCAAGAACACTCCAACAGGTGTGTTGGGTTCGTGCACAAAGCCAACTGCACTTCTGCTGGTGGAAGGTCTTGAGGTCCAATGGTATACCCCGGTGGATATTGCGGCTCCCCACCAGGTGCCCTCCCCTGGACATGAACAGGCATCCAAAGCTGACATCTTTGAGGAGTGAGGAGGAAAGCCTCTCTCCAGGAGCAGTATGTTTTCATGGTCTGGGATAGGAGTGGTTTCAAAGGAACATGGGAATGCATGGGCTAAAGAGGGAACTGGCATTTTGTGGACTGAAGCAGTACTATTGAAAGCCTTCTGTGTGACCAAAAAACCACTGCCTGGGCAGAGCATTGCCAGGATTCTAGCAAGCAGTAACAGGATGAAATTGGGAAGAAAACACAGCCTGGGAGACAGCCTGAATCATCTGTTTTTGCATAAATTCCATGGTCTTACGCACCTGAGTCCACTAGGCAAGGAGTGATCACAATAGCCAGGTTGTGATCCCTAACTAAAGTCAGATGAGGGCTTCCTGAGCACGTAGCCACAGAGCTCATCTGATAATAATGCCAGCGCTTTTTCGTTGGTTGGTTGGTTGGTTTTTGTGAGCCAAACACCACAGCAGCCATTATCCCAGCCTATGTACCCTGAAGACCACCATCCCTATGAGTTCTAGGATCACTTGTCTCCTATCTTAACCTACTGTTAGGTTAGTAGAGTCTATGGAAGAGGAAGTCTGTCTGGGGCCTTGGTAGCCTAAGAAATTCATAGCAGAGATCTCCACATCCAACCCAGAAGGGATGGAGAACAGGCTCTAGGTTAGAGGAGGGCGACAGGAAACACATGTTCAGAGGAAGGAGAAGCGGCTGTTGTATTCCCCCACTCGGGGTCATGGCACCACTGGGCCATACACCATGTTGGAGGGAAGCAGTCCCTTTGCTGGTCTTTGGAACCATTGTTCTCAGTAGGGCAGTATTTGGAATGTGGCCTCCATTCTCAGAAGCCTGGTTCACATGGAGGCGGGCTCCACCAACGCAGAAGCATGGCTCAAACGTGGTATCCGCGCTGGTCAGCCTGTCCTCACTGTGGCCATACTTGAGGAAAATAACTCAGAGGAGGAATCCTAGGCCTTTTTTCTCTGGGTTTCATAGCTTTCTCTTTGGTTGTGCACTGAGGCTGTCCATAAAGCTCTAGTGTGTGGCAGTGGAGAGCTCCTCAGCCCTTGCCACAAAGGCATAGACTGGGAGAGAGAGAACGAGGCTGGCAGAGAGGGAGAGAGAGAAAGATGGAGAGGGAGGACCTCTCCTTGGAGAATGAGGATTCAGTGGAGCCAACAGGAACAAGGTACTGTTGCCCAGGGCACAACCCTGTTTAGGTCTTACTCCAACCATGCTCAACCTTTCTTCCAGTCCCTCCCACCCCCCAGTAGTGTATTCATCTTGAATGAGAATTTCATGTTGACATCAGAGCACTCACCATCCAATGCTTCCCTCCAAACCCACCTATGAAGATGGCTCATGTGGGGACTGAATCTTCGGCACAGGAGCCTTTTGTGGGAGATTTCAGATGCAAACCCTAGTGGTGTGCTTTGGCAGATGCAAGAGGACCTGAGATATTCTGGAGTCCAAAGCCTTCGGTAGGAACAGACATTAGGTCTGTTGAAGTGCTCTGCCTAGTTCTTCCTCAGGGAGGACTGTGGAGGCTGTCTTTGTTGGTATTGGTGCTGAATTGGAGAGCTCTCAGGTGTGTGGCTCTGGCCTTTTCTGGCACAGGCTCTCAGATGTTGGCGTGTCCTAGGGAGCACCTCCTGAGTGCCACCTTCTTTTTGTACACCCCTCTCTCCCCAGAGCTGAGGATTCCAGCAGAGGCCAACGTATTTTATGCCAAGAATCCTCACAAAAAATCCAACTTTGTGCTGAGGAAAAGGAGCCTCTCCCAAAAGAATGATGGGTGGATCGAGCCTCAACCTCCCTCTCGTCCTGCAAAAAGGCTCCTGCCCTCCTGAGGATGCTTGCAAAACCATTCTGTTGCTGTGTGCCTGGGCGGGGCTGAGGCAGCCCAGGAATATTTACATTGATTACTATTTTCTTCAAAGTTTGAATCTATAGTTTGCCATTGTCCTTGACCTTGTTTAGTAACACAGTTGTTACTCTATCCTGTATTTGTTGTTTCCATTAATTTATTATTATTATTTTAAAATATATATGTTTTTGTTACCTGATCTACTGTGATGATTTGAGTATACTAAATGTAGCAGTGATTCCTAAAGGACACATCCAAACCAACAGGAAGGAATGTTTCATTCTATCAGCAAGAACTTTGGTTTTTAGGAGTTTGGCAGATGGCATTATCTGAGTCAGTTTTCCAATGGGGGCAATGAAGTATCAGCTGTGATGGTACAAACACAAACAAAGACACACAAACACACACAAGAGCACACACACTCACTGAGAGATAGATAGACAGATGGAGTTGGTCTCTGCTGAAATACTTTGGAGACATGGTTCTGATTTCTCCCCTTTTGGAGTATTTTCAATTGCACAAGGTGTCTTGCAAATGAACCCATGTCTGAGGAAGACATGCATGTGTACTTCACATGCCACTTTTCACATAGCAGGAAGGTCATGTAATATTTTTCATGCAGCTGTCTTTTGACTGTGAACCATCCCATGAGGTCAGCTGTGGAATTTTCAACTTGTAGCATCACAATGGGGATCCACTCTTTGGATTTGGGGATATTTCCGATTTTCTTGATTCAGATTGGAAGATATATATATTAGTTTTTGATGAAAATTCTGCATTTGATGGTAATGAATGTCGTGCATCTAGGAATCTGTAGAGTGCAGACAATGAATGGATGCCTACTGTTGTCTGGACTGGTCTGAAAAGTCCTGTAGCATCTGAGCATGTGTGAGGGCTGTACAGGTCTTGCCAAAAGTCCAGGTCAGATGATCCTGCACAAAGCTGAACTCCTAGTGGTCTCCACAACAGTGTAAGGGCCAAGGAGAAACACACTTCCACACAGAAGTTGGGAAGCTACCTTATGAAGGTGATCATAGATACGGGATTATTAATATATCCAGGTTGGCATCTATTATTTTTTTAGCTTTTGACTTTCGCAGCTGTGGGCATCTTGACAACCATCAACTCCCTGTAAGCACAGACAACTCTATAAGAACCTGAGGATAAATTTCCCTGTGCATGTCCCCTTGTGAAACTGCTTAAGCACCGCCTGGTTTACACACAGGTGGAATTTCTAGGTCAAAGTGTGCATGTTTACTTCTTTGACTAAGCACTGCCAGGTGGCTCTTCTGCATAGCTCTACCTGTGGCCAGGATTGTATTATCTAGCTTTCTAACTTTTGCAGGTTGAGTCGATACATAGTGGGAGCACACTGTTTTTGTTGGTATTTTTCTTGGTATCTATTCTGATGCTTTTCACTGGGGGATTTTTTCCTGTGAAAATGGGCTTCCTCTACTTGACCTTATTTTCTTCTTTTTAAAATTTTTTCAATGTGACTTTTTAATTTTAGTTTTATTAAAGACATTGCCCCTTGCTTGCATAGTCTATATCTAAAGCACTAGTCCTTGCTCCAAGGCCCAGCTTGCTCTCAGCTGCCCCAGGAGGGGAACAGTCTTTGGCGGTAGACAAGAGACGCCCCTGCAGGGGGCACAAGTGCTTTGGCCCTCTGGTGTCTTGCCAGCAGTGCTTCCCATGCTCACAGAGGGTTTCAGACACTGAGTCAATGGTCCAGGTGGTCTTTTGTTCAGTCTGATCTCAAATTGAGCTCCTCTGAGAGGTCATATTGAAGTCCTTGTGTGTACCTGACCCATCATTTTAAACAATATTCCAAGTTCACTTTTTGTGTGTACGTGGGTTCTGGGGATTGAACCCAGGGCCTTGAGCCTGTGAGGCAAGTGACCTACCTGAGCTACACCCTCAGAGACCCCTGTAAAAGTATTTCCCCTTTGCCTCGGGGTCTAAGTTGCCAAGGCTGACCTCAAACGTTCCTCTTGCCTCAGCCTCCCTGGTGGCTGGCATGACAGGCATGCACCTGGGACTGTCACACTCGAGCCTGTGATGGGAACTCATGTGCATCTGTCCAGGGCTGAGCATGGTTAGGCAGAGCTGTGCTCCAGGCTCCCTGCAGGGCTGTGGAGGCTTCTGCTGCCCAGCAGCCCTGGTGCCATGGCCAGGGCTCCTCCCAGCCGAGGGCAGGCAGCTGCCCATTGCTGTAGGCTGACCTTATTTTCTTCTTATGGCACTCGTCCGTTCTCTGGAGTATGTTGTATGGTTTGTCCATTAGGAGTCTAACAGGTCCTCTAGAACCTTCAAACAATTAGTAAAATTCCTGAACAGTAAGTGAGCGCGCGCAGAAATTGGGCTAATATTTTGGGAAGAACAATGTTGGATGATATATTCATGGCTTGAATATATCATCCAACATGAAGTTATATTTTATTACTTACAAAATAATAAAATAATGAAGCAATACCATGGGCTGAGCTAAAATAGATCCTTAGGATCTTAGGCATTCTGTAATAAATCTGTGTCACTTGAAGTATAGAGTTGATCGACTCTGAGTAATGAAACAGAAGTAAAGGTATCAAAGCCAATGATCATCTGTTTCCAATTTTCTGTGATTTGGTTCAAGTGGTAAAGTGGTGATATTTATTAATAATGGATCGAATAGGTTCATAATTGTTTTAGAGTACAATTAGATGCCTTCAAACTTTAGCCCTCCTATGTCCTGTGAGACATTTTCTATGTGAGGCTTTAAGAAGAAGAAGAGAATATTCTGTAAAGAAAACCTTGTGATCTGTGCAGTATGAAGTTGAATGGATTCATTCAGAAATCAGAAATTCTATTGAAAGATATTTATTGGCATGAGCCAAATAAAACCTATTTTTAGGCATCCTGGTGAAGACAAGGTTTTATCTTTATGTCTCATTTTCTATGTTTTGTTGTTGTTGTTGTTGTTAGAATGAAATTCATATGTTGCCAGACCATTCTATCAGATGTGTAACTAGATGCCATTTAAATTACCCACTTTTACATGGTAGACAGTTTTTAATGAACACTGCCTGTCTGCACCTTTTTTAAAAACAGGACTGGGATCAGAAGCCCAAATACCAATGGTTAGCTGGAACATATTTTTCATTTGGCCTATCTGTCAGTATTCCCTGAGGTCATCTGTGCAATCAGCTTCGTTACTCCTGCTCCCTCACTGGATTTCATAGAAACCATATGCTATGTATGAATCAGGGACACCAATCCCACAACATAGCATTCTTGGAATATCCAAAGTCCCACTTTTCACTTCGCCATGCCTGAGATCAGCAGTAATATTTATCAGCAAATGTGAGATTTTCAAAGATCCAATTCTATGTGCTCCTTTCTCATAGAGCCTTAGGCAGGGATATAACATACATAAATATTAAGTAAAGTCCATAGTTTTTAAAATGTCATCCATTGAATAGTTGACACATGTCTGAGATACTTTTTATTTTGGAGGAGGTATTATTTAATAGGGAATTCCAACAGCTACCTAATAGTGAAATGAGAAGTCTTGCATCCATTTTATTTTGTTTCTGATGATTTTTATGAGTAAGGGTAAGATACTTCCTTGTTCTGATGCAGATGTTGCCCACTTTTGTGAATGGATGCGGGGTGTCACCTACTACTTGCATATCTGCATATTGGGCTTGACACTGCTATCGTACTTGGTAGTTGGCAAAAAGTCAATACTGAAGTTAAGCTCTTGTGTTCTAGCAGCAGAGCTGAAGATCCTTGATGTGCCACCTTCTGCAATCCATGCTGCTCTCTTCATGTTCCTTATTGACTTCCTGGTGAGGAGCATCATGGTCTCCTGGTCTTGAGAATGGCCAAGCATTGCTCTGTGAATGTGGAAGATGGGCATGTGGAAGGCTCCAGGGAGGAGGGATCATTGAACATGTACTCGAATCCATGTGCCTGTTGAATGACCTGTTTTTTTTATTTTTGGGTTTTAAGGGAGACACTGCCCTAAAACACTTCTGTGCAGCTGGGGATGCAGGCTTCTGCTTCACCTTGCAGGAAGCATTAACGAATCCTTTCCAGAAGACATGAGAAGAGAGAAGTGAGCCTCTGGTATCATGCAGGTTCCTTGCATTGCCCATGGGCTAGAAGAGAGAAGAGTTGCTTCATGAGATTTGATCCCCTTTTTCCTGAAAAGTTCCACACAGAGGTGAGTCCCCAGCATGTTTAGAAATCATTTCAGACACCTTTCTGGACGGAATTGAATCAGAGCCCCTGATGATGTGGAAGAGCTAAAGATGGGTTTGCTATGAATTTTCTATTTCATTCATCAGGGCCTGAGTCAAGTCAGTCATTGTGCTGTCAACACATGAGCTGCTGGTCAAATGTGAGGAAGTGGTCTTGCTTTATGAAAACACCACCCTGATTCAGTGAGCCAGAGGCAGCCTGCAGTCCCTGTTTTCCTGTAAAGGCAGATTGCTGTGGATGGCCTCTGGCCTCGTCATGCAGCCCTGCTCAGAGTAGGGGATTGAGGGACCAGGCAGATCCCTAGTTCCTTTTGACCTTTATTGCCATTGGGCCACCCCAGGGTCCTTGGACTCTACCTGGTCTTCTGGCCTGGGTCAGGGGATGTGAGGTTTAGAATCCCCCTCTGTGGCAGGATCCCAGCCCCCCAGCCACTTGAGGTCAGCACATCCTTCCCTAATTGTGTTAGAGTTGGAGACTTCTCCCACCCATCCTCATCCATGCTCATCCCACATTTTGTAGCTTGGCACCTGAGGACCTTTATTCATTGACTTACTTGTTAGTGATGATGGTTACTAAGACTAAGTGACTCTTTCAAGTCACATCACTTGCATGGTAGGGCTAGAGCATGGATCTTCCTAATTGATTTCATGGGACTCTCTCATGGAAACTGTGACTGCTTCCTAAACACACACTCTACATTTGGAGTGTCAAAATTCTTGCCACTGCCTCCTTGGCAAGTGTATCTTGTCTTCTACGTGGGAATTTCACAAATATTTTCCTTTGGTTTGTGGAGGTCATGCAGAAGGGATTTCATTTGAAATAGCCCAAACAAGAAATACCAGTTGTCTTTTTCGCACATGGATGTGTGTAGTGAACACCCCTTTCTGTGTGCTTGCATGAGTTACTCCTTTGAATTTGTTGAAGAATGGTTGGCTGGGGAGCAAGTTAACGAGAGATGGATATCAATGGTTGTCAAGTATTCTGACGTGAAGAATGTATTGAGGATGTGAAGGCTTTTCTAGCCAGTTCCTATGGCTCAGTCAGGGATCAGTCAGAGGATTCTGTCTGGTAGACTCTTTGGCACAGATGTCAAAGTGGCCTGGTCTTACCCTGTCCAGGACTGAATGCTGAGCTTGAGTGGGAGCTTCTTGTCATTTCAAGCATTTCCATGAGTCTGTCCTCTGTTCTCTTGTATCCAAGTGGTTTCTAATAGGAAAGCAGAACAAAAATTGAAAGTATGGTGATTGATTATTTTTACCAATGTTATTTCAATCCACTTTGTTTAATACGAAATTACCTTTATGCTAGTAAGATTTCATATGTGAGGAAATAATGAAAATATTGGGGTTAGAGGATGAGAATATGCAAATCAAACATTTTTGAGCACCAAGACCCGTTTTTTGTTTTTGTTTTTGTTTTTTATTAACTTATATAATATTAAGTGCCAGAGGACCACCGCTGCCATTCAGCCTCAACAACCTCCAGGTCCAGCCTCCAGGTGGCCCATTTCACCAGGGTGTGTGGGACCACACTGTCCTGGGATGAGAGAACAGTACCCACGGATGTTGACATCTCACAGAGTAGATATTGCCAGTGACAGTAGGGAGCTATTGGCACATGAGGAAGGGAAGAGCTCTCAGGATGGGAAGAGGGGGCCGCTTCGAGACTCATTGGGTATGGCACGAGGCTGCTGGGTGTGGTGTTGGCCTGGGCCCACTGAGTGGGGCAGATCCGTGGTCTGTGTTTCTGTACCCTCCTCTGTAGCCTGTGTTGGCAGCAGATCAGGGAATTGCGATCAGAAGTGCTCCCAGTAACACAGGCACCAGCCCCCAGAGTGTGTGCCTATCCGTTTCCCCACCTGGCCTGACTTAGTGCCTGTCTTGCCTCAGGGCTGAGACCCTACAATCTCTGATGAGGGTGTCTGTGGTCCAGATCCAACCTGCATGGCCAACATGCTCAGACCTTCAGCTGGGTCCTAGGCTGCTGCAACCAAACTCTGTTAACTGGGTGGCCGACAACAGAGGAAGTGTCTTCCGTTGAGCTCCAGAGGCTCAACACAGTAGGTGTTGGGCTGTCCCAGTGCCATAACCCCTCCCAGGTTTCAAGGGGACTGTCTCCCCAACTCTCCCAGCCCTTGCCCACTCTCCTATTGCTGCCCACGATCTGTGGTTCCCATATGGGCATCCCGCCCTGGCTCCAACCTCACATATCCGGTATCCCCCAGTCTCCCTGGTATCTGGGTCCAGACTCTCCTCTTCCTACAAGAATATCAGATATTGGATTTGGTCCCAGTTGATGCTGTGTTCCATCATGTGAGCTCTTAGCTTCATCACTGTGCAAAGACTCTTTTCCCACACAAGTTCGCACGGCTTTTGGCTGGCTAAGAATTTTCAGGCGACACTTTTCTAATGAGTACACTTTCCTTCCTTCCGATCTCCCACCAGTGAGCATTCCTCGCACCCTTGTCCTAGTTCCTTTATGGCAGTTTCCCTCCTTATGGCTGAGAGGACCTAGTGACCCCTGAATTCACACGTTCTCCTTAATCACCAACACACTGCAGAATTCTCCAGGGGGCCATATATGCTCCTGGAAGTTGGTGTTGGAAATAGTTCTCCATCCATTAATCACTCCCTCACTCACTAATGTCCTTGTGTCCTTGAGAAAGGCTCTCCCTTTCCTGGTTTTCCTGAATAGAAATCCTCTTGCCTCTTGGGTGAATAGGGTTATGGGTTGTGCAGAGGGTGTTGGTCCACTGAGCATCTTAGAGACTGTCCTTTATGGAGCCTAATGATCCTCACTGGGGAATGAGGCCAGGGTCCTAACTGTGGTTAGTTAGAGAGGGAAAGAAGGACAAGGGAAACTCAGATGTCCCTTCATGGCCCCTGGAGTTAGAGGACTTACCCCTTTGCACCTGGGATCAGGAGACCTCATTTCCTCGAGGACACGCACACTCAGACGTTAATCTTGAGTGTGGGTTCCTTTCTGGGGTCCAGGGCTGTTGTTAGCCACCAGGAATGACAGTGCTCTCCATGCTGAGTGGAGCCATTTTTGCCAGGAAAGAGAGCCCATGGTCACGCCTTGTGCAAAGCATCCCACGCCAGGGGCTCCCATGCCTACATTCCTGTCCTGAAAGGAAGCCACTCAGAGGCAAGGTGGGTCCAACCACCTCCCATGTGTTCACTCATCACTGTGTTCCAGCAGTCACCCCAGTGAACAGTCCTGATGGGATTGGATGTGGCTCAGAATGTCACCCTCATGAGCTCTACCCTGCCACAGCTGCAGTTCTGCAGTGGGAGAAACTCAAAACCTCAAAACACATGCACATGAAAGAAAAGAGCAAGAGCCAGAGCCCAAACAGGCCAGGTGTGGCAAAGACAGCTGGAGTGCCTAGGTTGGGACTCAGAATTATGTCAGTGGGGTGGCATTGCTGCTGGCACCAGCATGATAACCGAGAGCCAGCCCTGCTCATTTTGGGGAGCAGTGTGTTGGGGAAGGCAGCAGAAATTGAGAGGCAGGATTGAGTTTGGCCCTAGGAGGAGGTTGGGTAAGAGGCCAGTGTGGGTTGGAGAGCCTGGGCAGATAGACAGAGGCCAGGGCACACCCCAAAGCCTGGAGACTGCACTTGATGTCCAGGGTTGTGAAACACCACTTCCCCTCTTACTCACAACTGAGAGCAAGGGGCATTGATGAGTTCAGTTTGTGTGCGGCTGCATCCAAGGTGGCTCGGCTAGGAACCTCTGTTTCCTTGACTCAGGAGGCTGGGAGTCCAGGCTCCACTGAGGCTCGGCTGGGAGGATCGGAGTCTGAGTTTATGCCTGTGTTCCCTGTAGGATCCATGTTGGCTGAGCCTCAGTGTTTTTGTAATGAGAGGATGGGTGACCGTCATGTCTTTATCACAGGACACACTTGCTAAATGGATTTGTTTGCTCTGAGGAGGAAAGAGAGAGGGGGGAGTGGTGCTGGAGACAGGGATGCAGACAGGGGTCATGGACTTGGCATAACTCAGTCTTGGAGGTGATATCCCATCACCTGTACCCACTTCAATTCCCATGAATCCAGAGGCTGAGCCCCCTTGAGGTGAGGGGTGAACCGGTTCTGGGCAGCAGGATGCTGTGGTACCTCGGAGTCTCTGTGAGACCCCAACACTAGACACACTTGGCCCTTTTGAAATCTTAGGAGAAGCCTTGGGAAGTTGTATGGCAGAGGGGAGCAGCCTCTGCATCTCAGTCCCCTCCAACTTGCCATGGTGTAGAGAGGGAACTGCAGCCACGATGGGACGGACATTGGCCATGTCCCTGTGTGGGACACAGGCCTGATTGAGTTAGGGTGCATTCTTTGTCTCTCCCTTTCTTGTGATTATCCCATCTCTACATTTGTGCTTTAGCCACCTGTGAGTCCCATCTCTGGTTTCAGAGAGAACAGAGGGTGTTATGGGCCAATAGACACAATAAACCCTAGAGATTAGATGCTACCCTACTTTCCAGAAAAGACTGGGCACACCATGAGTTGCACAATGATGGGACCAGGGTCCAAAAGCTGCTGAGAGGGAAGGACTGGTTGTGAATGCATTTTTGAAGGCTCCAAGCTGGAACTCTAGTGGCACCAAGCAGGGCAGATGCTGGTGGGGATGTTTGGGTAGTTGTTGGTGAACACCTGCGCACCTGAGATGGGTAGGCATGGAGGAGAAATCGGCAGCCCATAGGGCTGTTGAAAGTGGTCTTATGTGAAAAGAGGCTCAGGTATGGGCACAGGAAATGACATCATTGCCTTGACAATGGATCAAACAGAACATGGAACCCTGGTATCCAGGCACCCACTTCACTGACCAAGCCATCCGAGCTCACTTGGTTGGAGCCACTGGAGGGAGAAGGATGTTCTCCTGTGGTTGCAGACAATGCCGAGCCTCAGGCTCCCAGGAATCTCAGGGGGGCCAACTAGCCCTTTTGTGGATACACTGGGTGAGGCTTCATCTTAGACGCCAGAGCCTCTGGCGATTGTCGCAGAGGAGCTCAAGAGTAACAGTGAGTAGCACAGGGCAGGTGAGCCCAGCAGGCCCTCTAGTCTGATCCCTGATGAATGGCCCAGGACTCCTATTCTGACTCTGTGTGTGTGTGTGTGTGTGTGTGTGTGTGTGTGTGTGTGTGTTTGTACTGATGGGAACTGTCCCATTGTGCTTTGACTCTAGTGTATTGGCACAAGTCATTTTTCTGTTTGTCACCATTTCCATTTTGAACCCACCATTCTTGGTCCCAACCCAGGGTGAAAATGATCAGAACACGGAGGAGCCCTTCAGGGTTCAGAGCCTTGAACCTTACAGGCAGGACCAGCTTAGGAATGAGCTCCTGCCTGTCATTTGTGGGAGGAACCTACATTTCAGCAGCAACATGGGGTTAATCTCCTGGGATTTCATCCCCACCCAGCAGGTGCTGGATCTCTTGTTCCCAAAACAGCCACCTTCTTCAGTCTTTACTCCTGGTGCCACTCCACATCCTCCAAGGGGACAAGAACCTCAGGTTCTGGATGGATGTTGTAGAATGCCCACAGAGCCAACTGCCAGGCTGGGTGGGGTGCAGTTGCTGGGCTTTGCTGATGTTGTCATCCCCCACAGTTCTTGGAACCTTCTGTGGCAGTGGCATCCAGGACCCCAGCAGCTGTGAGTAGCAGCTCCTCACTGCTTCACTCCAGCGAGCAGGTGGAAGACAGCCGCGTTGTTCACGTCCTCCTAGAGGGACAGAGCCTGAGGGAGACAAAGCGCATCCCGGTAAGCCCGACAGCAGGGCTGCCTCCTGGGTGTCCACACAGTGGAAGGCAGGAGACACAGCCAACCCCAGGGCTATGGTGGGAAATAAAGAAGAGAGAGTTCCGTCTTAAGGGCTTGACCTGAGGAGGGAGAGCATCAGCATGCCCAGCTTCAGTGGTGAGTGGGCCTGTGTATTGTGGGTTTTGCAGGCCAGAAGTGCAGACGGAAGTGCTGTGGACAGATGAAGGCAGAGATATGTCCAGGGTGCAGGCTGCAGTGCCTAGAACTTGGTATTCTCAATGAGTGAAGTTGGAGCAGAGGAGGTGGCAGTGACTTGTCACATGTGTAGGAGGGGATGTGTTCCTGGTGGCAGGGAAGAGAACCTCCTTAGCATGACTAGGTGTAGGAATTTGGGGTCGGGATCACATGGGGGGTCATGCCAAAGCTTCGGAATGTTAGGCTTTGCATGTATGTAAATACGGAGCTAAAGGGGTTCTTGGCAGAATTTCTATGGATGTGCAGTAGACACGCTAATGCTGCAGGTGTCCAGCTGCAGAGGAGACATGTTCAGTGACTGCCAGTGCTGAGTCAAGTACATCATGACAACCAGACCCGCACCGAGCTTCCAGAGGCCAGGGCCTCTCAAAGCTATCATGAAGCACTCAAGTGCACACTCTTGTATCTGAGTCTGTTTTGTGTCGTGGCAGTCAGGACCCAAATTTTCAGTGCATCTGCCTCTTCCACCCACAAAGGCAGCCTGCATCCCAGATCACACTTGGTGCGCAGATCCCTGGCCCATTGCTCTCATCTCAGTGAGATGAGAGTGTGTCTGTGCATAGGCAGTTTGGTCCTTTGACATGAGTGGAATGTGGCTCCCCAGGGGGAGGGGAGATGGCAGGTACAGGCAGATATTTGTACCAGGATTGTTCTAGTAGCACATTGCAAGAACCCAGGTGGTATATGGAGGACACACTCAGGTAGCAGGATAACAAGATTGTGCCCTTGTATATGTAGCTGAGATTTCTCCTGAATGTTTGACCACAGTCTTCTGGGTAGCTCTTCTAAAAGCCATTCTCTGATGACATTTGTCCCACCCTGATCCAGGTGACCTTTCAGGAGACGGTGACAAGCCTCATCCGCAGGGCCTTGGACCAAAATTTGTTGCAGCATGAGGATGTGGACAACTTTGAGCTGCTGTATATGATGTCTGAGGATGAGAGTAAGTAGGACAATCAGACAGTGGGGAGACATGATCCACAGTGGGCTCAGGATAACTGACAGCCAAGAGAAAGTGGGCCTTGGCCCCAAAATACCAAAGTGTGATGGGCCTGGAGGAGACTCTCAGGGGTTGTGGGTGTTTTGTGGTATAATCCTTGAGTGCCACCTAACAATTCTCTCCACTTCGCTCTGCAGAAATCAAGGTCTCTGACCACTCACTCGTGTGTCTGTCCATGAATCTGGGAATACAATATTTCATGGTGAGGAAACGCCCCCAGGTCAAGGGAAAGGAGGTAAAAACCTACCTTATTCAAGCTGTGCATGTGCTGCCATTCCACTCCGACCTGAGGAAATAAGAAGCCTCAGCACCTGGACATATTTGCTGGAAGCCCATAGAGCCAACTGACAGTCTCGGGTGGCTTTCTGTTTCTGGGTTTGCTGATGTTCCATCCCCCACAGTTCTCAGAATCAACCTGCAAGTCCTCCAGGCCGCTTTCCCACAAGCAGGTGGGAGACACCTGCTTAATTCGTGTCCACTTAGAAACACAAAGTCCAGAGATGGCCAAGAGTGTTATGGTAAGCCTGGGAGCAGGGGTGTCCCGTGGTGCTTACACCTGGGTGGGGAGCAGACACTGGTCCAATACCATGGACTACTCATGCCCTCTTGAATTTGGAGCTTCTGGATGATCAGGAGGATAGATGGGAATCAAGAAGGGAGAGGTCAGTGTGAAGGGCTGGAGCTGAGATGAGCGAGTGCAGCAGCTTGTCCACTGCCATGTCTGAGGGAGTCTGTGTGTCAGGTGGCAGCATGCAGTCCAGAAGGGCAGGGACAGGTATGGGTGACAGATGAGAATAGGACAGGAACTAGGTTGCAGGTTCCCTTGTATGGGATGCTGACGTCTATGGAGGAGGACAGCAGTGTGAGGTTCTCCATGTTCCTTGAACAAGGAGCTGAGAGAGTCTCTCTGCAGAGTCGATATGGATGTGGAGCAAGCACACTAAATGTCCAGGTAACCCAATGACCACCCTTGCCGGATGAGGTGCCCTCCTACATCCCAGCCAGCACTGAGCCTCTGGAGGCCAGGAGCTCTCGTGGCTATCTTTCAGCTCTCCTGTGTGTGGTCATGTTCCTGGGTCTGTTTTTGGCCCTGGCAATCCAGACCAAAGCCTCTAGGTTTTGTGCCTAGGCCATTCCCAATGCCGCCTGCATCCTCGGGCAGACCTGGGATCTTGGAGGCTATTGTCCCATTCCTCCCAACTTGTGGGATGAGATTGCATCTGTATGCAGGTAGTGGGGTCCTTTCACTCCGAGAGGAGTGCAGCTCCACAAAGAGCAATGGCAGGCCCAGGAAGTCCTATGTACAAGGATTGGGCTAGTAGCCTGTGGGAAGAGCCCACACGATGAGCAGGAGGTCAGCCTCGGGTAGTAGGGTCATGGATGTTGCCCTTGTATTTAGAGTGGAGGTGCCTCCAGAATGCCCCTGCCCACTGTCCTTGAGTAGTCACTTCAAGGCCCATTTCCTGAAGGCCTGTCTCCCATGCTGCTCCAGGTGACCTGCCACGATAGGGCTCCTGTCGTCATCCGCAGCGCCCTCGACCTACACTTCCTTACTGAGGAGAATCCAGAGGATTATGAGCTGGGCCAAATCATCTCTCGCCGTCAGAGTAAGTGAGACAATCAGATAGCAGAGAGCAAGGGTCAGGATGTGGACTCAGGTCAACTCTTAGCAACAAAGAGTAGTCTCTGACCCCCAAGAACACTCCAACAGGTGTGTTGGGTTCGTGCACAAAGCCAACTGCACTTCTGCTGGTGGAAGGTCTTGAGGTCCAATGGTATACCCCGGTGGATATTGCGGCTCCCCACCAGGTGCCCTCCCCTGGACATGAACAGGCATCCAAAGCTGACATCTTTGAGGAGTGAGGAGGAAAGCCTCTCTCCAGGAGCAGTATGTTTTCATGGTCTGGGATAGGAGTGGTTTCAAAGGAACATGGGAATGCATGGGCTAAAGAGGGAACTGGCATTTTGTGGACTGAAGCAGTACTATTGAAAGCCTTCTGTGTGACCAAAAAACCACTGCCTGGGCAGAGCATTGCCAGGATTCTAGCAAGCAGTAACAGGATGAAATTGGGAAGAAAACACAGCCTGGGAGACAGCCTGAATCATCTGTTTTTGCATAAATTCCATGGTCTTACGCACCTGAGTCCACTAGGCAAGGAGAGATCACAATAGCCAGGTTGTGATCCCTAACTAAAGTCAGATGAGGGCTTCCTGAGCACGTAGCCACAGAGCTCATCTGATAATAATGCCAGCGCTTTTTCGTTGGTTGGTTGGTTGGTTTTTGTGAGCCAAACACCACAGCAGCCATTATCCCAGCCTATGTACCCTGAAGACCACCATCCCTATGAGTTCTAGGATCACTTGTCTCCTATCTTAACCTACTGTTAGGTTAGTAGAGTCTATGGAAGAGTAAGTCTGTCTGGGGCCTTGGTAGCCTAAGAAATTCATAGCAGAGATCTCCACATCCAACCCAGAAGGGATGGAGAACAGGCTCTAGGTTAGAGGAGGGCGACAGGAAACACATGTTCAGAGGAAGGAGAAGCGGCTGTTGTATTCCCCCACTCGGGGTCATGGCACCACTGGGCCATACACCATGTTGGAGGGAAGCAGTCCCTTTGCTGGTCTTTGGAACCATTGTTCTCAGTAGGGCAGTATTTGGAATGTGGCCTCCATTCTCAGAAGCCTGGTTCACATGGAGGCGGGCTCCACCAACGCAGAAGCATGGCTCTAACGTGGTATCCGCGCTGGTCAGCCTGTCCTCACTGTGGCCATACTTGAGGAAAATAACTCAGAGGAGGAATCCTAGGCCTTTTTTCTCTGGGTTTCATAGCTTTCTCTTTGGTTGTGCACTGAGGCTGTCCATAAAGCTCTAGTGTGTGGCAGTGGAGAGCTCCTCAGCCCTTGCCACAAAGGCATAGACTGGGAGAGAGAGAACGAGGCTGGCAGAGAGGGAGAGAGAGAAAGATGGAGAGGGAGGACCTCTCCTTGGAGAATGAGGATTCAGTGGAGCCAACAGGAACAAGGTACTGTTGCCCAGGGCACAACCCTGTTTAGGTCTTACTCCAACCATGCTCAACCTTTCTTCCAGTCCCTCCCACCCCCCAGTAGTGTATTCATCTTGAATGAGAATTTCATGTTGACATCAGAGCACTCACCATCCAATGCTTCCCTCCAAACCCACCTATGAAGATGGCTCATGTGGGGACTGAATCTTCGGCACAGGAGCCTTTTGTGGGAGATTTCAGATGCAAACCCTAGTGGTGTGCTTTGGCAGATGCAAGAGGACCTGAGATATTCTGGAGTCCAAAGCCTTCGGTAGGAACAGACATTAGGTCTGTTGAAGTGCTCTGCCTAGTTCTTCCTCAGGGAGGACTGTGGAGGCTGTCTTTGTTGGTATTGGTGCTGAATTGGAGAGCTCTCAGGTGTGTGGCTCTGGCCTTTTCTGGCACAGGCTCTCAGATGTTGGCGTGTCCTAGGGAGCACCTCCTGAGTGCCACCTTCTTTTTGTACACCCCTCTCTCCCCAGAGCTGAGGATTCCAGCAGAGGCCAACGTATTTTATGCCAAGAATCCTCACAAAAAATCCAACTTTGTGCTGAGGAAAAGGAGCCTCTCCCAAAAGAATGATGGGTGGATCGAGCCTCAACCTCCCTCTCGTCCTGCAAAAAGGCTCCTGCCCTCCTGAGGATGCTTGCAAAACCATTCTGTTGCTGTGTGCCTGGGCGGGGCTGAGGCAGCCCAGGAATATTTACATTGATTACTATTTTCTTCAAAGTTTGAATCTATAGTTTGCCATTGTCCTTGACCTTGTTTAGTAACACAGTTGTTACTCTATCCTGTATTTGTTGTTTCCATTAATTTATTATTATTATTTTAAAATATATATGTTTTTGTTACCTGATCTACTGTGATGATTTGAGTATACTAAATGTAGCAGTGATTCCTAAAGGACACATCCAAACCAACAGGAAGGAATGTTTCATTCTATCAGCAAGAACTTTGGTTTTTAGGAGTTTGGCAGATGGCATTATCTGAGTCAGTTTTCCAATGGGGGCAATGAAGTATCAGCTGTGATGGTACAAACACAAACAAAGACACACAAACACACACAAGAGCACACACACTCACTGAGAGATAGATAGACAGATGGAGTTGGTCTCTGCTGAAATACTTTGGAGACATGGTTCTGATTTCTCCCCTTTTGGAGTATTTTCAATTGCACAAGGTGTCTTGCAAATGAACCCATGTCTGAGGAAGACATGCATGTGTACTTCACATGCCACTTTTCACATAGCAGGAAGGTCATGTAATATTTTTCATGCAGCTGTCTTTTGACTGTGAACCATCCCATGAGGTCAGCTGTGGAATTTTCAACTTGTAGCATCACAATGGGGATCCACTCTTTGGATTTGGGGATATTTCCGATTTTCTTGATTCAGATTGGAATGATATATATATATATTAGTTTTTGATGAAAATTCTGCATTTGATGGTAATGAATGTCGTGCATCTAGGAATCTGTAGAGTGCAGACAATGAATGGATGCCTACTGTTGTCTGGACTGGTCTGAAAAGTCCTGTAGCATCTGAGCATGTGTGAGGGCTGTACAGGTCTTGCCAAAAGTCCAGGTCAGATGATCCTGCACAAAGCTGAACTCCTAGTGGTCTCCACAACAGTGTAAGGGCCAAGGAGGAACTCACTTCCACACAGAAGTTGGGAAGCTACCTTATGAAGGTGATCATAGATACGGGATTATTAATATATCCAGGTTGGCATCTATTATTTTTTTAGCTTTTGACTTTCGCAGCTGTGGGCATCTTGACAACCATCAACTCCCTGTAAGCACAGACAACTCTATAAGAACCTGAGGATAAATTTCCCTGTGCATGTCCCCTTGTGAAACTGCTTAAGCACCGCCTGGTTTACACACAGGTGGAATTTCTAGGTCAAAGTGTGCATGTTTACTTCTTTGACTAAGCACTGCCAGGTGGCTCTTCTGCATAGCTCTACCTGTGGCCAGGATTGTATTATCTAGCTTTCTAACTTTTGCATGTTGAGTAGATACATAGTGGGAGCACACTGTTTTTGTTGGTATTTTTCTTGGTATCTATTCTGATGCTTTTCACTGGGGGATTTTTTCCTGTGAAAATGGGCTTCCTCTACTTGACCTTATTTTCTTCTTTTTAAAATTTTATCAATGTGACTTTTTAATTTTAGTTTTATTAAAGACATTGCCCCTTGCTTGCATAGTCTATATCTAAAGCACTAGTCCTTGCTCCAAGGCCCAGCTTGCTCTCAGCTGCCCCAGGAGGGGAACAGTCTTTGGCGGTAGACAAGAGACGCCCCTGCAGGGGGCACAAGTGCTTTGGCCCTCTGGTGTCTTGCCAGCAGTGCTTCCCATGCTCACAGAGGGTTTCAGACACTGAGTCAATGGTCCAGGTGGTCTTTTGTTCAGTCTGATCTCAAATTGAGCTCCTCTGAGAGGTCATATTGAAGTCCTTGTGTGTACCTGACCCATCATTTTAAACAATATTCCAAGTTCACTTTTTGTGTGTACGTGGGTTCTGGGGATTGAACCCAGGGCCTTGAGCCTGTGAGGCAAGTGACCTACCTGAGCTACACCCTCAGAGACCCCTGTAAAAGTATTTCCCCTTTGCCTCGGGGTCTAAGTTGCCAAGGCTGACCTCAAACGTTCCTCTTGCCTCAGCCTCCCTGGTGGCTGGCATGACAGGCATGCACCTGGGACTGTCACACTCGAGCCTGTGATGGGAACTCATGTGCATCTGTCCAGGGCTGAGCATGGTTAGGCAGAGCTGTGCTCCAGGCTCCCTGCAGGGCTGTGGAGGCTTCTGCTGCCCAGCAGCCCTGGTGCCATGGCCAGGGCTCCTCCCAGCCGAGGGCAGGCAGCTGCCCATTGCTGTAGGCTGACCTTATTTTCTTCTTATGGCACTCGTCCGTTCTCTGGAGTATGTTGTATGGTTTGTCCATTAGGAGTCTAACAGGTCCTCTAGAACCTTCAAACAATTAGTAAAATTCCTGAACAGTAAGTGAGCGCGCGCAGAAATTGGGCTAATATTTTGGGAAGAACAATGTTGGATGATATATTCATGGCTTGAATATGTCATCCAACATGAAGTTATATTTTATTACTTACAAAATAATAAAATAATGAAGCAATACCATGGGCTGAGCTAAAATAGATCCTTAGGATCTTAGGCATTCTGTAATAAATCTGTGTCACTTGAAGTATAGAGTTGATCGACTCTGAGTAATGAAACAGAAGTAAAGGTATCAAAGCCAATGATCATCTGTTTCCAATTTTCTGTGATTTGGTTCAAGTGGTAAAGTGGTGATATTTATTAATAATGGATCGAATAGGTTCATAATTGTTTTAGAGTACAATTAGATGCCTTCAAACTTTAGGCTACATGGGCACATTTGAGAACGGTTCCAGCCATTCTCTCATCCTTTGGGTCATTCCCCTCCTATGTCCTGTGAGACATTTTCTATGTGAGGCTTTAAGAAGAAGAAGAGAATATTCTGTAAAGAAAACCTTGTGATCTGTGCAGTATGAAGTTGAATGGATTCATTCATAAATCAGAAATTCTATTGAAAGATATTTATTGGCATGAGCCAAATAAAACCTATTTTTAGGCATCCTGGTGAAGACAAGGTTTTATCTTTATGTCTCATTTTCTATGTTTTGTTGTTGTTGTTGTTGTTAGAATGAAATTCATATGTTGCCAGACCATTCTATCAGATGTGTAACTAGATGCCATTTAAATTACCCACTTTTACATGGTAGACAGTTTTTAATGAACACTGCCTGTCTGCACCTTTTTTAAAAACAGGACTGGGATCAGAAGCCCAAATACCAATGGTTAGCTGGAGCATATTTTTCATTTGGCCTATCTGTCAGTATTCCCTGAGGTCATCTGTGCAATCAGCTTCGTTACTCCTGCTCCCTCACTGGATTTCATAGAAACCATATGCTATGTATGAATCAGGGACACCAATCCCACAACATAGCATTCTTGGAATATCTAAAGTCCCACTTTTCACTTCGCCATGCCTGAGATCAGCAGTAATATTTATCAGCAAATGTGAGATTTTCAAAGATCCAATTCTATGTGCTCCTTTCTCATAGAGCCTTAGGCAGGGATATAGCATACATAAATATTAAGTAAAGTCCATAGTTTTTAAAATGTCATCCATTGAATAGTTGACACATGTCTGAGATACTTTTTATTTTGGAGGAGGTATTATTTAATAGGGAATTCCAACAGCTACCTAATAGTGAAATGAGAAGTCTTGCATCCATTTTATTTTGTTTCTGATGATTTTTATGAGTAAGGGTAAGATACTTCCTTGTTCTGATGCAGATGTTGCCCACTTTTGTGAATGGATGCGGGGTGTCACCTACTACTTGCATATCTGCATATTGGGCTTGACACTGCTATCGTACTTGGTAGTTGGCAAAAAGTCAATACTGAAGTTAAGCTCTTGTGTTCTAGCAGCAGAGCTGAAGATCCTTGATGTGCCACCTTCTGCAATCCATGCTGCTCTCTTCATGTTCCTTATTGACTTCCTGGTGATGAGCATCATGGTCTCCTGGTCTTGAGAATGGCCAAGCATTGCTCTGTGAATGTGGAAGATGGGCATGTGGAAGGCTCCAGGGAGGAGGGATCATTGAACATGTACTCGAATCCATGTGCCTGTTGAATGACCTGTTTTTTTATTTTTGGGTTTTAAGGGAGACACTGCCCTAAAACACTTCTGTGCAGCTGGGGATGCAGGCTTCTGCTTCACCTTGCAGGAAGCATTAACGAATCCTTTCCAGAAGACATGAGAAGAGAGAAGTGAGCCTCTGGTATCATGCAGGTTCCTTGCATTGCCCATGGGCTAGAAGAGAGAAGAGTTGCTTCATGAGATTTGATCCCCTTTTTCCTGAAAAGTTCCACACAGAGGTGAGTCCCCAGCATGTTTAGAAATCATTTCAGACACCTTTCTGGACGGAATTGAATCAGAGCCCCTGATGATGTGGAAGAGCTAAAGATGGGTTTGCTATGAATTTTCTATTTCATTCATCAGGGCCTGAGTCAAGTCAGTCATTGTGCTGTCAACACATGAGCTGCTGGTCAAATGTGAGGAAGTGGTCTTGCTTTATGAAAACACCACCCTGATTCAGTGAGCCAGAGGCAGCCTGCAGTCCCTGTTTTCCTGTAAAGGCAGATTGCTGTGGATGGCCTCTGGCCTCGTCATGCAGCCCTGCTCAGAGTAGGGGATTGAGGGACCAGGCAGATCCCTAGTTCCTTTTGACCTTTATTGCCATTGGGCCACCCCAGGGTCCTTGGACTCTACCTGGTCTTCTGGCCTGGGTCAGGGGATGTGAGGTTTGGAATCCCCCTCTGTGGCAGGATCCCAGCCCCCCAGCCACTTGAGGTCAGCACATCCTTCCCTAATTGTGTTAGAGTTGGAGACTTCTCCCACCCATCCTCATCCATGCTCATCCCACATTTTGTAGCTTGGCACCTGAGGACCTTTATTCATTGACTTACTTGTTAGTGATGATGGTTACTAAGACTAAGTGACTCTTTCAAGTCACATCACTTGCATGGTAGGGCTAGAGCATGGATCTTCCTAATTGATTTCATGGGACTCTCTCATGGAAACTGTGACTGCTTCCTAAACACACACTCTACATTTGGAGTGTCAAAATTCTTGCCACTGCCTCCTTGGCAAGTGTATCTTGTCTTCTACGTGGGAATTTCACAAATATTTTCCTTTGGTTTGTGGAGGTCATGCAGAAGGGATTTCATTTGAAATAGCCCAAACAAGAAATACCAGTTGTCTTTTTCGCACATGGATGTGTGTAGTGAACACCCCTTTCTGTGTGCTTGCATGAGTTACTCCTTTGAATTTGTTGAAGAATGGTTGGCTGGGGAGCAAGTTAACGAGAGATGGATATCAATGGTTGTCAAGTATTCTGACGTGAAGAATGTATTGAGGATGTGAAGGCTTTTCTAGCCAGTTCCTATGGCTCAGTCAGGGATCAGTCAGAGGATTCTGTCTGGTAGACTCTTTGGCACAGATGTCAAAGTGGCCTGGTCTTACCCTGTCCAGGACTGAATGCTGAGCTTGAGTGGGAGCTTCTTGTCATTTCAAGCATTTCCATGAGTCTGTCCTCTGTTCTCTTGTATCCAAGTGGTTTCTAATAGGAAAGCAGAACAAAAATTGAAAGTATGGTGATTGATTATTTTTACCAATGTTATTTCAATCCACTTTGTTTAATACGAAATTACCTTTATGCTAGTAAGATTTCATATGTGAGGAAATAATGAAAATATTGGGGTTAGGGGATGAGAATATGCAAATCAAACATTTTTGAGCACCAAGACCCGTTTTTTGTTTTTGTTTTTGTTTTTTTTTTTTTAACTTAAATAATATTAAGTGCCAGAGGACCACCGCTGCCATTCAGCCTCAACAACCTCCAGGTCCAGCCTCCAGGTGGCCCATTTCACCAGGGTGTGTGGGACCACACTGTCCTGGGATGAGAGAACAGTACCCACGGATGTTGACATCTCACAGAGTAGATATTGCCAGTGACAGTAGGGAGCTATTGGCACATGAGGAAGGGAAGAGCTCTCAGGATGGGAAGAGGGGGCCGCTTCGAGACTCATTGGGTATGGCACGAGGCTGCTGGGTGTGGTGTTGGCCTGGGCCCACTGAGTGGGGCAGATCCGTGGTCTGTGTTTCTGTACCCTCCTCTGTAGCCTGTGTTGGCAGCAGATCAGGGAATTGCGATCAGAAGTGCTCCCAGTAACACAGGCACCAGCCCCCAGAGTGTGTGCCTATCCGTTTCCCCACCTGGCCTGACTTAGTGCCTGTCTTGCCTCAGGGCTGAGACCCTACAATCTCTGATGAGGGTGTCTGTGGTCCAGATCCAACCTGCATGGCCAACATGCTCAGACCTTCAGCTGGGTCCTAGGCTGCTGCAACCAAACTCTGTTAACTGGGTGGCCGACAACAGAGGAAGTGTCTTCCGTTGAGCTCCAGAGGCTCAACACAGTAGGTGTTGGGCTGTCCCAGTGCCATAACCCCTCCCAGGTTTCAAGGGGACTGTCTCCCCAACTCTCCCAGCCCTTGCCCACTCTCCTATTGCTGCCCACGATCTGTGGTTCCCATATGGGCATCCCGCCCTGGCTCCAACCTCACATATCCGGTATCCCCGAGTCTCCCTGGTATCTGGGTCCAGACTCTCCTCTTCCTACAAGAATATCAGATATTGGATTTGGTCCCAGTTGATGCTGTGTTCCATCATGTGAGCTCTTAGCTTCATCACTGTGCAAAGACTCTTTTCCCACACAAGTTCGCACGGCTTTTGGCTGGCTAAGAATTTTCAGGCGACACTTTTCTAATGAGTACACTTTCCTTCCTTCCGATCTCCCACCAGTGAGCATTCCTCGCACCCTTGTCCTAGTTCCTTTATGGCAGTTTCCCTCCTTATGGCTGAGAGGACCTAGTGACCCCTGAATTCACACGTTCTCCTTAATCACCAACACACTGCAGAATTCTCCAGGGGGCCATATATGCTCCTGGAAGTTGGTGTTGGAAATAGTTCTCCATCCATTAATCACTCCCTCACTCACTAATGTCCTTGTGTCCTTGAGAAAGGCTCTCCCTTTCCTGGTTTTCCTGAATAGAAATCCTCTTGCCTCTTGGGTGAATAGGGTTATGGGTTGTGCAGAGGGTGTTGGTCCACTGAGCATCTTAGAGACTGTCCTTTATGGAGCCTAATGATCCTCACTGGGGAATGAGGCCAGGGTCCTAACTGTGGTTAGTTAGAGAGGGAAAGAAGGACAAGGGAAACTCAGATGTCCCTTCATGGCCCCTGGAGTTAGAGGACTTACCCCTTTGCACCTGGGATCAGGAGACCTCATTTCCTCGAGGACACGCACACTCAGACGTTAATCTTGAGTGTGGGTTCCTTTCTGGGGTCCAGGGCTGTTGTTAGCCACCAGGAATGACAGTGCTCTCCATGCTGAGTGGAGCCATTTTTGCCAGGAAAGAGAGCCCATGGTCACGCCTTGTGCAAAGCATCCCACGCCAGGGGCTCCCATGCCTACATTCCTGTCCTGAAAGGAAGCCACTCAGAGGCAAGGTGGGTCCAACCACCTCCCATGTGTTCACTCATCACTGTGTTCCAGCAGTCCCCCCAGTGAACAGTCCTGATGGGATTGGATGTGGCTCAGAATGTCACCCTCATGAGCTCTACCCTGCCACAGCTGCAGTTCTGCAGTGGGAGAAACTCAAAACCTCAAAACACATGCACATGAAAGAAAAGAGCAAGAGCCAGAGCCCAAACAGGCCAGGTGTGGCAAAGACAGCTGGAGTGCCTAGGTTGGGACTCAGAATTATGTCAGTGGGGTGGCATTGCTGCTGGCACCAGCATGATAACCGAGAGCCAGCCCTGCTCATTTTGGGGAGCAGTGTGTTGGGGAAGGCAGCAGAAATTGAGAGGCAGGATTGAGTTTGGCCCTAGGAGGAGGTTGGGTAAGAGGCCAGTGTGGGTTGGAGAGCCTGGGCAGATAGACAGAGGCCAGGGCACACCCCAAAGCCTGGAGACTGCACTTGATGTCCAGGGTTGTGAAACACCACTTCCCCTCTTACTCACAACTGAGAGCAAGGGGCATTGATGAGTTCAGTTTGTGTGCGGCTGCATCCAAGGTGGCTCGGCTAGGAACCTCTGTTTCCTTGACTCAGGAGGCTGGGAGTCCAGGCTCCACTGAGGCTCGGCTGGGAGGATCGGAGTCTGAGTTTATGCCTGTGTTCCCTGTAGGATCCATGTTGGCTGAGCCTCAGTGTTTTTGTAATGAGAGGATGGGTGACCGTCATGTCTTTATCACAGGACACACTTGCTAAATGGATTTGTTTGCTCTGAGGAGGAAAGAGAGAGGGGGGAGTGGTGCTGGAGACAGGGATGCAGACAGGGGTCATGGACTTGGCATAACTCAGTCTTGGAGGTGATATCCCATCACCTGTACCCACTTCAATTCCCATGAATCCAGAGGCTGAGCCCCCTTGAGGTGAGGGGTGAACCGGTTCTGGGCAGCAGGATGCTGTGGTACCTCGGAGTCTCTGTGAGACCCCAACACTAGACACACTTGGCCCTTTTGAAATCTTAGGAGAAGCCTTGGGAAGTTGTATGGCAGAGGGGAGCAGCCTCTGCATCTCAGTCCCCTCCAACTTGCCATGGTGTAGAGAGGGAACTGCAGCCACGATGGGACGGACATTGGCCATGTCCCTGTGTGGGACACAGGCCTGATTGAGTTAGGGTGCATTCTTTGTCTCTCCCTTTCTTGTGATTATCCCATCTCTACATTTGTGCTTTAGCCACCTGTGAGTCCCATCTCTGGTTTCAGAGAGAACAGAGGGTGTTATGGGCCAATAGACACAATAAACCCTAGAGATTAGATGCTACCCTACTTTCCAGAAAAGACTGGGCACACCATGAGTTGCACAATGATGGGACCAGGGTCCAAAAGCTGCTGAGAGGGAAGGACTGGTTGTGAATGCATTTTTGAAGGCTCCAAGCTGGAACTCTAGTGGCACCAAGCAGGGCAGATGCTGGTGGGGATGTTTGGGTAGTTGTTGGTGAACACCTGCGCACCTGAGATGGGTAGGCATGGAGGAGAAATCGGCAGCCCATAGGGCTGTTGAAAGTGGTCTTATGTGAAAAGAGGCTCAGGTATGGGCACAGGAAATGACATCATTGCCTTGACAATGGATCAAACAGAACATGGAACCCTGGTATCCAGGCACCCACTTCACTGACCAAGCCATCCGAGCTCACTTGGTTGGAGCCACTGGAGGGAGAAGGATGTTCTCCTGTGGTTGCAGACAATGCCGAGCCTCAGGCTCCCAGGAATCTCAGGGGGGCCAACTAGCCCTTTTGTGGATACACTGGGTGAGGCTTCATCTTAGACGCCAGAGCCTCTGGCGATTGTCGCAGAGGAGCTCAAGAGTAACAGTGAGTAGCACAGGGCAGGTGAGCCCAGCAGGCCCTCTAGTCTGATCCCTGATGAATGGCCCAGGACTCCTATTCTGACTCTGTGTGTGTGTGTGTGTGTGTGTGTGTGTGTGTGTGTGTGTGTGTGTGTTTGTACTGATGGGAACTGTCCCATTGTGCTTTGACTCTAGTGTATTGGCACAAGTCATTTTTCTGTTTGTCACCATTTCCATTTTGAACCCACCATTCTTGGTCCCAACCCAGGGTGAAAATGATCAGAACACGGAGGAGCCCTTCAGGGTTCAGAGCCTTGAACCTTACAGGCAGGACCAGCTTAGGAATGAGCTCCTGCCTGTCATTTGTGGGAGGGACCTACATTTCAGCAGCAACATGGGGTTAATCTCCTGGGATTTCATCCCCACCCAGCAGGTGCTGGATCTCTTGTTCCCAAAACAGCCACCTTCTTCAGTCTTTACTCCTGGTGCCACTCCACATCCTCCAAGGGGACAAGAACCTCAGGTTCTGGATGGATGTTGTAGAATGCCCACAGAGCCAACTGCCAGGCTGGGTGGGGTGCAGTTGCTGGGCTTTGCTGATGTTGTCATCCCCCACAGTTCTTGGAACCTTCTGTGGCAGTGGCATCCAGGACCCCAGCAGCTGTGAGTAGCAGCTCCTCACTGCT
This sequence comes from Urocitellus parryii, assembly GCF_045843805.1. Lineage (NCBI taxonomy): Eukaryota > Metazoa > Chordata > Mammalia > Rodentia > Sciuridae > Urocitellus > Urocitellus parryii. Next base: position 38,608,588 of record NC_135548.1, read on the forward strand.
TCACTCCAGCGAGCAGGTGGAAGACAGCCGCGTTGTTCACGTCCTCCTAGAGGGACAGAGCCTGAGGGAGACAAAGCGCATCCCGGTAAGCCCGACAGCAGGGCTGCCTCCTGGGTGTCCACACAGTGGAAGGCAGGAGACACAGCCAACCCCAGGGCTATGGTGGGAAATAAAGAAGAGAGAGTTCCGTCTTAAGGGCTTGACCTGAGGAGGGAGAGCATCAGCATGCCCAGCTTCAGTGGTGAGTGGGCCTGTGTATTGTGGGTTTTGCAGGCCAGAAGTGCAGACGGAAGTGCTGTGGACAGATGAAGGCAGAGATATGTCCAGGGTGCAGGCTGCAGTGCCTAGAACTTGGTATTCTCAATGAGTGAAGTTGGAGCAGAGGAGGTGGCAGTGACTTGTCACATGTGTAGGAGGGGATGTGTTCCTGGTGGCAGGGAAGAGAACCTCCTTAGCATGACTAGGTGTAGGAATTTGGGGTCGGGATCACATGGGGGGTCATGCCAAAGCTTCGGAATGTTAGGCTTTGCATGTATGTAAATACGGAGCTAAAGGGGTTCTTGGCAGAATTTCTATGGATGTGCAGTAGACACGCTAATGCTGCAGGTGTCCAGCTGCAGAGGAGACATGTTCAGTGACTGCCAGTGCTGAGTCAAGTACATCATGACAACCAGACCCGCACCGAGCTTCCAGAGGCCAGGGCCTCTCAAAGCTATCATGAAGCACTCAAGTGCACACTCTTGTATCTGAGTCTGTTTTGTGTCGTGGCAGTCAGGACCCAAATTTTCAGTGCATCTGCCTCTTCCACCCACAAAGGCAGCCTGCATCCCAGATCACACTTGGTGCGCAGATCCCTGGCCCATTGCTCTCATCTCAGTGAGATGAGAGTGTGTCTGTGCATAGGCAGTTTGGTCCTTTGACATGAGTGGAATGTGGCTCCCCAGGGGGAGGGGAGATGGCAGGTACAGGCAGATATTTGTACCAGGATTGTTCTAGTAGCACATTGCAAGAACCCAGGTGGTATATGGAGGACACACTCAGGTAGCAGGATAACAAGATTGTGCCCTTGTATATGTAGCTGAGATTTCTCCTGAATGTTTGACCACAGTCTTCTGGGTAGCTCTTCTAAAAGCCATTCTCTGATGACATTTGTCCCACCCTGATCCAGGTGACCTTTCAGGAGACGGTGACAAGCCTCATCCGCAGGGCCTTGGACCAAAATTTGTTGCAGCATGAGGATGTGGACAACTTTGAGCTGCTGTATATGATGTCTGAGGATGAGAGTAAGTAGGACAATCAGACACTGGGGAGACATGATCCACAGTGGGCTCAGGATAACTGACAGCCAAGAGAAAGTGGGCCTTGGCCCCAAAATACCAAAGTGTGATGGGCCTGGAGGAGACTCTCAGGGGTTGTGGGTGTTTTGTGGTATAATCCTTGAGTGCCACCTAACAATTCTCTCCACTTCGCTCTGCAGAAATCAAGGTCTCTGACCACTCACTCGTGTGTCTGTCCATGAATCTGGGAATACAATATTTCATGGTGAGGAAACGCCCCCAGGTCAAGGGAAAGGAGGTAAACACCTACCTTATTCAAGCTGTGCATGTGCTGCCATTCCACTCCGACCTGAGGAAATAAGAAGCCTCAGCACCTGGACATATTTGCTGGAAGCCCATAGAGCCAACTGACAGTCTGGGGTGGCTTTCTGTTTCTGGGTTTGCTGATGTTCCATCCCCCACAGTTCTCAGAATCAACCTGCAAGTCCTCCAGGCCGCTTTCCCACAAGCAGGTGGGAGACACCTGCTTAATTCGTGTCCACTTAGAAACACAAAGTCCAGAGATGGCCAAGAGTGTTCTGGTAAGCCTGGGAGCAGGGGTGTCCCGTGGTGCTTACACCTGGGTGGGGAGCAGACACTGGTCCAATACCATGGACTACTCATGCCCTCTTGAATTTGGAGCTTCTGGATGATCAGGAGGATAGATGGGAATCAAGAAGGGAGAGGTCAGTGTGAAGGGCTGGAGCTGAGATGAGCGAGTGCAGCATCTTGTCCACTGCCATGTCTGAGGGAGTCTGTGTGTCAGGTGGCAGCATGCAGTCCAGAAGGGCAGGGACAGGTATGGGTGACAGATGAGAATAGGACAGGAACTAGGTTGCAGGTTCCCTTGTATGGGATGCGGACGTCTATGGAGGAGGACAGCAGTGTGAGGTTCTCCATGTTCCTTGAACAAGGAGCTGAGAGAGTCTCTCTGCAGAGTCGATATGGATGTGGAGCAAGCACACTAAATGTCCAGGTAACCCAATGACCACCCTTGCCGGATGAGGTGCCCTCCTACATCCCAGCCAGCACTGAGCCTCTGGAGGCCAGGAGCTCTCGTGGCTATCTTTCAGCTCTCCTGTGTGTGGTCATGTTCCTGGGTCTGTTTTTGGCCCTGGCAATCCAGACCAAAGCCTCTAGGTTTTGTGCCTAGGCCATTCCCAATGCCGCCTGCATCCTCGGGCAGACCTGGGATCTTGGAGGCTATTGTCCCATTCCTCCCAACTTGTGGGATGAGATTGCATCTGTATGCAGGTAGTGGGGTCCTTTCACTCCGAGAGGAGTGCAGCTCCACAAAGAGCAATGGCAGGCCCAGGAAGTCCTATGTACAAGGATTGGGCTAGTAGCCTGTGGGAAGAGCCCACACGATGAGCAGGAGGTCAGCCTCGGGTAGTAGGGTCATGGATGTTGCCCTTGTATTTAGAGTGGAGGTGCCTCCAGAATGCCCCTGCCCACTGTCCTTGAGTAGTCACTTCAAGGCCCATTTCCTGAAGGCCTGTCTCCCATGCTGCTCCAGGTGACCTGCCACGATAGGGCTCCTGTCGTCATCCGCAGCGCCCTCGACCTACACTTCCTTACTGAGGAGAATCCAGAGGATTATGAGCTGGGCCAAATCATCTCTCGCCGTCAGAGTAAGTGAGACAATCAGATAGCAGAGAGCAAGGGTCAGGATGTGGACTCAGGTCAACTCTTAGCAACAAAGAGTAGTCTCTGACCCCCAAGAACACTCCAACAGGTGTGTTGGGTTCGTGCACAAAGCCAACTGCACTTCTGCTGGTGGAAGGTCTTGAGGTCCAATGGTATACCCCGGTGGATATTGCGGCTCCCCACCAGGTGCCCTCCCCTGGACATGAACAGGCATCCAAAGCTGACATCTTTGAGGAGTGAGGAGGAAAGCCTCTCTCCAGGAGCAGTATGTTTTCATGGTCTGGGATAGGAGTGGTTTCAAAGGAACATGGGAATGCATGGGCTAAAGAGGGAACTGGCATTTTGTGGACTGAAGCAGTACTATTGAAAGCCTTCTGTGTGACCAAAAAACCACTGCCTGGGCAGAGCATTGCCAGGATTCTAGCAAGCAGTAACAGGATGAAATTGGGAAGAAAACACAGCCTGGGAGACAGCCTGAATCATCTGTTTTTGCATAAATTCCATGGTCTTACGCACCTGAGTCCACTAGGCAAGGAGTGATCACAATAGCCAGGTTGTGATCCCTAACTAAAGTCAGATGAGGGCTTCCTGAGCACGTAGCCACAGAGCTCATCTGATAATAATGCCAGCGCTTTTTCGTTGGTTGGTTGGTTGGTTTTTGTGAGCCAAACACCACAGCAGCCATTATCCCAGCCTATGTACCCTGAAGACCACCATCCCTATGAGTTCTAGGATCACTTGTCTCCTATCTTAACCTACTGTTAGGTTAGTAGAGTCTATGGAAGAGGAAGTCTGTCTGGGGCCTTGGTAGCCTAAGAAATTCATAGCAGAGATCTCCACATCCAACCCAGAAGGGATGGAGAACAGGCTCTAGGTTAGAGGAGGGCGACAGGAAACACATGTTCAGAGGAAGGAGAAGCGGCTGTTGTATTCCCCCACTCGGGGTCATGGCACCACTGGGCCATACACCATGTTGGAGGGAAGCAGTCCCTTTGCTGGTCTTTGGAACCATTGTTCTCAGTAGGGCAGTATTTGGAATGTGGCCTCCATTCTCAGAAGCCTGGTTCACATGGAGGCGGGCTCCACCAACGCAGAAGCATGGCTCTAACGTGGTATCCGCGCTGGTCAGCCTGTCCTCACTGTGGCCATACTTGAGGAAAATAACTCAGAGGAGGAATCCTAGGCCTTTTTTCTCTGGGTTTCATAGCTTTCTCTTTGGTTGTGCACTGAGGCTGTCCATAAAGCTCTAGTGTGTGGCAGTGGAGAGCTCCTCAGCCCTTGCCACAAAGGCATAGACTGGGAGAGAGAGAACGAGGCTGGCAGAGAGGGAGAGAGAGAAAGATGGAGAGGGAGGACCTCTCCTTGGAGAATGAGGATTCAGTGGAGCCAACAGGAACAAGGTACTGTTGCCCAGGGCACAACCCTGTTTAGGTCTTACTCCAACCATGCTCAACCTTTCTTCCAGTCCCTCCCACCCCCCAGTAGTGTATTCATCTTGAATGAGAATTTCATGTTGACATCAGAGCACTCACCATCCAATGCTTCCCTCCAAACCCACCTATGAAGATGGCTCATGTGGGGACTGAATCTTCGGCACAGGAGCCTTTTGTGGGAGATTTCAGATGCAAACCCTAGTGGTGTGCTTTGGCAGATGCAAGAGGACCTGAGATATTCTGGAGTCCAAAGCCTTCGGTAGGAACAGACATTAGGTCTGTTGAAGTGCTCTGCCTAGTTCTTCCTCAGGGAGGACTGTGGAGGCTGTCTTTGTTGGTATTGGTGCTGAATTGGAGAGCTCTCAGGTGTGTGGCTCTGGCCTTTTCTGGCACAGGCTCTCAGATGTTGGCGTGTCCTAGGGAGCACCTCCTGAGTGCCACCTTCTTTTTGTACACCCCTCTCTCCCCAGAGATGAGGATTCCAGCAGAGGCCAACGTATTTTATGCCAAGAATCCTCACAAAAAATCCAACTTTGTGCTGAGGGAAAGGAGCCTCTCCCAAAAGAATGATGGGTGGATCGAGCCTCAACCTCCCTCTCGTCCTGCAAAAAGGCTCCTGCCCTCCTGAGGATGCTTGCAAAACCATTCTGTTGCTGTGTGCCTGGGCGGGGCTGAGGCAGCCCAGGAATATTTACATTGATTACTATTTTCTTCAAAGTTTGAATCTACAGTTTGCCATTGTCCTTGACCTTGTTTAGTAACACAGTTGTTACTCTATCCTGTATTTGTTGTTTCCATTAATATATTATTATTATTTTAAAATATATATGTTTTTGTTACCTGATCTACTGTGATGATTTGAGTATACTAAATGTAGCAGTGATTCCTAAAGGACACATCCAAACCAACAGGAAGGAATGTTTCATTCTATCAGCAAGAACTTTGGTTTTTAGGAGTTTGGCAGATGGCATTATCTGAGTCAGTTTTCCAATGGGGGCAATGAAGTATCAGCTGTGATGGTACAAACACAAACAAAGACACACAAACACACACAAGAGCACACACACTCACTGAGAGATAGATAGACAGATGGAGTTGGTCTCTGCTGAAATACTTTGGAGACATGGTTCTGATTTCTCCCCTTTTGGAGTATTTTCAATTGCACAAGGTGTCTTGCAAATGAACCCATGTCTGAGGAAGACATGCATGTGTACTTCACATGCCACTTTTCACATAGCAGGAAGGTCATGTAATATTTTTCATGCAGCTGTCTTTTGACTGTGAACCATCCCATGAGGTCAGCTGTGGAATTTTCAACTTGTAGCATCACAATGGGGATCCACTCTTTGGATTTGGGGATATTTCCGATTTTCTTGATTCAGATTGGAATGATATATATATTAGTTTTTGATGAAAATTCTGCATTTGATGGTAATGAATGTCGTGCATCTAGGAATCTGTAGAGTGCAGACAATGAATGGATGCCTACTGTTGTCTGGACTGGTCTGAAAAGTCCTGTAGCATCTGAGCATGTGTGAGGGCTGTACAGGTCTTGCCAAAAGTCCAGGTCAGATGATCCTGCACAAAGCTGAACTCCTAGTGGTCTCCACAACAGTGTAAGGGCCAAGGAGGAACTCACTTCCACACAGAAGTTGGGAAGCTACCTTATGAAGGTGATCATAGATACGGGATTATTAATATATCCAGGTTGGCATCTATTATTTTTTTAGCTTTTGACTTTCGCAGCTGTGGGCATCTTGACAACCATCAACTCCCTGTAAGCACAGACAACTCTATAAGAACCTGAGGATAAATTTCCCTGTGCATGTCCCCTTGTGAAACTGCTTAAGCACCGCCTGGTTTACACACAGGTGGAATTTCTAGGTCAAAGTGTGCATGTTTACTTCTTTGACTAAGCACTGCCAGGTGGCTCTTCTGCATAGCTCTACCTGTGGCCAGGATTGTATTATCTAGCTTTCTAACTTTTGCAGGTTGAGTCGATACATAGTGGGAGCACACTGTTTTTGTTGGTATTTTTCTTGGTATCTATTCTGATGCTTTTCACTGGGGGATTTTTTCCTGTGAAAATGGGCTTCCTCTACTTGACCTAATTTTCTTCTTTTTAAAATTTTTTCAATGTGACTTTTTAATTTTAGTTTTATTAAAGACATTGCCCCTTGCTTGCATAGTCTATATCTAAAGCACTAGTCCTTGCTCCAAGGCCCAGCTTGCTCTCAGCTGCCCCAGGAGGGGAACAGTCTTTGGCGGTAGACAAGAGACGCCCCTGCAGGGGGCACAAGTGCTTTGGCCCTCTGGTGTCTTGCCAGCAGTGCTTCCCATGCTCACAGAGGGTTTCAGACACTGAGTCAATGGTCCAGGTGGTCTTTTGTTCAGTCTGATCTCAAATTGAGCTCCTCTGAGAGGTCATATTGAAGTCCTTGTGTGTACCTGATCCATCATTTTAAACAATATTCCAAGTTCACTTTTTGTGTGTACGTGGGTTCTGGGGATTGAACCCAGGGCCTTGAGCCTGTGAGGCAAGTGACCTACCTGAGCTACACCCTCAGAGACCCCTGTAAAAGTATTTCCCCTTTGCCTCGGGGTCTAAGTTGCCAAGGCTGACCTCAAACGTTCCTCTTGCCTCAGCCTCCCTGGTGGCTGGCATGACAGGCATGCACCTGGGACTGTCACACTCGAGCCTGTGATGGGAACTCATGTGCATCTGTCCAGGGCTGAGCATGGTTAGGCAGAGCTGTGCTCCAGGCTCCCTGCAGGGCTGTGGAGGCTTCTGCTGCCCAGCAGCCCTGGTGCCATGGCCAGGGCTCCTCCCAGCCGAGGGCAGGCAGCTGCCCATTGCTGTAGGCTGACCTTATTTTCTTCTTATGGCACTCGTCCGTTCTCTGGAGTATGTTGTATGGTTTGTCCATTAGGAGTCTAACAGGTCCTCTAGAACCTTCAAACAATTAGTAAAATTCCTGAACAGTAAGTGAGCGCGCGCAGAAATTGGGCTAATATTTTGGGAAGAACAATGTTGGATGATATATTCATGGCTTGAATATATCATCCAACATGAAGTTATATTTTATTACTTACAAAATAATAAAATAATGAAGCAATACCATGGGCTGAGCTAAAATAGATCCTTAGGATCTTAGGCATTCTGTAATAAATCTGTGTCACTTGAAGTATAGAGTTGATCGACTCTGAGTAATGAAACAGAAGTAAAGGTATCAAAGCCAATGATCATCTGTTTCCAATTTTCTGTGATTTGGTTCAAGTGGTAAAGTGGTGATATTTATTAATAATGGATCGAATAGGTTCATAATTGTTTTAGAGTACAATTAGATGCCTTCAAACTTTAGCCCTCCTATGTCCTGTGAGACATTTTCTATGTGAGGCTTTAAGAAGAAGAAGAGAATATTCTGTAAAGAAAACCTTGTGATCTGTGCAGTATGAAGTTGAATGGATTCATTCAGAAATCAGAAATTCTATTGAAAGATATTTATTGGCATGAGCCAAATAAAACCTATTTTTAGGCATCCTGGTGAAGACAAGGTTTTATCTTTATGTCTCATTTTCTATGTTTTGTTGTTGTTGTTGTTGTTAGAATGAAATTCATATGTTGCCAGACCATTCTATCAGATGTGTAACTAGATGCCATTTAAATTACCCACTTTTACATGGTAGACAGTTTTTAATGAACACTGCCTGTCTGCACCTTTTTTAAAAACAGGACTGGGATCAGAAGCCCAAATACCAATGGTTAGCTGGAGCATATTTTTCATTTGGCCTATCTGTCAGTATTCCCTGAGGTCATCTGTGCAATCAGCTTCGTTACTCCTGCTCCCTCACTGGATTTCATAGAAACCATATGCTATGTATGAATCAGGGACACCAATCCCACAACATAGCATTCTTGGAATATCCAAAGTCCCACTTTTCACTTCGCCATGCCTGAGATCAGCAGTAATATTTATCAGCAAATGTGAGATTTTCAAAGATCCAATTCTATGTGCTCCTTTCTCATAGAGCCTTAGGCAGGGATATAGCATACATAAATATTAAGTAAAGTCCATAGTTTTTAAAATGTCATCCATTGAATAGTTGACACATGTCTGAGATACTTTTTATTTTGGAGGAGGTATTATTTAATAGGGAATTCCAACAGCTACCTAATAGTGAAATGAGAAGTCTTGCATCCATTTTATTTTGTTTCTGATGATTTTTATGAGTAAGGGTAAGATACTTCCTTGTTCTGATGCAGATGTTGCCCACTTTTGTGAATGGATGCGGGGTGTCACCTACTACTTGCATATCTGCATATTGGGCTTGACACTGCTATCGTACTTGGTAGCTGGCAAAAAGTCAATACTGAAGTTAAGCTCTTGTGTTCTAGCAGCAGAGCTGAAGATCCTTGATGTGCCACCTTCTGCAATCCATGCTGCTCTCTTCATGTTCCTTATTGACTTCCTGGTGATGAGCATCATGGTCTCCTGGTCTTGAGAATGGCCAAGCATTGCTCTGTGAATGTGGAAGATGGGCATGTGGAAGGCTCCAGGGAGGAGGGATCATTGAACATGTACTCGAATCCATGTGCCTGTTGAATGACCTGTTTTTTTATTTTTGAGTTTTAAGGGAGACACTGCCCTAAAACACTTCTGTGCAGCTGGGGATGCAGGCTTCTGCTTCACCTTGCAGGAAGCATTAACGAATCCTTTCCAGAAGACATGAGAAGAGAGAAGTGAGCCTCTGGTATCATGCAGGTTCCTTGCATTGCCCATGGGCTAGAAGAGAGAAGAGTTGCTTCATGAGATTTGATCCCCTTTTTCCTGAAAAGTTCCACACAGAGGTGAGTCCCCAGCATGTTTAGAAATCATTTCAGACACCTTTCTGGACGGAATTGAATCAGAGCCCCTGATGATGTGGAAGAGCTAAAGATGGGTTTGCTATGAATTTTCTATTTCATTCATCAGGGCCTGAGTCAAGTCAGTCATTGTGCTGTCAACACATGAGCTGCTGGTCAAATGTGAGGAAGTGGTCTTGCTTTATGAAAACACCACCCTGATTCAGTGAGCCAGAGGCAGCCTGCAGTCCCTGTTTTCCTGTAAAGGCAGATTGCTGTGGATGGCCTCTGGCCTCGTCATGCAGCCCTGCTCAGAGTAGGGGATTGAGGGACCAGGAAGATCCCTAGTTCCTTTTGACCTTTATTGCCATTGGGCCACCCCAGGGTCCTTGGACTCTACCTGGTCTTCTGGCCTGGGTCAGGGGATGTGAGGTTTGGAATCCCCCTCTGTGGCAGGATCCCAGCCCCCCAGCCACTTGAGGTCAGCACATCCTTCCCTAATTGTGTTAGAGTTGGAGACTTCTCCCACCCATCCTCATCCATGCTCATCCCACATTTTGTAGCTTGGCACCTGAGGACCTTTATTCATTGACTTAGTTGTTAGTGATGATGGTTACTAAGACTAAGTGACTCTTTCAAGTCACATCACTTGCATGGTAGGGCTAGAGCATGGATCTTCCTAATTGATTTCATGGGACTCTCTCATGGAAACTGTGACTGCTTCCTAAACACACACTCTACATTTGGAGTGTCAAAATTCTTGCCACTGCCTCCTTGGCAAGTGTATCTTGTCTTCTACGTGGGAATTTCACAAATATTTTCCTTTGGTTTGTGGAGGTCATGCAGAAGGGATTTCATTTGAAATAGCCCAAACAAGAAATACCAGTTGTCTTTTTCGCACATGGATGTGTGTAGTGAACACCCCTTTCTGTGTGCTTGCATGAGTTACTCCTTTGAATTTGTTGAAGAATGGTTGGCTGGGGAGCAAGTTAACGAGAGATGGATATCAATGGTTGTCAAGTATTCTGACGTGAAGAATGTATTGAGGATGTGAAGGCTTTTCTAGCCAGTTCCTATGGCTCAGTCAGGGATCAGTCAGAGGATTCTGTCTGGTAGACTCTTTGGCACAGATGTCAAAGTGGCCTGGTCTTACCCTGTCCAGGACTGAATGCTGAGCTTGAGTGGGAGCTTCTTGTCATTTCAAGCATTTCCATGAGTCTGTCCTCTGTTCTCTTGTATCCAAGTGGTTTCTAATAGGAAAGCAGAACAAAAATTGAAAGTATGGTGATTGATTATTTTTACCAATGTTATTTCAATCCACTTTGTTTAATACGAAATTACCTTTATGCTAGTAAGATTTCATATGTGAGGAAATAATGAAAATATTGGGGTTAGGGGATGAGAATATGCAAATCAAACATTTTTGAGCACCAAGACCCGTTTTTTGTTTTTGTTTTTGTTTTTTATTAACTTATATAATATTAAGTGCCAGAGGACCACCGCTGCCATTCAGCCTCAACAACCTCCAGGTCCAGCCTCCAGGTGGCCCATTTCACCAGGGTGTGTGGGACCACACTGTCCTGGGATGAGAGAACAGTACCCACGGATGTTGACATCTCACAGAGTAGATATTGCCAGTGACAGTAGGGAGCTATTGGCACATGAGGAAGGGAAGAGCTCTCAGGATGGGAAGAGGGGGCCGCTTCGAGACTCATTGGGTATGGCACGAGGCTGCTGGGTGTGGTGTTGGCCTGGGCCCACTGAGTGGGGCAGATCCGTGGTCTGTGTTTCTGTACCCTCCTCTGTAGCCTGTGTTGGCAGCAGATCAGGGAATTGCGATCAGAAGTGCTCCCAGTAACACAGGCACCAGCCCCCAGAGTGTGTGCCTATCCGTTTCCCCACCTGGCCTGACTTAGTGCCTGTCTTGCCTCAGGGCTGAGACCCTACAATCTCTGATGAGGGTGTCTGTGGTCCAGATCCAACCTGCATGGCCAACATGCTCAGACCTTCAGCTGGGTCCTAGGCTGCTGCAACCAAACTCTGTTAACTGGGTGGCCGACAACAGAGGAAGTGTCTTCCGTTGAGCTCCAGAGGCTCAACACAGTAGGTGTTGGGCTGTCCCAGTGCCATAACCCCTCCCAGGTTTCAAGGGGACTGTCTCCCCAACTCTCCCAGCCCTTGCCCACTCTCCTATTGCTGCCCACGATCTGTGGTTCCCATATGGGCATCCCGCCCTGGCTCCAACCTCACATATCCGGTATCCCCCAGTCTCCCTGGTATCTGGGTCCAGACTCTCCTCTTCCTACAAGAATATCAGATATTGGATTTGGTCCCAGTTGATGCTGTGTTCCATCATGTGAGCTCTTAGCTTCATCACTGTGCAAAGACTCTTCCCACACAAGTTCGCACGGCTTTTGGCTGGCTAAGAATTTTCAGGCGACACTTTTCTAATGAGTACACTTTCCTTCCTTCCGATTTCCCACCAGTGAGCATTCCTCGCACCCTTGTCCTAGTTCCTTTATGGCAGTTTCCCTCCTTATGGCTGAGAGGACCTAGTGACCCCTGAATTCACACGTTCTCCTTAATCACCAACACACTGCAGAATTCTCCAGGGGGCCATATATGCTCCTGCAAGTTGGTGTTGGAAATAGTTCTCCATCCATTAATCACTCCCTCACTCACTAATGTCCTTGTGTCCTTGAGAAAGGCTCTCCCTTTCCTGGTTTTCCTGAATAGAAATCCTCTTGCCTCTTGGGTGAATAGGGTTATGGGTTGTGCAGAGGGTGTTGGTCCACTGAGCATCTTAGAGACTGTCCTTTATGGAGCCTAATGATCCTCACTGGGGAATGAGGCCAGGGTCCTAACTGTGGTTAGTTAGAGAGGGAAAGAAGGACAAGGGAAACTCAGATGTCCCTTCATGGCCCCTGGAGTTAGAGGACTTACCCCTTTGCACCTGGGATCAGGAGACCTCATTTCCTCGAGGACACGCACACTCAGACGTTAATTTTGAGTGTGGGTTCCTTTCTGGGGTCCAGGGCTGTTGTTAGCCACCAGGAATGACAGTGCTCTCCATGCTGAGTGGAGCCATTTTTGCCAGGAAAGAGAGCCCATGGTCATGCCTTGTGCAAAGCATCCCACGCCAGGGGCTCCCATGCCTACATTCCTGTCCTGAAAGGAAGCCACTCAGAGGCAAGGTGGGTCCAACCACCTCCCATGTGTTCACTCATCACTGTGTTCCAGCAGTCACCCCAGTGAACAGTCCTGATGGGATTGGATGTGGCTCAGAATGTCACCCTCATGAGCTCTACCCTGCCACAGCTGCAGTTCTGCAGTGGGAGAAACTCAAAACCTCAAAACACATGCACATGAAAGAAAAGAGCAAGAGCCAGAGCCCAAACAGGCCAGGTGTGGCAAAGACAGCTGGAGTGCCTAGGTTGGGACTCAGAATTATGTCAGTGGGGTGGCATTGCTGCTGGCACCAGCATGATAACCGAGAGCCAGCCCTGCTCATTTTGGGGAGCAGTGTGTTGGGGAAGGCAGCAGAAATTGAGAGGCAGGATTGAGTTTGGCCCTAGGAGGAGGTTGGGTAAGAGGCCAGTGTGGGTTGGAGAGCCTGGGCAGATAGACAGAGGCCAGGGCACACCCCAAAGCCTGGAGACTGCACTTGATGTCCAGGGTTGTGAAACACCACTTCCCCTCTTACTCACAACTGAGAGCAAGGGGCATTGATGAGTTCAGTTTGTGTGCGGCTGCATCCAAGGTGGCTCGGCTAGGAACCTCTGTTTCCTTGACTCAGGAGGCTGGGAGTCCAGGCTCCACTGAGGCTCGGCTGGGAGGATCGGAGTCTGAGTTTATGCCTGTGTTCCCTGTAGGATCCATGTTGGCTGAGCCTCAGTGTTTTTGTAATGAGAGGATGGGTGACCGTCATGTCTTTATCACAGGACACACTTGCTAAATGGATTTGTTTGCTCTGAGGAGGAAAGAGAGAGGGGGGAGTGGTGCTGGAGACAGGGATGCAGACAGGGGTCATGGACTTGGCATAACTCAGTCTTGGAGGTGATATCCCATCACCTGTACCCACTTCAATTCCCATGAATCCAGAGGCTGAGCCCCCTTGAGGTGAGGGGTGAACCGGTTCTGGGCAGCAGGATGCTGTGGTACCTCGGAGTCTCTGTGAGACCCCAACACTAGACACACTTGGCCCTTTTGAAATCTTAGGAGAAGCCTTGGGAAGTTGTATGGCAGAGGGGAGCAGCCTCTGCATCTCAGTCCCCTCCAACTTGCCATGGTGTAGAGAGGGAACTGCAGCCACGATGGGACGGACATTGGCCATGTCCCTGTGTGGGACACAGGCCTGATTGAGTTAGGGTGCATTCTTTGTCTCTCCCTTTCTTGTGATTATCCCATCTCTACATTTGTGCTTTAGCCACATGTGAGTCCCATCTCTGGTTTCAGAGAGAACAGAGGGTGTTATGGGCCAATAGACACAATAAACCCTAGAGATTAGATGCTACCCTACTTTCCAGAAAAGACTGGGCACACCATGAGTTGCACAATGATGGGACCAGGGTCCAAAAGCTGCTGAGAGGGAAGGACTGGTTGTGAATGCATTTTTGAAGGCTCCAAGCTGGAACTCTAGTGGCACCAAGCAGGGCAGATGCTGGTGGGGATGTTTGGGTAGTTGTTGGTGAACACCTGCGCACCTGAGATGGGTAGGCATGGAGGAGAAATCGGCAGCCCATAGGGCTGTTGAAAGTGGTCTTATGTGAAAAGAGGCTCAGGTATGGGCACAGGAAATGACATCATTGCCTTGACAATGGATCAAACAGAACATGGAACCCTGGTATCCAGGCACCCACTTCACTGACCAAGCCATCCGAGCTCACTTGGTTGGAGCCACTGGAGGGAGAAGGATGTTCTCCTGTGGTTGCAGACAATGCCGAGCCTCAGGCTCCCAGGAATCTCAGGGGGGCCAACTAGCCCTTTTGTGGATACACTGGGTGAGGCTTCATCTTAGACGCCAGAGCCTCTGGTGATTGTCGCAGAGGAGCTCAAGAGTAACAGTGAGTAGCACAGGGCAGGTGAGCCCAGCAGGCCCTCTAGTCTGATCCCTGATGAATGGCCCAGGACTCCTATTCTGACTCTCTGTGTGTGTGTGTGTGTGTGTGTGTGTGTGTGTGTGTGTGTGTGTGTTTGTACTGATGGGAACTGTCCCATTGTGCTTTGACTCTAGTGTATTGGCACAAGTCATTTTTCTGTTTGTCACCATTTCCATTTTGAACCCACCATTCTTGGTCCCAACACAGGGTGAAAATGATCAGAACACGGAGGAGCCCTTCAGGGTTCAGAGCCTTGAACCTTACAGGCAGGACCAGCTTAGGAATGAGCTCCTGCCTGTCATTTGTGGGAGGAACCTACATTTCAGCAGCAACATGGGGTTAATCTCCTGGGATTTCATCCCCACCCTGCAGGTGCTGGATCTCTTGTTCCCAAAACAGCCACCTTCTTCAGTCTTTACTCCTGGTGCCACTCCACATCCTCCAAGGGGACAAGAACGTCAGGTTCTGGATGGATGTTGTAGAATGCCCACAGAGCCAACTGCCAGGCTGGGTGGGGTGCAGTTGCTGGGCTTTGCTGATGTTGTCATCCCCAACAGTTCTTGGAACCTTCTGTGGCAGTGGCATCCAGGACCCCAGCAGCTGTGAGTAGCAGCTCCTCACTGCTTCACTCCAGCGAGCAGGTGGAAGACAGCCGCGTTGTTCACGTCCTCCTAGAGGGACAGAGCCTGAGGGAGACAAAGCGCATCCCGGTAAGCCCGACAGCAGGGCTGCCTCCTGGGTGTCCACACAGTGGAAGGCAGGAGACACAGCCAACCCCAGGGCTATGGTGGGAAATAAAGAAGAGAGAGGTCCGTCTTAAGGGCTTGACCTGAGGAGGGAGAGCATCAGCATGCCCAGCTTCAGTGGTGAGTGGGCCTGTGTATTGTGGGTTTTGCAGGCCAGAAGTGCAGACGGAAGTGCTGTGGACAGATGAAGGCAGAGATATGTCCAGGGTGCAGGCTGCAGTGCCTAGAACTTGGTATTCTCAATGAGTGAAGTTGGAGCAGAGGAGGTGGCAGTGACTTGTCACATGTGTAGGAGGGGATGTGTTCCTGGTGGCAGGGAAGAGAACCTCCTTAGCATGACTAGGTGTAGGAATTTGGGGTCGGGATCACCTGGGGGGTCATGCCAAAGCTTCGGAATGTTAGGCTTTGCATGTATGTAAATACGGAGCTAAAGGGGTTCTTGGCAGAATTTCTATGGATGTGCAGTAGACACGCTAATGCTGCAGGTGTCCAGCTGCAGAGGAGACATGTTCAGTGACTGCCAGTGCTGAGTCAAGTACATCATGACAACCAGACCCGCACCGAGCTTCCAGAGGCCAGGGCCTCTCAAAGCTATCATGAAGCACTCAAGTGCACACTCTTGTATCTGAGTCTGTTTTGTGTCGTGGCAGTCAGGACCCAAATTTTCAGTGCATCTGCCTCTTCCACCCACAAAGGCAGCCTGCATCCCAGATCACACTTGGTGCGCAGATCCCTGGCCCATTGCTCTCATCTCAGTGAGATGAGAGTGTGTCTGTGCATAGGCAGTTTGGTCCTTTGACATGAGTGGAATGTGGCTCCCCAGGGGGAGGGGAGATGGCAGGTACAGGCAGATATTTGTACCAGGATTGTTCTAGTAGCACATTGCAAGAACCCAGGTGGTATATGGAGGACACACTCAGGTAGCAGGATAACAAGATTGTGCCCTTGTATATGTAGCTGAGATTTCTCCTGAATGTTTGACCACAGTCTTCTGGGTAGCTCTTCTAAAAGCCATTCTCTGATGACATTTGTCCCACCCTGATCCAGGTGACCTTTCAGGAGACGGTGACAAGCCTCATCCGCAGGGCCTTGGACCAAAATTTGTTGCAGCATGAGGATGTGGACAACTTTGAGCTGCTGTATATGATGTCTGAGGATGAGAGTAAGTAGGACAATCAGACAGTGGGAAGACATGATCCACAGTGGGCTCAGGATAACTGACAGCCAAGAGAAAGTGGACCTTGGCCCCAAAATACCAAACTGTGATGGGCCTGGCGGAGACTCTCAGGGGTTGTGGGTGTTTTGTGGTATAATCCTTGAGTGCCACCTAACAATTCTCTCCACTTCGCTCTGCAGAAATCAAGGTCTCTGACCACTCACTCGTGTGTCTGTCCATGAATCTGGGAATACAATATTTCATGGTGAGGAAACGCCCCCAGGTCAAGGGAAAGGAGGTAAACACCTACCTTATTCAAGCTGTGCATGTGCTGCCATTCCACTCCGACCTGAGGAAATAAGAAGCCTCAGCACCTGGACATATTTGCTGGAAGCCCATAGAGCCAACTGACAGTCTGGGGTGGCTTTCTGTTTCTGGGTTTGCTGATGTTCCATCCCCCACAGTTCTCAGAATCAACCTGCAAGTCCTCCAGGCCGCTTTCCCACAAGCAGGTGGGAGACACCTGCTTAATTCGTGTCCACTTAGAAACACAAAGTCCAGAGATGGCCAAGAGTGTTCTGGTAAGCCTGGGAGCAGGGGTGTCCCGTGGTGCTTACACCTGGGTGGGGAGCAGACACTGGTCCAATACCATGGATTACTCATGCCCTCTTGAATTTGGAGCTTCTGGATGATCAGGAGGATAGATGGGAATCAAGAAGGGAGAGGTCAGTGTGAAGGGCTGGAGCTGAGATGAGCGAGTGCAGCAGCTTGTCCACTGCCATGTCTGAGGGAGTCTGTGTGTCAGGTGGCAGCATGCAGTCCAGAAGGGCAGGGACAGGTATGGGTGACAGATGAGAATAGGACAGGAACTAGGTTGCAGGTTCCCTTGTATGGGATGCTGACGTCTATGGAGGAGGACAGCAGTGTGAGGTTCTCCATGTTCCTTGAACAAGGAGCTGAGAGAGTCTCTCTGCAGAGTCGATATGGATGTGGAGCAAGCACACTAAATGTCCAGGTAACCCAATGACCACCCTTGCCGGATGAGGTGCCCTCCTACATCCCAGCCAGCACTGAGCCTCTGGAGGCCAGGAGCTCTCGTGGCTATCTTTCAGCTCTCCTGTGTGTGGTCATGTTCCTGGGTCTGTTTTTGGCCCTGGCAATCCAGACCAAAGCCTCTAGGTTTTGTGCCTAGGCCATTCCCAATGCCGCCTGCATCCTCGGGCAGACCTGGGATCTTGGAGGCTATTGTCCCATTCCTCCCAACTTGTGGGATGAGATTGCATCTGTATGCAGGTAGTGGGGTCCTTTCACTCCGAGAGGAGTGCAGCTCCACAAAGAGCAATGGCAGGCCCAGGAAGTCCTATGTACAAGGATTGGGCTAGTAGCCTGTGGGAAGAGCCCACACGATGAGCAGGAGGTCAGCCTCGGGTAGTAGGGTCATGGATGTTGCCCTTGTATTTAGAGTGGAGGTGCCTCCAGAATGCCCCTGCCCACTGTCCTTGAGTAGTCACTTCAAGGCCCATTTCCTGAAGGCCTGTCTCCCATGCTGCTCCAGGTGACCTGCCACGATAGGGCTCCTGTCGTCATCCGCAGCGCCCTCGACCTACACTTCCTTACTGAGGAGAATCCAGAGGATTATGAGCTGGGCCAAATCATCTCTCGCCGTCAGAGTAAGTGAGACAATCAGATAGCAGAGAGCAAGGGTCAGGATGTGGACTCAGGTCAACTCTTAGCAACAAAGAGTAGTCTCTGACCCCCAAGAACACTCCAACAGGTGTGTTGGGTTCGTGCACAAAGCCAACTGCACTTCTGCTGGTGGAAGGTCTTGAGGTCCAATGGTATACCCCGGTGGATATTGCGGCTCCCCACCAGGTGCCCTCCCCTGGACATGAACAGGCATCCAAAGCTGACATCTTTGAGGAGTGAGGAGGAAAGCCTCTCTCCAGGAGCAGTATGTTTTCATGGTCTGGGATAGGAGTGGTTTCAAAGGAACATGGGAATGCATGGGCTAAAGAGGGAACTGGCATTTTGTGGACTGAAGCAGTACTATTGAAAGCCTTCTGTGTGACCAAAAAACCACTGCCTGGGCAGAGCATTGCCAGGATTCTAGCAAGCAGTAACAGGATGAAATTGGGAAGAAAACACAGCCTGGGAGACAGCCTGAATCATCTGTTTTTGCATAAATTCCATGGTCTTACGCACCTGAGTCCACTAGGCAAGGAGTGATCACAATAGCCAGGTTGTGATCCCTAACTAAAGTCAGATGAGGGCTTCCTGAGCACGTAGCCACAGAGCTCATCTGATAATAATGCCAGCGCTTTTTCGTTGGTTGGTTGGTTGGTTTTTGTGAGCCAAACACCACAGCAGCCATTATCCCAGCCTATGTACCCTGAAGACCACCATCCCTATGAGTTCTAGGATCACTTGTCTCCTATCTTAACCTACTGTTAGGTTAGTAGAGTCTATGGAAGAGGAAGTCTGTCTGGGGCCTTGGTAGCCTAAGAAATTCATAGCAGAGATCTCCACATCCAACCCAGAAGGGATGGAGAACAGGCTCTAGGTTAGAGGAGGGCGACAGGAAACACATGTTCAGAGGAAGGAGAAGCGGCTGTTGTATTCCCCCACTCGGGGTCATGGCACCACTGGGCCATACACCATGTTGGAGGGAAGCAGTCCCTTTGCTGGTCTTTGGAACCATTGTTCTCAGTAGGGCAGTATTTGGAATGTGGCCTCCATTCTCAGAAGCCTGGTTCACATGGAGGCGGGCTCCACCAACGCAGAAGCATGGCTCTAACGTGGTATCCGCGCTGGTCAGCCTGTCCTCACTGTGGCCATACTTGAGGAAAATAACTCAGAGGAGGAATCCTAGGCCTTTTTTCTCTGGGTTTCATAGCTTTCTCTTTGGTTGTGCACTGAGGCTGTCCATAAAGCTCTAGTGTGTGGCAGTGGAGAGCTCCTCAGCCCTTGCCACAAAGGCATAGACTGGGAGAGAGAGAACGAGGCTGGCAGAGAGGGAGAGAGAGAAAGATGGAGAGGGAGGACCTCTCCTTGGAGAATGAGGATTCAGTGGAGCCAACAGGAACAAGGTACTGTTGCCCAGGGCACAACCCTGTTTAGGTCTTACTCCAACCATGCTCAACCTTTCTTCCAGTCCCTCCCACCCCCCAGTAGTGTATTCATCTTGAATGAGAATTTCATGTTGACATCAGAGCACTCACCATCCAATGCTTCCCTCCAAACCCACCTATGAAGATGGCTCATGTGGGGACTGAATCTTCGGCACAGGAGCCTTTTGTGGGAGATTTCAGATGCAAACCCTAGTGGTGTGCTTTGGCAGATGCAAGAGGACCTGAGATATTCTGGAGTCCAAAGCCTTCGGTAGGAACAGACATTAGGTCTGTTGAAGTGCTCTGCCTAGTTCTTCCTCAGGGAGGACTGTGGAGGCTGTCTTTGTTGGTATTGGTGCTGAATTGGAGAGCTCTCAGGTGTGTGGCTCTGGCCTTTTCTGGCACAGGCTCTCAGATGTTGGCGTGTCCTAGGGAGCACCTCCTGAGTGCCACCTTCTTTTTGTACACCCCTCTCTCCCCAGAGATGAGGATTCCAGCAGAGGCCAACGTATTTTATGCCAAGAATCCTCACAAAAAATCCAACTTTGTGCTGAGGGAAAGGAGCCTCTCCCAAAAGAATGATGGGTGGATCGAGCCTCAACCTCCCTCTCGTCCTGCAAAAAGGCTCCTGCCCTCCTGAGGATGCTTGCAAAACCATTCTGTTGCTGTGTGCCTGGGCGGGGCTGAGGCAGCCCAGGAATATTTACATTGATTACTATTTTCTTCAAAGTTTGAATCTACAGTTTGCCATTGTCCTTGACCTTGTTTAGTAACACAGTTGTTACTCTATCCTGTATTTGTTGTTTCCATTAATATATTATTATTATTTTAAAATATATATGTTTTTGTTACCTGATCTACTGTGATGATTTGAGTATACTAAATGTAGCAGTGATTCCTAAAGGACACATCCAAACCAACAGGAAGGAATGTTTCATTCTATCAGCAAGAACTTTGGTTTTTAGGAGTTTGGCAGATGGCATTATCTGAGTCAGTTTTCCAATGGGGGCAATGAAGTATCAGCTGTGATGGTACAAACACAAACAAAGACACACAAACACACACAAGAGCACACACACTCACTGAGAGATAGATAGACAGATGGAGTTGGTCTCTGCTGAAATACTTTGGAGACATGGTTCTGATTTCTCCCCTTTTGGAGTATTTTCAATTGCACAAGGTGTCTTGCAAATGAACCCATGTCTGAGGAAGACATGCATGTGTACTTCACATGCCACTTTTCACATAGCAGGAAGGTCATGTAATATTTTTCATGCAGCTGTCTTTTGACTGTGAACCATCCCATGAGGTCAGCTGTGGAATTTTCAACTTGTAGCATCACAATGGGGATCCACTCTTTGGATTTGGGGATATTTCCGATTTTCTTGATTCAGATTGGAATGATATATATATTAGTTTTTGATGAAAATTCTGCATTTGATGGTAATGAATGTCGTGCATCTAGGAATCTGTAGAGTGCAGACAATGAATGGATGCCTACTGTTGTCTGGACTGGTCTGAAAAGTCCTGTAGCATCTGAGCATGTGTGAGGGCTGTACAGGTCTGGCCAAAAGTCCAGGTCAGATGATCCTGCACAAAGCTGAACTCCTAGTGGTCTCCACAACAGTGTAAGGGCCAAGGAGGAACTCACTTCCACACAGAAGTTGGGAAGCTACCTTATGAAGGTGATCATAGATACGGGATTATTAATATATCCAGGTTGGCATCTATTATTTTTTTAGCTTTTGACTTTCGCAGCTTTGGGCATCTTGACAACCATCAACTCCCTGTAAGCACAGACAACTCTATAAGAACCTGAGGATAAATTTCCCTGTGCATGTCCCCTTGTGAAACTGCTTAAGCACCGCCTGGTTTACACACAGGTGGAATTTCTAGGTCAAAGTGTGCATGTTTACTTCTTTGACTAAGCACTGCCAGGTGGCTCTTCTGCATAGCTCTACCTGTGGCCAGGATTGTATTATCTAGCTTTCTAACTTTTGCATGTTGAGTAGATACATAGTGGGAGCACACTGTTTTTGTTGGTATTTTTCTTGGTATCTATTCTGATGCTTTTCACTGGGGGATTTTTTCCTGTGAAAATGGGCTTCCTCTACTTGACCTTATTGTCTTCTTTTTAAAATTTTTTCAATGTGACTTTTTAATTTTAGTTTTATTAAAGACATTGCCCCTTGCTTGCATAGTCTATATCTAAAGCACTAGTCCTTGCTCCAAGGCCCAGCTTGCTCTCAGCTGCCCCAGGAGGGGAACAGTCTTTGGCGGTAGACAAGAGACACCCCTGCAGGGGGCACAAGTGCTTTGGCCCTCTGGTGTCTTGCCAGCAGTGCTTCCCATGCTCACAGAGGGTTTCAGACACTGAGTCAATGGTCCAGGTGGTCTTTTGTTCAGTCTGATCTCAAATTGAGCTCCTCTGAGAGGTCATATTGAAGTCCTTGTGTGTACCTGATCCATCATTCTAAACAATATTCCAAGTTCACTTTTTGTGTGTACGTGGGTTCTGGGGATTGAACCCAGGGCCTTGAGCCTGTGAGGCAAGTGACCTACCTGAGCTACACCCTCAGAGACCCCTGTAAAAGTATTTCCCCTTTGCCTCGGGGTCTAAGTTGCCAAGGCTGACCTCAAACGTTCCTCTTGCCTCAGCCTCCCTGGTGGCTGGCATGACAGGCATGCACCTGGGACTGTCACACTCGAGCCTGTGATGGGAACTCATGTGCATCTGTCCAGGGCTGAGCATGGTTAGGCAGAGCTGTGCTCCAGGCTCCCTGCAGGGCTGTGGAGGCTTCTGCTGCCCAGCAGCCCTGGTGCCATGGCCAGGGCTCCTCCCAGCCGAGGGCAGGCAGCTGCCCATTGCTGTAGGCTGACCTTATTTTCTTCTTATGGCACTCGTCCGTTCTCTGGAGTATGTTGTATGGTTTGTCCATTAGGAGTCTAACAGGTCCTCTAGAACCTTCAAACAATTAGTAAAATTCCTGAACAGTAAGTGAGCGCGCACAGAAATTGGGCTAATATTTTGGGAAGAACAATGTTGGATGATATATTCATGGCTTGAATATATCATCCAACATGAAGTTATATTTTATTACTTACAAAATAATAAAATAATGAAGCAATACCATGGGCTGAGCTAAAATAGATCCTTAGGATCTTAGGCATTCTGTAATAAATCTGTGTCACTTGAAGTATAGAGTTGATCGACTCTGAGTAATGAAACAGAAGTAAAGGTATCAAAGCCAATGATCATCTGTTTCCAATTTTCTGTGATTTGGTTCAAGTGGTAAAGTGGTGATATTTATTAATAATGGATCGAATAGGTTCATAATTGTTTTAGAGTACAATTAGATGCCTTCAAACTTTAGCCCTCCTATGTCCTGTGAGACATTTTCTATGTGAGGCTTTAAGAAGAAGAAGAGAATATTCTGTAAAGAAAACCTTGTGATCTGTGCAGTATGAAGTTGAATGGATTCATTCAGAAATCAGAAATTCTATTGAAAGATATTTATTGGCATGAGCCAAATAAAACCTATTTTTAGGCATCCTGGTGAAGACAAGGTTTTATCTTTATGTCTCATTTTCTATGTTTTGTTGTTGTTGTTGTTGTTAGAATGAAATTCATATGTTGCCCGACCATTCTATCAGATGTGTAACTAGATGCCATTTAAATTACCCACTTTTACATGGTAGACAGTTTTTAATGAACACTGCCTGTCTGCACCTTTTTTAAAAACAGGACTGGGATCAGAAGCCCAAATACCAATGGTTACCTGGAGCATATTTTTCATTTGGCCTATCTGTCAGTATTCCCTGAGGTCATCTGTGCAATCAGCTTCGTTACTCCTGCTCCCTCACTGGATTTCATAGAAACCATATGCTATGTATGAATCAGGGACACCAATCCCACAACATAGCATTCTTGGAATATCCAAAGTCCCACTTTTCACTTCGCCATGCCTGAGATCAGCAGTAATATTTATCAGCAAATGTGAGATTTTCAAAGATCCAATTCTATGTGCTCCTTTCTCATAGAGCCTTAGGCAGGGATATAGCATACATAAATATTAAGTAAAGTCCATAGTTTTTAAAATGTCATCCATTGAATAGTTGACACATGTCTGAGATACTTTTTATTTTGGAGGAGGTATTATTTAATAGGGAATTCCAACAGCTACCTAATAGTGAAATGAGAAGTCTTGCATCCATTTTTTTTTGTTTCTGATGATTTTTATGAGTAAGGGTAAGATACTTCCTTGTTCTGATGCAGATGTTGCCCACTTTTGTGAATGGATGCGGGGTGTCACCTACTACTTGCATATCTGCATATTGGGCTTGACACTGCTATCGTACTTGGTAGTTGGCAAAAAGTCAATACTGAAGTTAAGCTCTTGTGTTCTAGCAGCAGAGCTGAAGATCCTTGATGTGCCACCTTCTGCAATCCATGCTGCTCTCTTCATGTTCCTTATTGACTTCCTGGTGAGGAGCATCATGGTCTCCTGGTCTTGAGAATGGCCAAGCATTGCTCTGTGAATGTGGAAGATGGGCATGTGGAAGGCTCCAGGGAGGAGGGATCATTGAACATGTACTCGAATCCATGTGCCTGTTGAATGACCTGGTTTTTTTTATTTTTGGGTTTTAAGGGAGACACTGCCCTAAAACACTTCTGTGCAGCTGGGGATGCAGGCTTCTGCTTCACCTTGCAGGAAGCATTAACGAATCCTTTCCAGAAGACATGAGAAGAGAGAAGTGAGCCTCTGGTATCATGCAGGTTCCTTGCATTGCCCATGGGCTAGAAGAGAGAAGAGTTGCTTCATGAGATTTGATCCCCTTTTTCCTGAAAAGTTCCACACAGAGGTGAGTCCCCAGCATGTTTAGAAATCATTTCAGACACCTTTCTGGACGGAATTGAATCAGAGCCCCTGATGATGTGGAAGAGCTAAAGATGGGTTTGCTATGAATTTTCTATTTCATTCATCAGGGCCTGAGTCAAGTCAGTCATTGTGCTGTCAACACATGAGCTGCTGGTCAAATGTGAGGAAGTGGTCTTGCTTTATGAAAACACCACCCTGATTCAGTGAGCCAGAGGCAGCCTGCAGTCCCTGTTTTCCTGTAAAGGCAGATTGCTGTGGATGGCCTCTGGCCTCGTCATGCAGCCCTGCTCAGAGTAGGGGATTGAGGGACCAGGCAGATCCCTAGTTCCTTTTGACCTTTATTGCCATTGGGCCACCCCAGGGTCCTTGGACTCTACCTGGTCTTCTGGCCTGGGTCAGGGGATGTGAGGTTTGGAATCCCCCTCTGTGGCAGGATCCCAGCCCCCCCAGCCACTTGAGGTCAGCACATCCTTCCCTAATTGTGTTAGAGTTGGAGACTTCTCCAACCCATCCTCATCCATGCTCATCCCACATTTTGTAGCTTGGCACCTGAGGACCTTTATTCATTGACTTAGTTGTTAGTGATGATGGTTACTAAGACTAAGTGACTCTTTCAAGTCACATCACTTGCATGGTAGGGCTAGAGCATGGATCTTCCTAATTGATTTCATGGGACTCTCTCATGGAAACTGTGACTGCTTCCTAAACACACACTCTACATTTGGAGTGTCAAAATTCTTGCCACTGCCTCCTTGGCAAGTGTATCTTGTCTTCTACGTGGGAATTTCACAAATATTTTCCTTTGGTTTGTGGAGGTCATGCAGAAGGGATTTCATTTGAAATAGCCCAAACAAGAAATACCAGTTGTCTTTTTCGCACATGGATGTGTGTAGTGAACACCCCTTTCTGTGTGCTTGCATGAGTTACTCCTTTGAATTTGTTGAAGAATGGTTGGCTGGGGAGCAAGTTAACGAGAGATGGATATCAATGGTTGTCAAGTATTCTGACGTGAAGAATGTATTGAGGATGTGAAGGCTTTTCTAGCCAGTTCCTATGGCTCAGTCAGGGATCAGTCAGAGGATTCTGTCTGGTAGACTCTTTGGCACAGATGTCAAAGTGGCCTGGTCTTACCCTGTCCAGGACTGAATGCTGAGCTTGAGTGGGAGCTTCTTGTCATTTCAAGCATTTCCATGAGTCTGTCCTCTGTTCTCTTGTATCCAAGTGGTTTCTAATAGGAAAGCAGAACAAAAATTGAAAGTATGGTGATTGATTATTTTTACCAATGTTATTTCAATCCACTTTGTTTAATACGAAATTACCTTTATGCTAGTAAGATTTCATATGTGAGGAAATAATGAAAATATTGGGGTTAGGGGATGAGAATATGCAAATCAAACATTTTTGAGCACCAAGACCCGTTTTTTGTTTTTGTTTTTGTTTTTTATTAACTTATATAATATTAAGTGCCAGAGGACCACCGCTGCCATTCAGCCTCAACAACCTCCAGGTCCAGCCTCCAGGTGGCCCATTTCACCAGGGTGTGTGGGACCACACTGTCCTGGGATGAGAGAACAGTACCCACGGATGTTGACATCTCACAGAGTAGATATTGCCAGTGACAGTAGGGAGCTATTGGCACATGAGGAAGGGAAGAGCTCTCAGGATGGGAAGAGGGGGCCGCTTCGAGACTCATTGGGTATGGCACGAGGCTGCTGGGTGTGGTGTTGGCCTGGGCCCACTGAGTGGGGCAGATCCGTGGTCTGTGTTTCTGTACCCTCCTCTGTAGCCTGTGTTGGCAGCAGATCAGGGAATTGCGATCAGAAGTGCTCCCAGTAACACAGGCACCAGCCCCCAGAGTGTGTGCCTATCCGTTTCCCCACCTGGCCTGACTTAGTGCCTGTCTTGCCTCAGGGCTGAGACCCTACAATCTCTGATGAGGGTGTCTGTGGTCCAGATCCAACCTGCATGGCCAACATGCTCAGACCTTCAGCTGGGTCCTAGGCTGCTGCAACCAAACTCTGTTAACTGGGTGGCCGACAACAGAGGAAGTGTCTTCCGTTGAGCTCCAGAGGCTCAACACAGTAGGTGTTGGGCTGTCCCAGTGCCATAACCCCTCCCAGGTTTCAAGGGGACTGTCTCCCCAACTCTCCCAGCCCTTGCCCACTCTCCTATTGCTGCCCACGATCTGTGGTTCCCATATGGGCATCCCGCCCTGGCTCCAACCTCACATATCCGGTATCCCCCAGTCTCCCTGGTATCTGGGTCCAGACTCTCCTCTTCCTACAAGAATATCAGATATTGGATTTGGTCCCAGTTGATGCTGTGTTCCATCATGTGAGCTCTTAGCTTCATCACTGTGCAAAGACTCTTTTCCCACACAAGTTCGCACGGCTTTTGGCTGGCTAAGAATTTTCAGGCGACACTTTTCTAATGAGTACACTTTCCTTCCTTCCGATTTCCCACCAGTGAGCATTCCTCGCACCCTTGTCCTAGTTCCTTTATGGCAGTTTCCCTCCTTATGGCTGAGAGGACCTAGTGACCCCTGAATTCACACGTTCTCCTTAATCACCAACACACTGCAGAATTCTCCAGGGGGCCATATATGCTCCTGCAAGTTGGTGTTGGAAATAGTTCTCCATCCATTAATCACTCCCTCACTCACTAATGTCCTTGTGTCCTTGAGAAAGGCTCTCCCTTTCCTGGTTTTCCTGAATAGAAATCCTCTTGCCTCTTGGGTGAATAGGGTTATGGGTTGTGCAGAGGGTGTTGGTCCACTGAGCATCTTAGAGACTGTCCTTTATGGAGCCTAATGATCCTCACTGGGGAATGAGGCCAGGGTCCTAACTGTGGTTAGTTAGAGAGGGAAAGAAGGACAAGGGAAACTCAGATGTCCCTTCATGGCCCCTGGAGTTAGAGGACTTACCCCTTTGCACCTGGGATCAGGAGACCTCATTTCCTCGAGGACACGCACACTCAGACGTTAATCTTGAGTGTGGGTTCCTTTCTGGGGTCCAGGGCTGTTGTTAGCCACCAGGAATGACAGTGCTCTCCATGCTGAGTGGAGCCATTTTTGCCAGGAAAGAGAGCCCATGGTCATGCCTTGTGCAAAGCATCCCACGCCAGGGGCTCCCATGCCTACATTCCTGTCCTGAAAGGAAGCCACTCAGAGGCAAGGTGGGTCCAACCACCTCCCATGTGTTCACTCATCACTGTGTTCCAGCAGTCACCCCAGTGAACAGTCCTGATGGGATTGGATGTGGCTCAGAATGTCACCCTCATGAGCTCTACCCTGCCACAGCTGCAGTTCTGCAGTGGGAGAAACTCAAAACCTCAAAACACATGCACATGAAAGAAAAGAGCAAGAGCCAGAGCCCAAACAGGCCAGGTGTGGCAAAGACAGCTGGAGTGCCTAGGTTGGGACTCAGAATTATGTCAGTGGGGTGGCATTCCTGCTGGCACCAGCATGATAACCGAGAGCCAGCCCTGCTCATTTTGGGGAGCAGTGTGTTGGGGAAGGCAGCAGAAATTGAGAGGCAGGATTGAGTTTGGCCCTAGGAGGAGGTTGGGTAAGAGGCCAGTGTGGGTTGGAGAGCCTGGGCAGATAGACAGAGGCCAGGGCACACCCCAAAGCCTGGAGACTGCACTTGATGTCCAGGGTTGTGAAACACCACTTCCCCTCTTACTCACAACTGAGAGCAAGGGGCATTGATGAGTTCAGTTTGTGTGCGGCTGCATCCAAGGTGGCTCGGCTAGGAACCTCTGTTTCCTTGACTCAGGAGGCTGGGAGTCCAGGCTCCACTGAGGCTCGGCTGGGAGGATCGGAGTCTGAGTTTATGCCTGTGTTCCCTGTAGGATCCATGTTGGCTGAGCCTCAGTGTTTTTGTAATGAGAGGATGGGTGACCGTCATGTCTTTATCACAGGACACACTTGCTAAATGGATTTGTTTGCTCTGAGGAGGAAAGAGAGAGGGGGGAGTGGTGCTGGAGACAGGGATGCAGACAGGGGTCATGGACTTGGCATAACTCAGTCTTGGAGGTGATATCCCATCACCTGTACCCACTTCAATTCCCATGAATCCAGAGGCTGAGCCCCCTTGAGGTGAGGGGTGAACCGGTTCTGGGCAGCAGGATGCTGTGGTACCTCGGAGTCTCTGTGAGACCCCAACACTAGACACACTTGGCCCTTTTGAAATCTTAGGAGAAGCCTTGGGAAGTTGTATGGCAGAGGGGAGCAGCCTCTGCATCTCAGTCCCCTCCAACTTGCCATGGTGTAGAGAGGGAACTGCAGCCACGATGGGACGGACATTGGCCATGTCCCTGTGTGGGACACAGGCCTGATGGAGTTAGGGTGCATTCTTTGTCTCTCCCTTTCTTGTGATTATCCCATCTCTACATTTGTGCTTTAGCCACCTGTGAGTCCCATCTCTGGTTTCAGAGAGAACAGAGGGTGTTATGGGCCAATAGACACAATAAACCCTAGAGATTAGATGCTACCCTACTTTCCAGAAAAGACTGGGCACACCATGAGTTGCACAATGATGGGACCAGGGTCCAAAAGCTGCTGAGAGGGAAGGACTGGTTGTGAATGCATTTTTGAAGGCTCCAAGCTGGAACTCTAGTGGCACCAAGCAGGGCAGATGCTGGTGGGGATGTTTGGGTAGTTGTTGGTGAACACCTGCGCACCTGAGATGGGTAGGCATGGAGGAGAAATCGGCAGCCCATAGGGCTGTTGAAAGTTGTCTTATGTGAAAAGAGGCTCAGGTATGGGCACAGGAAATGACATCATTGCCTTGACAATGGATCAAACAGAACATGGAACCCTGGTATCCAGGCACCCACTTCACTGACCAAGCCATCCGAGCTCACTTGGTTGGAGCCACTGGAGGGAGAAGGATGTTCTCCTGTGGTTGCAGACAATGCCGAGCCTCAGGCTCCCAGGAATCTCAGGGGGGCCAACTAGCCCTTTTGTGGATACACTGGGTGAGGCTTCATCTTAGACGCCAGAGCCTCTGGCGATTGTCGCAGAGGAGCTCAAGAGTAACAGTGAGTAGCACAGGGCAGGTGAGCCCAGCAGGCCCTCTAGTCTGATCCCTGATGAATGGCCCAGGACTCCTATTCTGACTCTGTGTGTGTGTGTGTGTGTGTGTGTGTGTGTGTGTGTGTGTGTGTGTGTTTGTACTGATGGGAACTGTCCCATTGTGCTTTGACTCTAGTGTATTGGCACAAGTCATTTTTCTGTTTGTCACCATTTCCATTTTGAACCCACCATTCTTGGTCCCAACCCAGGGTGAAAATGATCAGAACACGGAGGAGCCCTTCAGGGTTCAGAGCCTTGAACCTTACAGGCAGGACCAGCTTAGGAATGAGCTCCTGCCTGTCATTTGTGGGAGGAACCTACATTTCAGCAGCAACATGGGGTTAATCTCCTGGGATTTCATCCCCACCCAGCAGGTGCTGGATCTCTTGTTCCCAAAACAGCCACCTTCTTCAGTCTTTACTCCTGGTGCCACTCCACATCCTCCAAGGGGACAAGAACCTCAGGTTCTGGATGGATGTTGTAGAATGCCCACAGAGCCAACTGCCAGGCTGGGTGGGGTGCAGTTGCTGGGCTTTGCTGATGTTGTCATCCCCCACAGTTCTTGGAACCTTCTGTGGCAGTGGCATCCAGGACCCCAGCAGCTGTGAGTAGCAGCTCCTCACTGCTTCACTCCAGCGAGCAGGTGGAAGACAGCCGCGTTGTTCACGTCCTCCTAGAGGGACAGAGCCTGAGGGAGACAAAGCGCATCCCGGTAAGCCCGACAGCAGGGCTGCCTCCTGGGTGTCCACACAGTGGAAGGCAGGAGACACAGCCAACCCCAGGGCTATGGTGGGAAATAAAGAAGAGAGAGGTCCGTCTTAAGGGCTTGACCTGAGGAGGGAGAGCATCAGCATGCCCAGCTTCAGTGGTGAGTGGGCCTGTGTATTGTGGGTTTTGCAGGCCAGAAGTGCAGACGGAAGTGCTGTGGACAGATGAAGGCAGAGATATGTCCAGGGTGCAGGCTGCAGTGCCTAGAACTTGGTATTCTCAATGAGTGAAGTTGGAGCAGAGGAGGTGGCAGTGACTTGTCACATGTGTAGGAGGGGATGTGTTCCTGGTGGCAGGGAAGAGAACCTCCTTAGCATGACTAGGTGTAGGAATTTGGGGTCGGGATCACCTGGGGGGTCATGCCAAAGCTTCGGAATGTTAGGCTTTGCATGTATGTAAATACGGAGCTAAAGGGGTTCTTGGCAGAATTTCTATGGATGTGCAGTAGACACGCTAATGCTGCAGGTGTCCAGCTGCAGAGGAGACATGTTCAGTGACTGCCAGTGCTGAGTCAAGTACATCATTACAACCAGACCCGCACCGAGCTTCCAGAGGCCAGGGCCTCTCAAAGCTATCATGAAGCACTCAAGTGCACACTCTTGTATCTGAGTCTGTTTTGTGTCGTGGCAGTCAGGACCCAAATTTTCAGTGCATCTGCCTCTTGCACCCACAAAGGCAGCCTGCATCCCAGATCACACTTGGTGCGCAGATCCCTGGCCCATTGCTCTCATCTCAGTGAGATGAGAGTGTGTCTGTGCATAGGCAGTTTGGTCCTTTGACATGAGTGGAATGTGGCTCCCCAGGGGGAGGGGAGATGGCAGGTACAGGCAGATATTTGTACCAGGATTGTTCTAGTAGCACATTGCAAGAACCCAGGTGGTATATGGAGGACACACTCAGGTAGCAGGATAACAAGATTGTGCCCTTGTATATGTAGCTGAGATTTCTCCTGAATGTTTGACCACAGTCTTCTGGGTAGCTCTTCTAAAAGCCATTCTCTGATGACATTTGTCCCACCCTGATCCAGGTGACCTTTCAGGAGACGGTGACAAGACTCATCCGCAGGGCCTTGGACCAAAATTTGTTGCAGCATGAGGATGTGGACAACTTTGAGCTGCTGTATATGATGTCTGAGGATGAGAGTAAGTAGGACAATCAGACAGTGGGGAGACATGATCCACAGTGGGCTCAGGATAACTGACAGCCAAGAGAAAGTGGGCCTTGGCCCCAAAATACCAAAGTGTGATGGGCCTGGCGGAGACTCTCAGGGGTTGTGGGTGTTTTGTGGTATAATCCTTGAGTGCCACCTAACAATTCTCTCCACTTCGCTCTGCAGAAATCAAGGTCTCTGACCACTCACTCGTGTGTCTGTCCATGAATCTGGGAATACAATATTTCATCGTGAGGAAACGCCCCCAGGTCAAGGGAAAGGAGGTAAACACCTACCTTATTCAAGCTGTGCATGTGCTGCCATTCCACTCCGACCTGAGGAAATAAGAAGCCTCAGCACCTGGACATATTTGCTGGAAGCCCATAGAGCCAACTGACAGTCTGGGGTGGCTTTCTGTTTCTGGGTTTGCTGATGTTCCATCCCCCACAGTTCTCAGAATCAACCTGCAAGTCCTCCAGGCCGCTTTCCCACAAGCAGGTGGGAGACACCTGCTTAATTCGTGTCCACTTAGAAACACAAAGTCCAGAGATGGCCAAGAGTGTTCTGGTAAGACTGGGAGCAGGGGTGTCCCGTGGTGCTTACACCTGGGTGGGGAGCAGACACTGGTCCAATACCATGGACTACTCATGCCCTCTTGAATTTGGAGCTTCTGGATGATCAGGAGGATAGATGGGAATCAAGAAGGGAGAGGTCAGTGTGAAGGGCTGGAGCTGAGATGAGCGAGTGCAGCAGCTTGTCCACTGCCATGTCTGAGGGAGTCTGTGTGTCAGGTGGCAGCATGCAGTCCAGAAGGGCAGGGACAGGTATGGGTGACAGATGAGAATAGGACAGGAACTAGGTTGCAGGTTCCCTTGTATGGGATGCTGACGTCTATGGAGGAGGACAGCAGTGTGAGGTTCTCCATGTTCCTTGAACAAGGAGCTGAGAGAGTCTCTCTGCAGAGTCGATATGGATGTGGAGCAAGCACACTAAATGTCCAGGTAACCCAATGACCACCCTTGCCGGATGAGGTGCCCTCCTACATCCCAGCCAGCACTGAGCCTCTGGAGGCCAGGAGCTCTCGTGGCTATCTTTCAGCTCTCCTGTGTGTGGTCATGTTCCTGGGTCTGTTTTTGGCCCTGGCAATCCAGACCAAAGCCTCTAGGTTTTGTGCCTAGGCCATTCCCAATGCCGCCTGCATCCTCGGGCAGACCTGGGATCTTGGAGGCTATTGTCCCATTCCTCCCAACTTGTGGGATGAGATTGCATCTCTATGCAGGTAGTGGGGTCCTTTCACTCCGAGAGGAGTGCAGCTCCACAAAGAGCAATGGCAGGCCCAGGAAGTCCTATGTACAAGGATTGGGCTAGTAGCCTGTGGGAAGAGCCCACACGATGAGCAGGAGGTCAGCCTCGGGTAGTAGGGGCATGGATGTTGCCCTTGTATTTAGAGTGGAGGTGCCTCCAGAATGCCCCTGCCCACTGTCCTTGAGTAGTCACTTCAAGGCCCATTTCCTGAAGGCCTGTCTCCCATGCTGCTCCAGGTGACCTGCCACGATAGGGCTCCTGTCTTCATCCGCAGCGCCCTCGACCTACACTTCCTTACTGAGGAGAATCCAGAGGATTATGAGCTGGGCCAAATCATCTCTCGCCGTCAGAGTAAGTGAGACAATCAGATAGCAGAGAGCAAGGGTCAGGATGTGGACTCAGGTCAACTCTTAGCAACAAAGAGTAGTCTCTGACCCCCAAGAACACTCCAACAGGTGTGTTGGGTTCGTGCACAAAGCCAACTGCACTTCTGCTGGTGGAAGGTCTTGAGGTCCAATGGTATACCCCGGTGGATATTGCGGCTCCCCACCAGGTGCCCTCCCCTGGACATGAACAGGCATCCAAAGCTGACATCTTTGAGGAGTGAGGAGGAAAGCCTCTCTCCAGGAGCAGTATGTTTTCATGGTCTGGGATAGGAGTGGTTTCAAAGGAACATGGGAATGCATGGGCTAAAGAGGGAACTGGCATTTTGTGGACTGAAGCAGTACTATTGAAAGCCTTCTGTGTGACCAAAAAACCACTGCCTGGGCAGAGCATTGCCAGGATTCTAGCAAGCAGTAACAGGATGAAATTGGGAAGAAAACACAGCCTGGGAGACAGCCTGAATCATCTGTTTTTGCATAAATTCCATGGTCTTACGCACCTGAGTCCACTAGGCAAGGAGTGATCACAATAGCCAGGTTGTGATCCCTAACTAAAGTCAGATGAGGGCTTCCTGAGCACGTAGCCACAGAGCTCATCTGATAATAATGCCAGCGCTTTTTCGTTGGTTGGTTGGTTGGTTTTTGTGAGCCAAACACCACAGCAGCCATTATCCCAGCCTATGTACCCTGAAGACCACCATCCCTATGAGTTCTAGGATCACTTGTCTCCTATCTTAACCTACTGTTAGGTTAGTAGAGTCTATGGAAGAGGAAGTCTGTCTGGGGCCTTGGTAGCCTAAGAAATTCATAGCAGAGATCTCCGCATCCAACCCAGAAGGGATGGAGAACAGGCTCTAGGTTAGAGGAGGGCGACAGGAAACACATGTTCAGAGGAAGGAGAAGCGGCTGTTGTATTCCCCCACTCGGGGTCATGGCACCACTGGGCCATACACCATGTTGGAGGGAAGCAGTCCCTTTGCTGGTCTTTGGAACCATTGTTCTCAGTAGGGCAGTATTTGGAATGTGGCCTCCATTCTCAGAAGCCTGGTTCACATGGAGGCGGGCTCCACCAACGCAGAAGCATGGCTCTAACGTGGTATCCGCGCTGGTCAGCCTGTCCTCACTGTGGCCATACTTGAGGAAAATAACTCAGAGGAGGAATCCTAGGCCTTTTTTCTCTGGGTTTCATAGCTTTCTCTTTGGTTGTGCACTGAGGCTGTCCATAAAGCTCTAGTGTGTGGCAGTGGAGAGCTCCTCAGCCCTTGCCACAAAGGCATAGACTGGGAGAGAGAGAACGAGGCTGGCAGAGAGGGAGAGAGAGAAAGATGGAGAGGGAGGACCTCTCCTTGGAGAATGAGGATTCAGTGGAGCCAACAGGAACAAGGTACTGTTGCCCAGGGCACAACCCTGTTTAGGTCTTACTCCAACCATGCTCAACCTTTCTTCCAGTCCCTCCCACCCCCCAGTAGTGTATTCATCTTGAATGAGAATTTCATGTTGACATCAGAGCACTCACCATCCAGTGCTTCCCTCCAAACCCACCTATGAAGATGGCTCATGTGGGGACTGAATCTTCGGCACAGGAGCCTTTTGTGGGAGATTTCAGATGCAAACCCTAGTGGTGTTCTTTGGCAGATGCAAGAGGACCTGAGATATTCTGGAGTCCAAAGCCTTCGGTAGGAACAGACATTAGGTCTGTTGAAGTGCTCTGCCTAGTTCTTCCTCAGGGAGGACTGTGGAGGCTGTCTTTGTTGGTATTGGTGCTGAATTGGAGAGCTCTCAGGTGTGTGGCTCTGGCCTTTTCTGGCACAGGCTCTCAGATGTTGGCGTGTCCTAGGGAGCACCTCCTGAGTGCCACCTTCTTTTTGTACACCCCTCTCTCCCCAGAGCTGAGGATTCCAGCAGAGGCCAACGTATTTGATGCCAAGAATCCTCACAAAAAATCCAACTTTGTGCTGAGGAAAAGGAGCCTCTCCCAAAAGAATGATGGGTGGATCGAGCCTCAACCTCCCTCTCGTCCTGCAAAGAAGGCTCCTGCCCTCCTGAGGATGCTTGCAAAACCATTCTGTTGCTGTGTGCCTGGGCGGGGCTGAGGCAGCCCAGGAATATTTACATTGATTACTATTTTCTTCAAAGTTTGAATCTATAGTTTGCCATTGTCCTTGACCTTGTTTAGTAACACAGTTGTTACTCTATCCTGTATTTGTTGTTTCCATTAATATATTATTATTATTTTAAAATATATATGTTTTTGTTACCTGATCTACTGTGATGATTTGAGTATACTAAATGTAGCAGTGATTCCTAAAGGACACATCCAAACCAACAGGAAGGAATGTTTCATTCTATCAGCAAGAACTTTGGTTTTTAGGAGTTTGGCAGATGGCATTATCTGAGTCAGTTTTCCAATGGGGGCAATGAAGTATCAGCTATGATGGTACAAACACAAACAAAGACACACAAACACACACAAGAGCACACACACTCACTGAGAGATAGATAGACAGATGGAGTTGGTCTCTGCTGAAATACTTTGGAGACATGGTTCTGATTTCTCCCCTTTTGGAGTATTTTCAATTGCACAAGGTGTCTTGCAAATGAACCCATGTCTGAGGAAGACATGCATGTGTACTTCACATGCCACTTTTCACATAGCAGGAAGGTCATGTAATATTTTTCATGCAGCTGTCTTTTGACTGTGAACCATCCCATGAGGTCAGCTGTGGAATTTTCAACTTGTAGCATCACAATGGGGATCCACTCTTTGGATTTGGGGATATTTCCGATTTTCTTGATTCAGATTGGAATGATATATATATTAGTTTTTGATGAAAATTCTGCATTTGATGGTAATGAATGTCGTGCATCTAGGAATCTGTAGAGTGCAGACAATGAATGGATGCCTACTGTTGTCTGGACTGGTCTGAAAAGTCCTGTAGCATCTGAGCATGTGTGAGGGCTGTACAGGTCTTGCCAAAAGTCCAGGTCAGATGATCCTGCACAAAGCTGAACTCCTAGTGGTCTCCACAACAGTGTAAGGGCCAAGGAGGAACTCACTTCCACACAGAAGTTGGGAAGCTACCTTATGAAGGTGATCATAGATACGGGATTATTAATATATCCAGGTTGGCATCTATTATTTTTTTAGCTTTTGACTTTCGCAGCTTTGGGCATCTTGACAACCATCAACTCCCTGTAAGCACAGACAACTCTATAAGAACCTGAGGATAAATTTCCCTGTGCATGTCCCCTTGTGAAACTGCTTAAGCACCGCCTGGTTTACACACAGGTGGAATTTCTAGGTCAAAGTGTGCATGTTTACTTCTTTGACTAAGCACTGCCAGGTGGCTCTTCTGCATAGCTCTACCTGTGGCCAGGATTGTATTATCTAGCTTTCTAACTTTTGCATGTTGAGTAGATACATAGTGGGAGCACACTGTTTTTGTTGGTATTTTTCTTGGTATCTATTCTGATGCTTTTCACTGGGGGATTTTTTCCTGTGAAAATGGGCTTCCTCTACTTGACCTTATTTTCTTCTTTTTAAAATTTTTTCAATGTGACTTTTTAATTTTAGTTTTATTAAAGACATTGCCCCTTGCTTGCATAGTCTATATCTAAAGCACTAGTCCTTGCTCCAAGGCCCAGCTTGCTCTCAGCTGCCCCAGGAGGGGAACAGTCTTTGGCGGTAGACAAGAGACACCCCTGCAGGGGGCACAAGTGCTTTGGCCCTCTGGTGTCTTGCCAGCAGTGCTTCCCATGCTCACAGAGGGTTTCAGACACTGAGTCAATGGTCCAGGTGGTCTTTTGTTCAGTCTGATCTCAAATTGAGCTCCTCTGAGAGGTCATATTGAAGTCCTTGTGTGTACCTGATCCATCATTCTAAACAATATTCCAAGTTCACTTTTTGTGTGTACGTGGGTTCTGGGGATTGAACCCAGGGCCTTGAGCCTGTGAGGCAAGTGACCTACCTGAGCTACACCCTCAGAGACCCCTGTAAAAGTATTTCCCCTTTGCCTCGGGGTCTAAGTTGCCAAGGCTGACCTCAAACGTTCCTCTTGCCTCAGCCTCCCTGGTGGCTGGCATGACAGGCATGCACCTGGGACTGTCACACTCGAGCCTGTGATGGGAACTCATGTGCATCTGTCCAGGGCTGAGCATGGTTAGGCAGAGCTGTGCTCCAGGCTCCCTGCAGGGCTGTGGAGGCTTCTGCTGCCCAGCAGCCCTGGTGCCATGGCCAGGGCTCCTCCCAGCCGAGGGCAGGCAGCTGCCCATTGCTGTAGGCTGACCTTATTTTCTTCTTATGGAACTCGTCCGTTCTCTGGAGTATGTTGTATGGTTTGTCCATTAGGAGTCTAACAGGTCCTCTAGAACCTTCAAACAATTAGTAAAATTCCTGAACAGTAAGTGAGCGCGCGCAGAAATTGGGCTAATATTTTGGGAAGAACAATGTTGGATGATATATTCATGGCTTGAATATATCATCCAACATGAAGTTATATTTTATTACTTACAAAATAATAAAATAATGAAGCAATACCATGGGCTGAGCTAAAATAGATCCTTAGGATCTTAGGCATTCTGTAATAAATCTGTGTCACTTGAAGTATAGAGTTGATCGACTCTGAGTAATGAAACAGAAGTAAAGGTATCAAAGCCAATGATCATCTGTTTCCAATTTTCTGTGATTTGGTTCAAGAGGTAAAGTGGTGATATTTATTAATAATGGATCGAATAGGTTCATAATTGTTTTAGAGTACAATTAGATGCCTTCAATCTTTAGCCCTCCTATGTCCTGTGAGACATTTTCTATGTGAGGCTTTAAGAAGAAGAAGAGAATATTCTGTAAAGAAAACCTTGTGATCTGTGCAGTATGAAGTTGAATGGATTCATTCGGAAATCAGAAATTCTATTGAAAGATATTTATTTGCATGAGCCAAATAAAACCTATTTTTAGGCATCCTGGTGAAGACAAGGTTTTATCTTTATGTCTCATTTTCTATGTTTTGTTGTTGTTGTTGTTGTTAGAATGAAATTCATATGTTGCCAGACCATTCTATCAGATGTGTAACTAGATGCCATTTAAATTACCCACTTTTACATGGTAGACAGTTTTTAATGAACACTGCCTGTCTGCACCTTTTTTAAAAACAGGACTGGGATCAGAAGCCCAAATACCAATGGTTAGCTGGAACATATTTTTCATTTGGCCTATCTGTCAGTATTCCCTGAGGTCATCTGTGCAATCAGCTTCGTTACTCCTGCTCCCTCACTGGATTTCATAGAAACCATATGCTATGTATGAATCAGGGACACCAATCCCACAACATAGCATTCTTGGAATATCCAAAGTCCCACTTTTCACTTCGCCATGCCTGAGATCAGCAGTAATATTTATCAGCAAATGTGAGATTTTCAAAGATCCAATTCTATGTGCTCCTTTCTCATAGAGCCTTAGGCAGGGATATAGCATACATAAATATTAAGTAAAGTCCATAGTTTTTAAAATGTCATCCATTGAATAGTTGACACATGTCTGAGATACTTTTTATTTTGGAGGAGGTATTATTTAATAGGGAATTCCAACAGCTACCTAATAGTGAAATGAGAAGTCTTGCATCCATTTTATTTTGTTTCTGATGATTTTTATGAGTAAGGGTAAGATACTTCCTTGTTCTGATGCAGATGTTGCCCACTTTTGTGAATGGATGCGGGGTGTCACCTACTACTTGCATATCTGCATATTGGGCTTGACACTGCTATCGTACTTGGTAGTTGGCAAAAAGGCAATACTGAAGTTAAGCTCTTGTGTTCTAGCAGCAGAGCTGAAGATCCTTGATGTGCCACCTTCTGCAATCCATGCTGCTCTCTTCATGTTCCTTATTGACTTCCTGGTGAGGAGCATCATGGTCTCCTGGTCTTGAGAATGGCCAAGCATTGCTCTGTGAATGTGGAAGATGGGCATGTGGAAGGCTCCAGGGAGGAGGGATCATTGAACATGTACTCGAATCCATGTGCCTGTTGAATGACCTGTTTTTTTATTTTTGGGTTTTAAGGGAGACACTGCCCTAAAACACTTCTGTGCAGCTGGGGATGCAGGCTTCTGCTTCACCTTGCAGGAAGCATTAACGAATCCTTTCCAGAAGACATGAGAAGAGAGAAGTGAGCCTCTGGTATCATGCAGGTTCCTTGCATTGCCCATGGGCTAGAAGAGAGAAGAGTTGCTTCATGAGATTTGATCCCCTTTTTCCTGAAAAGTTCCACACAGAGGTGAGTCCCCAGCATGTTTAGAAATCATTTCAGACACCTTTCTGGACGGAATTGAATCAGAGCCCCTGATGATGTGGAAGAGCTAAAGATGGGTTTGCTATGAATTTTCTATTTCATTCATCAGGGCCTGAGTCAAGTCAGTCATTGTGCTGTCAACACATGAGCTGCTGGTCAAATGTGAGGAAGTGGTCTTGCTTTATGAAAACACCACCCTGATTCAGTGAGCCAGAGGCAGCCTGCAGTCCCTGTTTTCCTGTAAAGGCAGATTGCTGTGGATGGCCTCTGGCCTCGTCATGCAGCCCTGCTCAGAGTAGGGGATTGAGGGACCAGGCAGATCCCTAGTTCCTTTTGACCTTTATTGCCATTGGGCCACCCCAGTGTCCTTGGACTCTACCTGGTCTTCTGGCCTGGGTCAGGGGATGTGAGGTTTGGAATCCCCCTCTGTGGCAGGATCCCAGCCCCCCAGCCACTTGAGGTCAGCACATCCTTCCCTAATTGTGTTAGAGTTGGAGACTTCTCCCACCCATCCTCATCCATGCTCATCCCACATTTTGTAGCTTGGCACCTGAGGACCTTTATTCATTGACTTAGTTGTTAGTGATGATGGTTACTAAGACTAAGTGACTCTTTCGAGTCACATCACTTGCATGGTAGGGCTAGAGCATGGATCTTCCTAATTGATTTCATGGGACTCTCTCATGGAAACTGTGACTGCTTCCTAAACACACACTCTACATTTGGAGTGTCAAAATTCTTGCCACTGCCTCCTTGGCAAGTGTATCTTGTCTTCTACGTGGGAATTTCACAAATATTTTCCTTTGGTTTGTGGAGGTCATGCAGAAGGGATTTCATTTGAAATAGCCCAAACAAGAAATACCAGTTGTCTTTTTCGCACATGGATGTGTGTAGTGAACACCCCTTTCTGTGTGCTTGCATGAGTTACTCCTTTGAATTTGTTGAAGAATGGTTGGCTGGGGAGCAAGTTAACGAGAGATGGATATCAATGGTTGTCAAGTATTCTGACGTGAAGAATGTATTGAGGATGTGAAGGCTTTTCTAGCCAGTTCCTATGGCTCAGTCAGGGATCAGTCAGAGGATTCTGTCTGGTAGACTCTTTGGCACAGATGTCAAAGTGGCCTGGTCTTACCCTGTCCAGGACTGAATGCTGAGCTTGAGTGGGAGCTTCTTGTCATTTCAAGCATTTCCATGAGTCTGTCCTCTGTTCTCTTGTATCCAAGTGGTTTCTAATAGGAAAGCAGAACAAAAATTGAAAGTATGGTGATTGATTATTTTTACCAATGTTATTTCAATCCACTTTGTTTAATACGAAATTACCTTTATGCTAGTAAGATTTCATATGTGAGGAAATAATGAAAATATTGGGGTTAGGGGATGAGAATATGCAAATCAAACATTTTTGAGCACCAAGACCCGTTTTTTGTTTTTGTTTTTGTTTTTTATTAACTTAAATAATATTAAGTGCCAGAGGACCACCGCTGCCATTCAGCCTCAACAACCTCCAGGTCCAGCCTCCAGGTGGCCCATTTCACCAGGGTGTGTGGGACCACACTGTCCTGGGATGAGAGAACAGTACCCACGGATGTTGACATCTCACAGAGTAGATATTGCCAGTGACAGTAGGGAGCTATTGGCACATGAGGAAGGGAAGAGCTCTCAGGATGGGAAGAGGGGGCCGCTTCGAGACTCATTGGGTATGGCACGAGGCTGCTGGGTGTGGTGTTGGCCTGGGCCCACTGAGTGGGGCAGATCCGTGGTCTGTGTTTCTGTACCCTCCTCTGTAGCCTGTGTTGGCAGCAGATCAGGGAATTGCGATCAGAAGTGCTCCCAGTAACACAGGCACCAGCCCCCAGAGTGTGTGCCTATCCGTTTCCCCACCTGGCCTGACTTAGTGCCTGTCTTGCCTCAGGGCTGAGACCCTACAATCTCTGATGAGGGTGTCTGTGGTCCAGATCCAACCTGCATGGCCAACATGCTCAGACCTTCAGCTGGGTCCTAGGCTGCTGCAACCAAACTCTGTTAACTGGGTGGCCGACAACAGAGGAAGTGTCTTCCGTTGAGCTCCAGAGGCTCAACACAGTAGGTGTTGGGCTGTCCCAGTGCCATAACCCCTCCCAGGTTTCAAGGGGACTGTCTCCCCAACTCTCCCAGCCCTTGCCCACTCTCCTATTGCTGCCCACGATCTGTGGTTCCCATATGGGCATCCCGCCCTGGCTCCAACCTCACATATCAGGTATCCCCCAGTCTCCCTGGTATCTGGGTCCAGACTCTCCTCTTCCTACAAGAATATCAGATATTGGATTTGGTCCCAGTTGATGCTGTGTTCCATCATGTGAGCTCTTAGCTTCATCACTGTGCAAAGACTCTTTTCCCACACAAGTTCGCACGACTTTTGGCTGGCTAAGAATTTTCAGGCGACACTTTTCTAATGAGTACACTTTCCTTCCTTCCGATCTCCCACCAGTGAGCATTCCTCGCACCCTTGTCCTAGTTCCTTTATGGCAGTTTCCCTCCTTATGGCTGAGAGGACCTAGTGACCCCTGAATTCACACGTTCTCCTTAATCACCAACACACTGCAGAATTCTCCAGGGGGCCATATATGCTCCTGGAAGTTGGTGTTGGAAATAGTTCTCCATCCATTAATCACTCCCTCACTCACTAATGTCCTTGTGTCCTTGAGAAAGGCTCTCCCTTTCCTGGTTTTCCTGAATAGAAATCCTCTTGCCTCTTGGGTGAATAGGGTTATGGGTTGTGCAGAGGGTGTTGGTCCACTGAGCATCTTAGAGAATGTCCTTTATGGAGCCTAATGATCCTCACTGGGGAATGAGGCCAGGGTCCTAACTGTGGTTAGTTAGAGAGGGAAAGAAGGACAAGGGAAACTCAGATGTCCCTTCATGGCCCCTGGAGTTAGAGGACTTACCCCTTTGCACCTGGGATCAGGAGACCTCATTTCCTCGAGGACACGCACACTCAGACGTTAATCTTGAGTGTGGGTTCCTTTCTGGGGTC
This sequence comes from Urocitellus parryii, assembly GCF_045843805.1. NCBI lineage: Eukaryota > Metazoa > Chordata > Mammalia > Rodentia > Sciuridae > Urocitellus > Urocitellus parryii. The sequence goes on from NC_135548.1 coordinate 38,650,793, forward strand.
CAGGGCTGTTGTTAGCCACCAGGAATGACAGTGCTCTCCATGCTGAGTGGAGCCATTTTTGCCAGGAAAGAGAGCCCATGGTCACGCCTTGTGCAAAGCATCCCACGCCAGGGGCTCCCATGCCTACATTCCTGTCCTGAAAGGAAGCCACTCAGAGGCAAGGTGGGTCCAACCACCTCCCATGTGTTCACTCATCACTGTGTTCCAGCAGTCCCCCCAGTGAACAGTCCTGATGGGATTGGATGTGGCTCAGAATGTCACCCTCATGAGCTCTACCCTGCCACAGCTGCAGTTCTGCAGTGGGAGAAACTCAAAACCTCAAAACACATGCACATGAAAGAAAAGAGCAAGAGCCAGAGCCCAAACAGGCCAGGTGTGGCAAAGACAGCTGGAGTGCCTAGGTTGGGACTCAGAATTATGTCAGTGGGGTGGCATTGCTGCTGGCACCAGCATGATAACCGAGAGCCAGCCGTGCTCATTTTGGGGAGCAGTGTGTTGGGGAAGGCAGCAGAAATTGAGAGGCAGGATTGAGTTTGGCCCTAGGAGGAGGTTGGGTAAGAGGCCAGTGTGGGTTGGAGAGCCTGGGCAGATAGACAGAGGCCAGGGCACACCCCAACGCCTGGAGACTGCACTTGATGTCCAGGGTTGTGAAACACCACTTCCCCTCTTACTCACAACTGAGAGCAAGGGGCATTGATGAGTTCAGTTTGTGTGCGGCTGCATCCAAGGTGGCTCGGCTAGGAACCTCTGTTTCCTTGACTCAGGAGGCTGGGAGTCCAGGCTCCACTGAGGCTCCCCTGGGAGGATCGGAGTCTGAGTTTATGCCTGTGTTCCCTGTAGGATCCATGTTGGCTGAGCCTCAGTGTTTTTGTAATGAGAGGATGGGTGACCGTCATGTCTTTATCACAGGACACACTTGCTAAATGGATTTGTTTGCTCTGAGGAGGAAAGAGAGAGGGGGGAGTGGTGCTGGAGACAGGGATGCAGACAGGGGTCATGGACTTGGCATAATTCAGTCTTGGAGGTGATATCCCATCACCTGTACCCACTTCAATTCCCATGAATCCAGAGGCTGAGCCCCCTTGAGGTGAGGGGTGAACCGGTTCTGAGCAGCAGGATGCTGTGGTACCTCGGAGTCTCTGTGAGACCCCAACACTAGACACACTTGGCCCTTTTGAAATCTTAGGAGAAGCCTTGGGAAGTTGTATGGCAGAGGGGAGCAGCCTCTGCATCTCAGTCCCCTCCAACTTGCCATGGTGTAGAGAGGGAACTGTAGCCACGATGGGACGGACATTGGCCATGTCCCTGTGTGGGACACAGGCCTGATGGAGTTAGGGTGCATTCTTTGTCTCTCCCTTTCTTGTGATTATCCCATCTCTACATTTGTGCTTTAGCCACCTGTGAGTCCCATCTCTGGTTTCAGAGAGAACAGAGGGTGTTATGGGCCAATAGACACAATAAACCCTAGAGATTAGATGCTACCCTACTTTCCAGAAAAGACTGGGCACACCATGAGTTGCACAATGATGGGACCAGGGTCCAAAAGCTGCTGAGAGGGAAGGACTGGTTGTGAATGCATTTTTGAAGGCTCCAAGCTGGAACTCTAGTGGCACCAAGCAGGGCAGATGCTGGTGGGGATGTTTGGGTAGTTGTTGGTGAACACCTGCGCACCTGAGATGGGTAGGCATGGAGGAGAAATCGGCAGCCCATAGCGCTGTTGAAAGTGGTCTTATGTGAAAAGAGGCTCAGGTATGGGCACAGGAAATGACATCATTGCCTTGACAATGGATCAAACAGAACATGGAACCCTGGTATCCAGGCACCCACTTCACTGACCAAGCCATCCGAGCTCACTTGGTTGGAGCCACTGGAGGGAGAAGGATGTTCTCCTGTGGTTGCAGACAATGCCGAGCCTCAGGCTCCCAGGAATCTCAGGGGGGCCAACTAGCCCTTTTGTGGATACACTGGGTGAGGCTTCATCTTAGACGCCAGAGCCTCTGGCGATTGTCGCAGAGGAGCTCAAGAGTAACAGTGAGTAGCACAGGGCAGGTGAGCCCAGCAGGCCCTCTAGTCTGATCCCTGATGAATGGCCCAGGACTCCTATTCTGACTCTGTGTGTGTGTGTGTGTGTGTGTGTGTGTGTGTGTGTGTGTGTGTGTGTGTTTGTACTGATGGGAACTGCTGTCCCATTGTGCTTTGACTCTAGTGTATTGGCACAAGTCATTTTTCTGTTTGTCACCATTTCCATTTTGAACCCACCATTCTTGGTCCCAACCCAGGGTGAAAATGATCAGAACACGGAGGAGCCCTTCAGGGTTCAGAGCCTTGAACCTTACAGGCAGGACCAGCTTAGGAATGAGCTCCTGCCTGTCATTTGTGGGAGGAACCTACATTTCAGCAGCAACATGGGGTTAATCTCCTGGGATTTCATCCCCACCCAGCAGGTGCTGGATCTCTTGTTCCCAAAACAGCCACCTTCTTCAGTCTTTACTCCTGGTGCCACTCCACATCCTCCAAGGGGACAAGAACCTCAGGTTCTGGATGGATGTTGTAGAATGCCCACAGAGCCAACTGCCAGGCTGGGTGGGGTGCAGTTGCTGGGCTTTGCTGATGTTGTCATCCCCCACAGTTCTTGGAACCTTCTGTGGCAGTGGCATCCAGGACCCCAGCAGCTGTGAGTAGCAGCTCCTCACTGCTTCACTCCAGCGAGCAGGTGGAAGACAGCCGCGTTGTTCACGTCCTCCTAGAGGGACAGAGGCTGAGGGAGACAAAGCGCATCCCGGTAAGCCCGACAGCAGGGCTGCCTCCTGGGTGTCCACACAGTGGAAGGCAGGAGACACAGCCAACCCCAGGGCTATGGTGGGAAATAAAGAAGAGAGAGGTCCGTCTTAAGGGCTTGACCTGAGGAGGGAGAGCATCAGCATGCCCAGCTTCAGTGGTGAGTGGGCCTGTGTATTGTGGGTTTTGCAGGCCAGAAGTGCAGACGGAAGTGCTGTGGACAGATGAAGGCAGAGATATGTCCAGGGTGCAGGCTGCAGTGCCTAGAACTTGGTATTCTCAATGAGTGAAGTTGGAGCAGAGGAGGTGGCAGTGACTTGTCACATGTGTAGGAGGGGATGTGTTCCTGGTGGCAGGGAAGAGAACCTCCTTAGCATGACTAGGTGTAGGAATTTGGGGTCGGGATCACCTGGGGGGTCATGCCAAAGCTTCGGAATGTTAGGCTTTGCATGTATGTAAATACGGAGCTAAAGGGGTTCTTGGCAGAATTTCTATGGATGTGCAGTAGACACGCTAATGCTGCAGGTGTCCAGCTGCAGAGGAGACATGTTCAGTGACTGCCAGTGCTGAGTCAAGTACATCATGACAACCAGACCCGCACCGAGCTTCCAGAGGCCAGGGCCTCTCAAAGCTATCATGAAGCACTCAAGTGCACACTCTTGTATCTGAGTCTGTTTGGTGTCGTGGCAGTCAGGACCCAAATTTTCAGTGCATCTGCCTCTTCCACCCACAAAGGCAGCCTGCATCCCAGATCACACTTGGTGCGCAGATCCCTGGCCCATTGCTCTCATCTCAGTGAGATGAGAGTGTGTCTGTGCATAGGCAGTTTGGTCCTTTGACATGAGTGGAATGTGGCTCCCCAGGGGGAGGGGAGATGGCAGGTACAGGCAGATATTTGTACCAGGATTGTTCTAGTAGCACATTGCAAGAACCCAGGTGGTATATGGAGGACACACTCAGGTAGCAGGATAACAAGATTGTGCCCTTGTATATGTAGCTGAGATTTCTCCTGAATGTTTGACCACAGTCTTCTGGGTAGCTCTTCTAAAAGCCATTCTCTGATGACATTTGTCCCACCCTGATCCAGGTGACCTTTCAGGAGACGGTGACAAGCCTCATCTGCAGGGCCTTGGACCAAAATTTGTTGCAGCATGAGGATGTGGACAACTTTGAGCTGCTGTATATGATGTCTGAGGATGAGAGTAAGTAGGACAATCAGACAGTGGGGAGACATGATCCACAGTGGGCTCAGGATAACTGACAGCCAAGAGAAAGCGGGCCTTGGCCCCAAAATACCAAAGTGTGATGGGCCTGGCGGAGACTCTCAGGGGTTGTGGGTGTTTTGTGGTATAATCCTTGAGTGCCACCTAACAATTCTCTCCACTTCGCTCTGCAGAAATCAAGGTCTCTGACCACTCACTCGTGTGTCTGTCCATGAATCTGGGAATACAATATTTCATCGTGAGGAAACGCCCCCAGGTCAAGGGAAAGGAGGTAAACACCTACCTTATTCAAGCTGTGCATGTGCTGCCATTCCACTCCGACCTGAGGAAATAAGAAGCCTCAGCACCTGGACATATTTGCTGGAAGCCCATAGAGCCAACTGACAGTCTGGGGTGGCTTTCTGTTTCTGGGTTTGCTGATGTTCCATCCCCCACAGTTCTCAGAATCAACCTGCAAGTCCTCCAGGCCGCTTTCCCACAAGCAGGTGGGAGACACCTGCTTAATTCGTGTCCACTTAGAAACACAAAGTCCAGAGATGGCCAAGAGTGTTCTGGTAAGCCTGGGAGCAGGGGTGTCCCGTGGTGCTTACACCTGGGTGGGGAGTAGACACTGGTCCAATACCATGGACTACTCATGCCCTCTTGAATTTGGAGCTTCTGGATGATCAGGAGGATAGATGGGAATCAAGAAGGGAGAGGTCAGTGTGAAGGGCTGGAGCTGAGATGAGCGAGTGCAGCAGCTTGTCCACTGCCATGTCTGAGGGAGTCTGTGTGTCAGGTGGCAGCATGCAGTCCAGAAGGGCAGGGACAGGTATGGGTGACAGATGAGAATAGGACAGGAACTAGGTTGCAGGTTCCCTTGTATGGGATGCTGACGTCTATGGAGGAGGACAGCAGTGTGAGGTTCTCCATGTTCCTTGAACAAGGAGCTGAGAGAGTCTCTCTGCAGAGTCGATATGGATGTGGAGCAAGCACACTAAATGTCCAGGTAACCCAATGACCACCCTTGCCGGATGAGGTGCCCTCCTACATCCCAGCCAGCACTGAGCCTCTGGAGGCCAGGAGCTCTCGTGGCTATCTTTCAGCTCTCCTGTGTGTGGTCATGTTCCTGGGTCTGTTTTTGGCCCTGGCAATCCAGACCAAAGCCTCTAGGTTTTGTGCCTAGGCCATTCCCAATGCCGCCTGCATCCTCGGGCAGACCTGGGATCTTGGAGGCTATTGTCCCATTCCTCCCAACTTGTGGGATGAGATTGCATCTGTATGCAGGTAGTGGGGTCCTTTCACTCCGAGAGGAGTGCAGCTCCACAAAGAGCAATGGCAGGCCCAGGAAGTCCTATGTACAAGGATTGGGCTAGTAGCCTGTGGGAAGAGCCCACACGATGAGCAGGAGGTCAGCCTCCTGCTAGTAGGGTCATGGATGTTGCCCTTGTATTTAGAGTGGAGGTGCCTCCAGAATGCCCCTGCCCACTGTCCTTGAGTAGTCACTTCAAGGCCCATTTCCTGAAGGCCTGTCTCCCATGCTGCTCCAGGTGACCTGCCACGATAGGGCTCCTGTCGTCATCCGCAGCGCCCTCGACCTACACTTCCTTACTGAGGAGACTCCAGAGGATTATGAGCTGGGCCAAATCATCTCTCGCCGTCAGAGTAAGTGAGACAATCAGATAGCAGAGAGCAAGGGTCAGGATGTGGACTCAGGTCAACTCTTAGCAACAAAGAGTAGTCTCTGACCCCCAAGAACACTCCAACAGGTGTGTTGGGTTCGTGCACAAAGCCAACTGCACTTCTGCTGGTGGAAGGTCTTGAGGTCCAATGGTATACCCCGGTGGATATTGCGGCTCCCCACCAGGTGCCCTCCCCTGGACATGAACAGGCATCCAAAGCTGACATCTTTGAGGAGTGAGGAGGAAAGCCTCTCTCCAGGAGCAGTATGTTTTCATGGTCTGGGATAGGAGTGGTTTCAAAGGAACATGGGAATGCATGGGCTAAAGAGGGAACTGGCATTTTGTGGACTGAAGCAGTACTATTGAAAGCCTTCTGTGTGACCAAAAAACCACTGCCTGGGCAGAGCATTGCCAGGATTCTAGCAAGCAGTAACAGGATGAAATTGGGAAGAAAACACAGCCTGGGAGACAGCCTGAATCATCTGTTTTTGCATAAATTCCATGGTCTTACGCACCTGAGTCCACTAGGCAAGGAGTGATCACAATAGCCAGGTTGTGATCCCTAACTAAAGTCAGATGAGGGCTTCCTGAGCACGTAGCCACAGAGCTCATCTGATAATAATGCCAGCGCTTTTTCGTTGGTTGGTTGGTTGGTTTTTGTGAGCCAAACACCACAGCAGCCATTATCCCAGCCTATGTACCCTGAAGACCACCATCCCTATGAGTTCTAGGATCACTTGTCTCCTATCTTAACCTACTGTTAGGTTAGTAGAGTCTATGGAAGAGGAAGTCTGTCTGGGGCCTTGGTAGCCTAAGAAATTCATAGCAGAGATCTCCACATCCAACCCAGAAGGGATGGAGAACAGGCTCTAGGTTAGAGGAGGGCGACAGGAAACACATGTTCAGAGGAAGGAGAAGCGGCTGTTGTATTCCCCCACTCGGGGTCATGGCACCACTGGGCCATACACCATGTTGGAGGGAAGCAGTCCCTTTGCTGGTCTTTGGAACCATTGTTCTCAGTAGGGCAGTATTTGGAATGTGGCCTCCATTCTCAGAAGCCTGGTTCACATGGAGGCGGGCTCCACCAACGCAGAAGCATGGCTCTAACGTGGTATCCGTGCTGGTCAGCCTGTCCTCACTGTGGCCATACTTGAGGAAAATAACTCAGAGGAGGAATCCTAGGCCTTTTTTCTCTGGGTTTCATAGCTTTCTCTTTGGTTGTGCACTGAGGCTGTCCATAAAGCTCTAGTGTGTGGCAGTGGAGAGCTCCTCAGCCCTTGCCACAAAGGCATAGACTGGGAGAGAGAGAACGAGGCTGGCAGAGAGGGAGAGAGAGAAAGATGGAGAGGGAGGACCTCTCCTTGGAGAATGAGGATTCAGTGGAGCCAACAGGAACAAGGTACTGTTGCCCAGGGCACAACCCTGTTTAGGTCTTACTCCAACCATGCTCAACCTTTCTTCCAGTCCCTCCCACCCCCCAGTAGTGTATTCATCTTGAATGAGAATTTCATGTTGACATCAGAGCACTCACCATCCAATGCTTCCCTCCAAACCCACCTATGAAGATGGCTCATGTGGGGACTGAATCTTCGGCACAGGAGCCTTTTGTGGGAGATTTCAGATGCAAACCCTAGTGGTGTGCTTTGGCAGATGCAAGAGGACCTGAGATATTCTGGAGTCCAAAGCCTTCGGTAGGAACAGACATTAGGTCTGTTGAAGTGCTCTGCCTAGTTCTTCCTCAGGGAGGACTGTGGAGGCTGTCTTTGTTGGTATTGTTGCTGAATTGGAGAGCTCTCAGGTGTGTGGCTCTGGCCTCTTCTGAAACAGGCTCTCAGATGTTGGCGTGTCCTAGGGAGCACCTCCTGAGTGCCACCTTCTTTTTGTACACCCCTCTCTCCCCAGAGCTGAGGATTCCAGCAGAGGCCAACGTATTTGATGCCAAGAATCCTCACAAAAAATCCAACTTTGTGCTGAGGAAAAGGAGCCTCTCCCAAAAGAATGATGGGTGGATCGAGCCTCAACCTCCCTCTCGTCCTGCAAAGAAGGCTCCAGCCCTCCTGAGGATGCTTGCAAAACCATTCTGGGGCTGTGTGCCTGGGCGGGGCTGAGGCAGCCCAGGAATATTTACATTGATTACTATTTTCTTCAAAGTTTGAATCTATAGTTTGCCATTGTCCTTGACCTTGTTTAGTAACACAGTTGTTACTCTATCCTGTATTTGTTGTTTCCATTAATATATTATTATTTTAAAATATATATGTTTTTGTTACCTGATCTACTGTGATGATTTGAGTATACTAAATGTAGCAGTGATTCCTAAAGGACACATCCAAACCAACAGGAAGGAATGTTTCATTCTATCAGCAAGAACTTTGGTTTTTAGGAGTTTGGCAGATGGCATTATCTGAGTCAGTTTTCCAATGGGGGCAATGAAGTATCAGCTGTGATGGTACAAACACAAACAAAGACACACAAACACACACAAGAGCACACACACTCACTGAGAGATAGATAGACAGATGGAGTTGGTCTCTGCTGAAATACTTTGGAGACATGGTTCTGATTTCTCCCCTTTTGGAGTATTTTCAATTGCACAAGGTGTCTTGCAAATGAACCCATGTCTGAGGAAGACATGCATGTGTACTTCACATGCCACTTTTCACATAGCAGGAAGGTCATGTAATATTTTTCATGCAGCTGTCTTTTGACTGTGAACCATCCCATGAGGTCAGCTGTGGAATTTTCAACTTGTAGCATCACAATGGGGATCCACTCTTTGGATTTGGGGATATTTCCGATTTTCTTGATTCAGATTGGAATGATATATATATATTAGTTTTTGATGAAAATTCTGCATTTGATGGTAATGAATGTCGTGCATCTAGGAATCTGTAGAGTGCAGACAATGAATGGATGCCTACTGTTGTCTGGACTGGTCTGAAAAGTCCTGTAGCATCTGAGCATGTGTGAGGGCTGTACAGGTCTGGCCAAAAGTCCAGGTCAGATGATCCTGCACAAAGCTGAACTCCTAGTGGTCTCCACAACAGTGTAAGGGCCAAGGAGAAACTCACTTCCACACAGAAGTTGGGAAGCTACCTTATGAAGGTGATCATAGATACGGGATTATTAATATATCCAGGTTGGCATCTATTATTTTTTTAGCTTTTGACTTTCGCAGCTGTGTTCATCTTGACAACCATCAACTCCCTGTAAGCACAGACAACTCTATAAGAACCTGAGGATAAATTTCCCTGTGCATGTCCCCTTGTGAAACTGCTTAAGCACAGCCTGGTTTACACACAGGTGGAATTTCTAGGTCAAAGTGTGCACGTTTACTTCTTTGACTAAGCACTGCCAGGTGGCTCTTCTGCATAGCTCTACCTGTGGCCAGGATTGTATTATCTAGCTCTCTAACTTTTGCAGGTTGAGTAGATACATAGTGGGAGCACACTGTGTTTGTTGGTATTTTTCTTGGTATCTATTCTGATGCTTTTCACTGGGGGATTTTTTCCTGTGAAAATGGGCTTCCTCTACTTGACCTTATTTTCTTCTTTTTAAAATTTTTTCAATGTGACTTTTTAATTTTAGTTTTATTAAAGACATTGCCCCTTGCTTGCATAGTCTATATCTAAAGCACTAGTCCTTGCTCCAAGGCCCAGCTTGCTCTCAGCTGCCCCAGGAGGGGAACAGTCTTTGGCGGTAGACAAGAGACGCCCCTGCAGGGGGCACAAGTGCTTTGGCCCTCTGGTGTCTTGCCAGCAGTGCTTCCCATGCTCACAGAGGGTTTCAGACACTGAGTCAATGGTCCAGGTGGTCTTTTGTTCAGTCTGATCTCAAATTGAGCTCCTCTGAGAGGTCATATTGAAGTCCTTGTGTGTACCTGACCCATCATTTTAAACAATATTCCAAGTTCACTTTTTGTGTGTACGTGGGTTCTGGGGATTGAACCCAGGGCCTTGAGCCTGTGAGGCAAGTGACCTACCTGAGCTACACCCTCAGAGACCCCTGTAAAAGTATTTCCCCTTTGCCTCGGGGTCTAAGTTGCCAAGGCTGACCTCAAACGTTCCTCTTGCCTCAGCCTCCCTGGTGGCTGGCATGACAGGCATGCACCTGGGACTGTCACACTCCAGCCTGTGATGGGAACTCATGTGCATCTGTCCAGGGCTGAGCATGGTTAGGCAGAGCTGTGCTCCAGGCTCCCTGCAGGGCTGTGGAGGCTTCTGCTGCCCAGCAGCCCTGGTGCCATGGCCAGGGCTCCTCCCAGCCGAGGGCAGGCAGCTGCCCATTGCTGTAGGCTGACCTTATTTTCTTCTTATGGCACTCGTCCGTTCTCTGGAGTATGTTGTATGGTTTGTCCATTAGGAGTCTAACAGGTCCTCTAGAACCTTCAAACAATTAGTAAAATTCCTGAACAGTAAGTGAGCGCGCGCAGAAATTGGGCTAATATTTTGGGAAGAACAATGTTGGATGATATATTCATGGCTTGAATATATCATCCAACATGAAGTTATATTTTATTACTTACAAAATAATAAAATAATGAAGCAATACCATGGGCTGAGCTAAAATAGATCCTTAGGATCTTAGGCATTCTGTAATAAATCTGTGTCACTTGAAGTATAGAGTTGATCGACTCTGAGTAATGAAACAGAAGTAAAGGTATCAAAGCCAATGATCATCTGTTTCCAATTTTCTGTGATTTGGTTCAAGTGGTAAAGTGGTGATATTTATTAATAATGGATCGAATAGGTTCATAATTGTTTTAGAGTACAATTAGATGCCTTCAAACTTTAGCCCTCCTATGTCCTGTGAGACATTTTCTATGTGAGGCTTTAAGAAGAAGAAGAGAATATTCTGTAAAGAAAACCTTGTGATCTGTGCAGTATGAAGTTGAATGGATTCATTCAGAAATCAGAAATTCTATTGAAAGATATTTATTGGCATGAGCCAAATAAAACCTATTTTTAGGCATCCTGGTGAAGACAAGGTTTTATCTTTATGTCTCATTTTCTATGTTTTGTTGTTGTTGTTGTTGTTGTTAAAATGAAATTCATATGTTGCCCGACCATTCTATCAGATGTGTAACTAGATGCCATTTAAATTACCCACTTTTACATGGTAGACAGTTTTTAATGAACACTGCCTGTCTGCACCTTTTTTAAAAACAGGACTGGGATCAGAAGCCCAAATACCAATGGTTAGCTGGAGCATATTTTTCATTTGGCCTATCTGTCAGTATTCCCTGAGGTCATCTGTGCAATCAGCTTCGTTACTCCTGCTCCCTCACTGGATTTCATAGAAACCATATGCTATGTATGAATCAGGGACACCAATCCCACAACATAGCATTCTTGGAATATCCAAAGTCCCACTTTTCACTTCGCCATGCCTGAGATCAGCAGTAATATTTATCAGCAAATGTGAGATTTTCAAAGATCCAATTCTATGTGCTCCTTTCTCATAGAGCCTTAGGCAGGGATATAGCATACATAAATATTAAGTAAAGTCCATAGTTTTTAAAATGTCATCCATTGAATAGTTGACACATGTCTGAGATACTTTTTATTTTGGAGGAGGTATTATTTAATAGGGAATTCCAACAGCTACCTAATAGTGAAATGAGAAGTCTTGCATCCATTTTTTTTTGTTTCTGATGATTTTTATGAGTAAGGGTAAGATACTTCCTTGTACTGATGCAGATGTTGCCCACTTTTGTGAATGGATGCGGGGTGTCACCTACTACTTGCATATCTGCATATTGGGCTTGACACTGCTATCGTACTTGGTAGTTGGCAAAAAGTCAATACTGAAGTTAAGCTCTTGTGTTCTAGCAGCAGAGCTGAAGATCCTTGATGTGCCACCTTCTGCAATCCATGCTGCTCTCTTCATGTTCCTTATTGACTTCCTGGTGAGGAGCATCATGGTCTCCTGATCTTGAGAATGGCCAAGCATTGCTCTGTGAATGTGGAAGATGGGCATGTGGAAGGCTCCAGGGAGGAGGGATCATTGAACATGTACTCGAATCCATGTGCCTGTTGAATGACCTGTTTTTTTTATTTTTGGGTTTTAAGGGAGACACTGCCCTAAAACACTTCTGTGCAGCTGGGGATGCAGGCTTCTGCTTCACCTTGCAGGAAGCATTAACGAATCCTTTCCAGAAGACATGAGAAGAGAGAAGTGAGCCTCTGGTATCATGCAGGTTCCTTGCATTGCCCATGGGCTAGAAGAGAGAAGAGTTGCTTCATGAGATTTGATCCCCTTTTTCCTGAAAAGTTCCACACAGAGGTGAGTCCCCAGCATGTTTAGAAATCATTTCAGACACCTTTCTGGACGGAATTGAATCAGAGCCCCTGATGATGTGGAAGAGCTAAAGATGGGTTTGCTATGAATTTTCTATTTCATTCATCAGGGCCGGAGTCAAGTCAGTCATTGTGCTGTCAACACATGAGCTGCTGGTCAAATGTGAGGAAGTGGTCTTGCTTTATGAAAACACCACCCTGATTCAGTGAGCCAGAGGCAGCCTGCAGTCCCTGTTTTCCTGTAAAGGCAGATTGCTGTGGATGGCCTCTGGCCTCGTCATGCAGCCCTGCTCAGAGTAGGGGATTGAGGGACCAGGCAGATCCCTAGTTCCTTTTGACCTTTATTGCCATTGGGCCACCCCAGGGTCCTTGGACTCTACCTGGTCTTCTGGCCTGGGTCAGGGGATGTGAGGTTTGGAATCCCCCTCTGTGGCAGGATCCCAGCCCCCCAGCCACTTGAGGTCAGCACATCCTTCCCTAATTGTGTTAGAGTTGGAGACTTCTCCCACCCATCCTCATCCATGCTCATCCCACATTTTGTAGCTTGGCACCTGAGGACCTTTATTCATTGACTTAGTTGTTAGTGATGATGGTTACTAAGACTAAGTGACTCTTTCAAGTCACATCACTTGCATGGTAGGGCTAGAGCATGGATCTTCCTAATTGATTTCATGGGACTCTCTCATGGAAACTGTGACTGCTTCCTAAACACACACTCTACATTTGGAGTGTCAAAATTCTTGCCACTGCCTCCTTGGCAAGTGTATCTTGTCTTCTACGTGGGAATTTCACAAATATTTTCCTTTGGTTTGTGGAGGTCATGCAGAAGGGATTTCATTTGAAATAGCCCAAACAAGAAATACCAGTTGTCTTTTTCGCACATGGATGTGTGTAGTGAACACCCCTTTCTGTGTGCTTGCATGAGTTACTCCTTTGAATTTGTTGAAGAATGGTTGGCTGGGGAGCAAGTTAACGAGAGATGGATATCAATGGTTGTCAAGTATTCTGACGTGAAGAATGTATTGAGGATGTGAAGGCTTTTCTAGCCAGTTCCTATGGCTCAGTCAGGGATCAGTCAGAGGATTCTGTCTGGTAGACTCTTTGGCACAGATGTCAAAGTGGCCTGGTCTTACCCTGTCCAGGACTGAATGCTGAGCTTGAGTGGGAGCTTCTTGTCATTTCAAGCATTTCCATGAGTCTGTCCTCTGTTCTCTTGTATCCAAGTGGTTTCTAATAGGAAAGCAGAACAAAAATTGAAAGTATGGTGATTGATTATTTTTACCAATGTTATTTCAATCCACTTTGTTTAATACGAAATTACCTTTATGCTAGTAAGATTTCATATGTGAGGAAATAATGAAAATATTGGGGTTAGGGGATGAGAATATGCAAATCAAACATTTTTGAGCACCAAGACCCGTTTTTTTTTTTTTTTTTTTTTTTTTTTTTTTTTTTTTTAAACTTAAATAATATTAAGTGCCAGAGGACCACCGCTGCCATTCAGCCTCAACAACCTCCAGGTCCAGCCTCCAGGTGGCCCATTTCACCAGGGTGTGTGGGACCACACTGTCCTGGGATGAGAGAACAGTACCCACGGATGTTGACATCTCACAGAGTAGATATTGCCAGTGACAGTAGGGAGCTATTGGCACATGAGGAAGGGAAGAGCTCTCAGGATGGGAAGAGGGGGCCGCTTCGAGACTCATTGGGTATGGCACGAGGCTGCTGGGTTTGGTGTTGGCCTGGGCCCACTGAGTGGGGCAGATCCGTGGTCTGTGTTTCTGTACCCTCCTCTGTAGCCTGTGTTGGCAGCAGATCAGGGAATTGCGATCAGAAGTGCTCCCAGTAACACAGGCACCAGCCCCCAGAGTGTGTGCCTATCCGTTTCCCCACCTGGCCTGACTTAGTGCCTGTCTTGCCTCAGGGCTGAGACCCTACAATCTCTGATGAGGGTGTCTGTGGTCCAGATCCAACCTGCATGGCCAACATGCTCAGACCTTCAGCTGGGTCCTAGGCTGCTGCAACCAAACTCTGTTAACTGGGTGGCCGACAACAGAGGAAGTGTCTTCCGTTGAGCTCCAGAGGCTCAACACAGTAGGTGTTGGGCTGTCCCAGTGCCATAACCCCTCCCAGGTTTCAAGGGGACTGTCTCCCCAACTCTCCCAGCCCTTGCCCACTCTCCTATTGCTGCCCACGATCTGTGGTTCCCATATGGGCATCCCGCCCTGGCTCCAACCTCACATATCAGGTATCCCCCAGTCTCCCTGGTATCTGGGTCCAGACTCTCCTCTTCCTACAAGAATATCAGATATTGGATTTGGTCCCAGTTGATGCTGTGTTCCATCATGTGAGCTCTTAGCTTCATCACTGTGCAAAGACTCTTTTCCCACACAAGTTCGCACGACTTTTGGCTGGCTAAGAATTTTCAGGCGACACTTTTCTAATGAGTACACTTTCCTTCCTTCCGATCTCCCACCAGTGAGCATTCCTCGCACCCTTGTCCTAGTTCCTTTATGGCAGTTTCCCTCCTTATGGCTGAGAGGACCTAGTGACCCCTGAATTCACACGTTCTCCTTAATCACCAACACACTGCAGAATTCTCCAGGGGGCCATATATGCTCCTGGAAGTTGGTGTTGGAAATAGTTCTCCATCCATTAATCACTCCCTCACTCACTAATGTCCTTGTGTCCTTGAGAAAGGCTCTCCCTTTCCTGGTTTTCCTGAATAGAAATCCTCTTGCCTCTTGGGTGAATAGGGTTATGGGTTGTGCAGAGGGTGTTGGTCCACTGAGCATCTTAGAGACTGTCCTTTATGGAGCCTAATGATCCTCACTGGGGAATGAGGCCAGGGTCCTAACTGTGGTTAGTTAGAGAGGGAAAGAAGGACAAGGGAAACTCAGATGTCCCTTCATGGCCCCTGGAGTTAGAGGACTTACCCCTTTGCACCTGGGATCAGGAGACCTCATTTCCTCGAGGACACGCACACTCAGACGTTAATCTTGAGTGTGGGTTCCTTTCTGGGGTCCAGGGCTGTTGTTAGCCACCAGGAATGACAGTGCTCTCCATGCTGAGTGGAGCCATTTTTGCCAGGAAAGAGAGCCCATGGTCACGCCTTGTGCAAAGCATCCCACGCCAGGGGCTCCCATGCCTACATTCCTGTCCTGAAAGGAAGCCACTCAGAGGCAAGGTGGGTCCAACCACCTCCCATGTGTTCACTCATCACTGTGTTCCAGCAGTCACCCCAGTGAACAGTCCTGATGGGATTGGATGTGGCTCAGAATGTCACCCTCATGAGCTCTACCCTGCCACAGCTGCAGTTCTGCAGTGGGAGAAACTCAAAACCTCAAAACACATGCACATGAAAGAAAAGAGCAAGAGCCAGAGCCCAAACAGGCCAGGTGTGGCAAAGACAGCTGGAGTGCCTAGGTTGGGACTCAGAATTATGTCAGTGGGGTGGCATTCCTGCTGGCACCAGCATGATAACCGAGAGCCAGCCCTGCTCATTTTGGGGAGCAGTGTGTTGGGGAAGGCAGCAGAAATTGAGAGGCAGGATTGAGTTTGGCCCTAGGAGGAGGTTGGGTAAGAGGCCAGTGTGGGTTGGAGAGCCTGGGCAGATAGACAGAGGCCAGGGCACACCCCAAAGCCTGGAGACTGCACTTGATGTCCAGGGTTGTGAAACACCACTTCCCCTCTTACTCACAACTGAGAGCAAGGGGCATTGATGAGTTCAGTTTGTGTGCGGCTGCATCCAAGGTGGCTCGGCTAGGAACCTCTGTTTCCTTGACTCAGGAGGCTGGGAGTCCAGGCTCCACTGAGGCTCGGCTGGGAGGATCGGAGTCTGAGTTTATGCCTGTGTTCCCTGTAGGATCCATGTTGGCTGAGCCTCAGTGTTTTTGTAATGAGAGGATGGGTGACCGTCATGTCTTTATCACAGGACACACTTGCTAAATGGATTTGTTTGCTCTGAGGAGGAAAGAGAGAGGGGGGAGTGGTGCTGGAGACAGGGATGCAGACAGGGGTCATGGACTTGGCATAACTCAGTCTTGGAGGTGATATCCCATCACCTGTACCCACTTCAATTCCCATGAATCCAGAGGCTGAGCCCCCTTGAGGTGAGGGGTGAACCGGTTCTGGGCAGCAGGATGCTGTGGTACCTCGGAGTCTCTGTGAGACCCCAACACTAGACACACTTGGCCCTTTTGAAATCTTAGGAGAAGCCTTGGGAAGTTGTATGGCAGAGGGGAGCAGCCTCTGCATCTCAGTCCCCTCCAACTTGCCATGGTGTAGAGAGGGAACTGCAGCCACGATGGGACGGACATTGGCCATGTCCCTGTGTGGGACACAGGCCTGATGGAGTTAGGGTGCATTCTTTGTCTCTCCCTTTCTTGTGATTATCCCATCTCTACATTTGTGCTTTAGCCACCTGTGAGTCCCATCTCTGGTTTCAGAGAGAACAGAGGGTGTTATGGGCCAATAGACACAATAAACCCTAGAGATTAGATGCTACCCTACTTTCCAGAAAAGACTGGGCACACCATGAGTTGCACAATGATGGGACCAGGGTCCAAAAGCTGCTGAGAGGGAAGGACTGGTTGTGAATGCATTTTTGAAGGCTCCAAGCTGGAACTCTAGTGGCACCAAGCAGGGCAGATGCTGGTGGGGATGTTTGGGTAGTTGTTGGTGAACACCTGCGCACCTGAGATGGGTAGGCATGGAGGAGAAATCGGCAGCCCATAGGGCTGTTGAAAGTGGTCTTATGTGAAAAGAGGCTCAGGTATGGGCACAGGAAATGACATCATTGCCTTGACAATGGATCAAACAGAACATGGAACCCTGGTATCCAGGCACCCACTTCACTGACCAAGCCATCCGAGCTCACTTGGTTGGAGCCACTGGAGGGAGAAGGATGTTCTCCTGTGGTTGCAGACAATGCCGAGCCTCAGGCTCCCAGGAATCTCAGGGGGGCCAACTAGCCCTTTTGTGGATACACTGGGTGAGGCTTCATCTTAGACGCCAGAGCCTCTGGCGATTGTTGCAGAGGAGCTTAAGAGTAACAGTGAGTAGCACAGGGCAGGTGAGCCCAGCAGGCCCTCTAGTCTGATCCCTGATGAATGGCCCAGGACTCCTATTCTGACTCTGTGTGTGTGTGTGTGTGTGTGTGTGTGTGTGTGTGTGTGTGTGTTTGTACTGATGGGAACTGTCCCATTGTGCTTTGACTCTAGTGTATTGGCACAAGTCATTTTTCTGTTTGTCACCATTTCCATTTTGAACCCACCATTCTTGGTCCCAACCCAGGGTGAAAATGATCAGAACACGGAGGAGCCCTTCAGGGTTCAGAGCCTTGAACCTTACAGGCAGGACCAGCTTAGGAATGAGCTCCTGCCTGTCATTTGTGGGAGGAACCTACATTTCAGCAGCAACATGGGGTTAATCTCCTGGGATTTCATCCCCACCCAGCAGGTGCTGGATCTCTTGTTCCCAAAACAGCCACCTTCTTCAGTCTTTACTCCTGGTGCCACTCCACATCCTCCAAGGGGACAAGAAACTCAGGTTCTGGATGGATGTTGTAGAATGCCCACAGAGCCAACTGCCAGGCTGGGTGGGGTGCAGTTGCTGGGCTTTGCTGATGTTGTCATCCCCCACAGTTCTTGGAACCTTCTGTGGCAGTGGCATCCAGGACCCCAGCAGCTGTGAGTAGCAGCTCCTCACTGCTTCACTCCAGCGAGCAGGTGGAAGACAGCCGCGTTGTTCACGTCCTCCTAGAGGGACAGAGCCTGAGGGAGACAAAGCGCATCCCGGTAAGCCCGACAGCAGGGCTGCCTCCTGGGTGTCCACACAGTGGAAGGCAGGAGACACAGCCAACCCCAGGGCTATGGTGGGAAATAAAGAAGAGAGAGGTCCGTCTTAAGGGCTTGACCTGAGGAGGGAGAGCATCAGCATGCCCAGCTTCAGTGGTGAGTGGGCCTGTGTATTGTGGGTTTTGCAGGCCAGAAGTGCAGACGGAAGTGCTGTGGACAGATGAAGGCAGAGATATGTCCAGGGTGCAGGCTGCAGTGCCTAGAACTTGGTATTCTCAATGAGTGAAGTTGGAGCAGAGGAGGTGGCAGTGACTTGTCACATGTGTAGGAGGGGATGTGTTCCTGGTGGCAGGGAAGAGAACCTCCTTAGCATGACTAGGTGTAGGAATTTGGGGTCGGGATCACCTGGGGGGTCATGCCAAAGCTTCGGAATGTTAGGCTTTGCATGTATGTAAATACGGAGCTAAAGGGGTTCTTGGCAGAATTTCTATGGATGTGCAGTAGACACGCTAATGCTGCAGGTGTCCAGCTGCAGAGGAGACATGTTCAGTGACTGCCAGTGCTGAGTCAAGTACATCATGACAACCAGACCCGCACCGAGCTTCCAGAGGCCAAGGCCTCTCAAAGCTATCATGAAGCACTCAAGTGCACACTCTTGTATCTGAGTCTGTTTTGTGTCGTGGCAGTCAGGACCCAAATTTTCAGTGCATCTGCCTCTTCCACCCACAAAGGCAGCCTGCATCCCAGATCACACTTGGTGCGCAGATCCCTGGCCCATTGCTCTCATCTCAGTGAGATGAGAGTGTGTCTGTGCATAGGCAGTTTGGTCCTTTGACATGAGTGGAATGTGGCTCCCCAGGGGGAGGG
The DNA here is from genome assembly GCF_045843805.1 of Urocitellus parryii. Classification (NCBI taxonomy): domain Eukaryota; kingdom Metazoa; phylum Chordata; class Mammalia; order Rodentia; family Sciuridae; genus Urocitellus; species Urocitellus parryii. The sequence goes on from NC_135548.1 coordinate 38,669,419, forward strand.
GAGATGGCAGGTACAGGCAGATATTTGTACCAGGATTGTTCTAGTAGCACATTGCAAGAACCCAGGTGGTATATGGAGGACACACTCAGGTAGCAGGATAACAAGATTGTGCCCTTGTATATGTAGCTGAGATTTCTCCTGAATGTTTGACCACAGTCTTCTGGGTAGCTCTTCTAAAAGCCATTCTCTGATGACATTTGTCCCACCCTGATCCAGGTGACCTTTCAGGAGACGGTGACAAGCCTCATCTGCAGGGCCTTGGACCAAAATTTGTTGCAGCATGAGGATGTGGACAACTTTGAGCTGCTGTATATGATGTCTGAGGATGAGAGTAAGTAGGACAATCAGACAGTGGAGAGACATGATCCACAGTGGGCTCAGGATAACGGACAGCCAAGAGAAAGTGGGCCTTGGCCCCAAAATACCAAAGTGTGATGGGCCTGGCGGAGACTCTCAGGGGTTGTGGGTGTTTTGTGGTATAATCCTTGAGTGCCACCTAACAATTCTCTCCACTTCGCTCTGCAGAAATCAAGGTCTCTGACCACTCACTCGTGTGTCTGTCCATGAATCTGGGAATACAATATTTCATGGTGAGGAAACGCCCCCAGGTCAAGGGAAAGGAGGTAAACACCTACCTTATTCAAGCTGTGCATGTGCTGCCATTCCACTCCGACCTGAGGAAATAAGAAGCCTCAGCACCTGGACATATTTGCTGGAAGCCCATAGAGCCAACTGACAGTCTGGGGTGGCTTTCTGTTTCTGGGTTTGCTGATGTTCCATCCCCCACAGTTCTCAGAATCAACCTGCAAGTCCTCCAGGCCGCTTTCCCACAAGCAGGTGGGAGACACCTGCTTAATTCGTGTCCACTTAGAAACACAAAGTCCAGAGATGGCCAAGAGTGTTCTTGTAAGCCTGGGAGCAGGGGTGTCCCGTGGTGCTTACACCTGGGTGGGGAGCAGACACTGGTCCAATACCATGGACTACTCATGCCCTCTTGAATTTGGAGCTTCTGGATGATCAGGAGGATAGATGGGAATCAAGAAGGGAGAGGTCAGTGTGAAGGGCTGGAGCTGAGATGAGCGAGTGCAGCAGCTTGTCCACTGCCATGTCTGAGGGAGTCTGTGTGTCAGGTGGCAGCATGCAGTCCAGAAGGGCAGGGACAGGTATGGGTGACAGATGAGAATAGGACAGGAACTAGGTTGCAGGTTCCCTTGTATGGGATGCTGACGTCTATGGAGGAGGACAGCAGTGTGAGGTTCTCCATGTTCCTTGAACAAGGAGCTGAGAGAGTCTCTCTGCAGAGTCGATATGGATGTGGAGCAAGCACACTAAATGTCCAGGTAACCCAATGACCACCCTTGCCGGATGAGGTGCCCTCCTACATCCCAGCCAGCACTGAGCCTCTGGAGGCCAGGAGCTCTCGTGGCTATCTTTCAGCTCTCCTGTGTGTGGTCATGTTCCTGGGTCTGTTTTTGGCCCTGGCAATCCAGACCAAAGCCTCTAGGTTTTGTGCCTAGGCCATTCCCAATGCCGCCTGCATCCTCGGGCAGACCTGGGATCTTGGAGGCTATTGTCCCATTCCTCCCAACTTGTGGGATGAGATTGCATCTGTATGCAGGTAGTGGGGTCCTTTCACTCCGAGAGGAGTGCAGCTCCACAAAGAGCAATGGCAGGCCCAGGAAGTCCTATGTACAAGGATTGGGCTAGTAGCCTGTGGGAAGAGCCCACACGATGAGCAGGAGGTCAGCCTCGGGTAGTAGGGTCATGGATGTTGCCCTTGTATTTAGAGTGGAGGTGCCTCCAGAATGCCCCTGCCCACTGTCCTTGAGTAGTCACTTCAAGGCCCATTTCCTGAAGGCCTGTCTCCCATGCTGCTCCAGGTGACCTGCCACAATAGGGCTCCTGTCGTCATCCGCAGCGCCCTCGACCTACACTTCCTTACTGAGGAGAATCCAGAGGATTATGAGCTGGGCCAAATCATCTATCGCCGTCAGAGTAAGTGAGACAATCAGATAGCAGAGAGCAAGGGTCAGGATGTGGACTCAGGTCAACTCTTAGCAACAAAGAGTAGTCTCTGACCCCCAAGAACACTCCAACAGGTGTGTTGGGTTCGTGCACAAAGCCAACTGCACTTCTGCTGGTGGAAGGTCTTGAGGTCCAATGGTATACCCCGGTGGATATTGCGGCTCCCCACCAGGTGCCCTCCCCTGGACATGAACAGGCATCCAAAGCTGACATCTTTGAGGAGTGAGGAGGAAAGCCTCTCTCCAGGAGCAGTATGTTTTCATGGTCTGGGATAGGAGTGGTTTCAAAGGAACATGGGAATGCATGGGCTAAAGAGGGAACTGGCATTTTGTGGACTGAAGCAGTACTATTGAAAGCCTTCTGTGTGACCAAAAAACCACTGCCTGGGCAGAGCATTGCCAGGATTCTAGCAAGCAGTAACAGGATGAAATTGGGAAGAAAACACAGCCTGGGAGACAGCCTGAATCATCTGTTTTTGCATAAATTCCATGGTCTTACGCACCTGAGTCCATTAGGCAAGGAGTGATCACAATAGCCAGGTTGTGATCCCTAACTAAAGTCAGATGAGGGCTTCCTCAGCACGTAGCCACAGAGCTCATCTGATAATAATGCCAGCGCTTTTTCGTTGGTTGGTTGGTTGGTTTTTGTGAGCCAAACACCACAGCAGCCATTATCCCAGCCTATGTACCCTGAAGACCACCATCCCTATGAGTTCTAGGATCACTTGTCTCCTATCTTAACCTACTGTTAGGTTAGTAGAGTCTATGGAAGAGGAAGTCTGTCTGGGGCCTTGGTAGCCTAAGAAATTCATAGCAGAGATCTCCACATCCAACCCAGAAGGGATGGAGAACAGGCTCTAGGTTAGAGGAGGGCGACAGGAAACACATGTTCAGAGGAAGGAGAAGCGGCTGTTGTATTCCCCCACTCGGGGTCATGGCACCACTGGGCCATACACCATGTTGGAGGGAAGCAGTCCCTTTGCTGGTCTTTGGAACCATTGTTCTCAGTAGGGCAGTATTTGGAATGTGGCCTCCATTCTCAGAAGCCTGGTTCACATGGAGGCGGGCTCCACCAATGCAGAAGCATGGCTCTAACATGGTATCCGCGCTGGTCAGCCTGTCCTCACTGTGGCCATACTTGAGGAAAATAACTCAGAGGAGGAATCCTAGGCCTTTTTTCTCTGGGTTTCATAGCTTTCTCTTTGGTTGTGCACTGAGGCTGTCCATAAAGCTCTAGTGTGTGGCAGTGGAGAGCTCCTCAGCCCTTGCCACAAAGGCATAGACTGGGAGAGAGAGAACGAGGCTGGCAGAGAGGGAGAGAGAGAAAGATGGAGAGGGAGGACCTCTCCTTGGAGAATGAGGATTCAGTGGAGCCAACAGGAACAAGGTACTGTTGCCCAGGGCACAACCCTGTTTAGGTCTTACTCCAACCATGCTCAACCTTTCTTCCAGTCCCTCCCACCCCCCAGTAGTGTATTCATCTTGAATGAGAATTTCATGTTGACATCAGAGCACTCACCATCCAATGCTTCCCTCCAAACCCACCTATGAAGATGGCTCATGTGGGGACTGAATCTTCGGCACAGGAGCCTTTTGTGGGAGATTTCAGATGCAAACCCTAGTGGTGTGCTTTGGCAGATGCAAGAGGACCTGAGATATTCTGGAGTCCAAAGCCTTCGGTAGGAACAGACATTAGGTCTGTTGAAGTGCTCTGCCTAGTTCTTCCTCAGGGAGGACTGTGGAGGCTGTCTTTGTTGGTATTGGTGCTGAATTGGAGAGCTCTCAGGTGTGTGGCTCTGGCCTTTTCTGGCACAGGCTCTCAGATGTTGGCGTGTCCTAGGGAGCACCTCCTGAGTGCCACCTTCTTTTTGTACACCCCTCTCTCCCCAGAGCTGAGGATTCCAGCAGAGGCCAACGTATTTTATGCCAAGAATCCTCACAAAAAATCCAACTTTGTGCTGAGGAAAAGGAGCCTCTCCCAAAAGAATGATGGGTGGATCGAGCCTCAACCTCCCTCTCGTCCTGCAAAGAAGGCTCCAGCCCTCCTGAGGATGCTTGCAAAACCATTCTGTTGCTGTGTGCCTGGGCGGGGCTGAGGCAGCCCAGGAATATTTACATTGATTACTATTTTCTTCAAAGTTTGAATCTATAGTTTGCCATTGTCCTTGACCTTGTTTAGTAACACAGTTGTTACTCTATCCTGTATTTGTTGTTTCCATTAATATATTATTATTATTTTAAAATATATATGTTTTTGTTACCTGATCTGCTGTGATGATTTGAGTATACTAAATGTAGCAGTGATTCCTAGAGGACACATCCAAACCAACAGGAAGGAATGTTTCATTCTATCAGCAAGAACTTTGGTTTTTAGGAGTTTGGCAGATGGCATTATCTGAGTCAGTTTTCCAATGGGGGCAATGAAGTATCAGCTGTGATGGTACAAACACAAACAAAGACACACAAACACACACAAGAGCACACACACTCACTGAGAGATAGATAGACAGATGGAGTTGGTCTCTGCTGAAATACTTTGGAGACATGGTTCTGATTTCTCCCCTTTTGGAGTATTTTCAATTGCACAAGGTGTCTTGCAAATGAACCCATGTCTGAGGAAGACATGCATGTGTACTTCACATGCCACTTTTCACATAGCAGGAAGGTCATGTAATATTTTTCATGCAGCTGTCTTTTGACTGTGAACCATCCCATGAGGTCAGCTGTGGAATTTTCAACTTGTAGCATCACAATGGGGATCCACTATTTGGATTTGGGGATATTTCCGATTTTCTTGATTCAGATTGGAATGATATATATATTAGTTTTTGATGAAAATTCTGCATTTGATGGTAATGAATGTCGTGCATCTAGGAATCTGTAGAGTGCAGACAATGAATGGATGCCTACTGTTGTCTGGACTGGTCTGAAAAGTCCTGTAGCATCTGAGCATGTGTGAGGGCTGTACAGGTCTTGCCAAAAGTCCAGGTCAGATGATCCTGCACAAAGCTGAACTCCTAGTGGTCTCCACAACAGTGTAAGGGCCAAGGAGAAACACACTTCCACACAGAAGTTGGGAAGCTACCTTATGAAGGTGATCATAGATACGGGATTATTAATATATCCAGGTTGGCATCTATTATTTTTTAGCTTTTGACTTTCGCAGCTGTGGGCATCTTGACAACCATCAACTCCCTGTAAGCACAGACAACTCTATAAGAACCTGAGGATACATTTCCCTGTGCATGTCCCCTTGTGAAACTGCTTAAGCACCGCCTGGTTTACACACAGGTGGAATTTCTAGGTCAAAGTGTGCATGTTTACTTCTTTGACTAATCACTGCCAGGTGGCTCTTCTGCATAGCTCTACCTGTGGCCAGGATTGTATTATCTAGCTTTCTAACTTTTGCATGTTGAGTAGATACATAGTGGGAGCACACTGTTTTTGTTGGTATTTTTCTTGGTATCTATTCTGATGCTTTTCACTGGGGGATTTTTTCCTGTGAAAATGGGCTTCCTCTACTTGACCTTATTTTCTTCTTTTTAAAATTTTTTCAATGTGACTTTTTAATTTTAGTTTTATTAAAGACATTGCCCCTTGCTTGCATAGTCTATATCTAAAGCACTAGTCCTTGCTCCAAGGCCCAGCTTGCTCTCAGCTGCCCCAGGAGGGGAACAGTCTTTGGCGGTAGACAAGAGACGCCCCTGCAGGGGGCACAAGTGCTTTGGCCCTCTGGTGTCTTGCCAGCAGTGCTTCCCATGCTCACAGAGGGTTTCAGACACTGAGTCAATGGTCCAGGTGGTCTTTTGTTCAGTCTGATCTCAAATTGAGCTCCTCTGAGAGGTCATATTGAAGTCCTTGTGTGTACCTGATCCATCATTTTAAACAATATTCCAAGTTCACTTTTTGTGTGTACGTGGGTTCTGGGGATTGAACCCAGGGCCTTGAGCCTGTGAGGCAAGTGACCTACCTGAGCTACACCCTCAGAGACCCCTGTAAAAGTATTTCCCCTTTGCCTCGGGGTCTAAGTTGCCAAGGCTGACCTCAAACGTTCCTCTTGCCTCAGCCTCCCTGGTGGCTGGCATGACAGGCATGCACCTGGGACTGTCACACTCGAGCCTGTGATGGGAACTCATGTGCATCTGTCCAGGGCTGAGCATGGTTAGGCAGAGCTGTGCTCCAGGCTCCCTGCAGGGCTGTGGAGGCTTCTGCTGCCCAGCAGCCCTGGTGCCATGGCCAGGGCTCCTCCCAGCCGAGGGCAGGCAGCTGCCCATTGCTGTAGGCTGACCTTATTTTCTTCTTATGGCACTCGTCCGTTCTCTGGAGTATGTTGTATGGTTTGTCCATTAGGAGTCTAACAGGTCCTCTAGAACCTTCAAACAATTAGTAAAATTCCTGAACAGTAAGTGAGCGCGCACAGAAATTGGGCTAATATTTTGGGAAGAACAATGTTGGATGATATATTCATGGCTTGAATATATCATCCAACATGAAGTTATATTTTATTACTTACAAAATAATAAAATAATGAAGCAATACCATGGGCTGAGCTAAAATAGATCCTTAGGATCTTAGGCATTCTGTAATAAATCTGTGTCACTTGAAGTATAGAGTTGATCGACTCTGAGTAATGAAACAGAAGTAAAGGTATCAAAGCCAATGATCATCTGTTTCCAATTTTCTGTGATTTGGTTCAAGTGGTAAAGTGGTGATATTTATTAATAATGGATCGAATAGGTTCATAATTGTTTTAGAGTACAATTAGATGCCTTCAAACTTTAGCCCTCCTATGTCCTGTGAGACATTTTCTATGTGAGGCTTTAAGAAGAAGAAGAGAATATTCTGTAAAGAAAACCTTGTGATCTGTGCAGTATGAAGTTGAATGGATTCATTCAGAAATCAGAAATTCTATTGAAAGATATTTATTGGCATGAGCCAAATAAAACCTATTTTTAGGCATCCTGGTGAAGACAAGGTTTTATCTTTATGTCTCATTTTCTATGTTTTGTTGTTGTTGTTGTTGTTAGAATGAAATTCATATGTTGCCCGACCATTCTATCAGATGTGTAACTAGATGCCATTTAAATTACCCACTTTTACATGGTAGACAGTTTTTAATGAACACTGCCTGTCTGCACCTTTTTTAAAAACAGGACTGGGATCAGAAGCCCAAATACCAATGGTTAGCTGGAGCATATTTTTCATTTGGCCTATCTGTCAGTATTCCCTGAGGTCATCTGTGCAATCAGCTTCGTTACTCCTGCTCCCTCACTGGATTTCATAGAAACCATATGCTATGTATGAATCAGGGACACCAATCCCACAACATAGCATTCTTGGAATATCCAAAGTCCCACTTTTCACTTCGCCATGCCTGAGATCAGCAGTAATATTTATCAGCAAATGTGAGATTTTCAAAGATCCAATTCTATGTGCTCCTTTCTCATAGAGCCTTAGGCAGGGATATAGCATACATAAATATTAAGTAAAGTCCATAGTTTTTAAAATGTCATCCATTGAATAGTTGACACATGTCTGAGATACTTTTTATTTTGGAGGAGGTATTATTTAATAGGGAATTCCAACAGCTACCTAATAGTGAAATGAGAAGTCTTGCATCCATTTTATTTTGTTTCTGATGATTTTTATGAGTAAGGGTAAGATACTTCCTTGTTCTAATGCAGATGTTGCCCACTTTTGTGAATGGATGCGGGGTGTCACCTACTACTTGCATATCTGCATATTGGGCTTGACACTGCTATCGTACTTGGTAGTTGGCAAAAAGTCAATACTGAAGTTAAGCTCTTGTGTTCTAGCAGCAGAGCTGAAGATCCTTGATGTGCCACCTTCTGCAATCCATGCTGCTCTCTTCATGTTCCTTATTGACTTCCTGGTGAGGAGCATCATGGTCTCCTGGTCTTGAGAATGGCCAAGCATTGCTCTGTGAATGTGGAAGATGGGCATGTGGAAGGCTCCAGGGAGGAGGGATCATTGAACATGTACTCGAATCCATGTGCCTGTTGAATGACCTGGTTTTTTTTATTTTTGGGTTTTAAGGGAGACACTGCCCTAAAACACTTCTGTGCAGCTGGGGATGCAGGCTTCTGCTTCACCTTGCAGGAAGCATTAACGAATCCTTTCCAGAAGACATGAGAAGAGAGAAGTGAGCCTCTGGTATCATGCAGGTTCCTTGCATTGCCCATGGGCTAGAAGAGAGAAGAGTTGCTTCATGAGATTTGATCCCCTTTTTCCTGAAAAGTTCCACACAGAGGTGAGTCCCCAGCATGTTTAGAAATCATTTCAGACACCTTTCTGGACGGAATTGAATCAGAGCCCCTGATGATGTGGAAGAGCTAAAGATGGGTTTGCTATGAATTTTCTATTTCATTCATCAGGGCCTGAGTCAAGTCAGTCATTGTGCTGTCAACACATGAGCTGCTGGTCAAATGTGAGGAAGTGGTCTTGCTTTATGAAAACACCACCCTGATTCAGTGAGCCAGAGGCAGCCTGCAGTCCCTGTTTTCCTGTAAAGGCAGATTGCTGTGGATGGCCTCTGGCCTCGTCATGCAGCCCTGCTCAGAGTAGGGGATTGAGGGACCAGGCAGATCCCTAGTTCCTTTTGACCTTTATTGCCATTGGGCCACCCCAGGGTCCTTGGACTCTACCTGGTCTTCTGGCCTGGGTCAGGGGATGTGAGGTTTGGAATCGCCCTCTGTGGCAGGATCCCAGCCCCCCAGCCACTTGAGGTCAGCACATCCTTCCCTAATTGTGTTAGAGTTGGAGACTTCTCCCACCCATCCTCATCCATGCTCATCCCACATTTTGTAGCTTGGCACCTGAGGACCTTTATTCATTGACTTAGTTGTTAGTGATGATGGTTACTAAGACTAAGTGACTCTTTCAAGTCACATCACTTGCATGGTTGGGCTAGAGCATGGATCTTCCTAATTGATTTCATGGGACTCTCTCATGGAAACTGTGACTGCTTCCTAAACACACACTCTACATTTGGAGTGTCAAAATTCTTGCCACTGCCTCCTTGGCAAGTGTATCTTGTCTTCTACGTGGGAATTTCACAAATATTTTCCTTTGGTTTGTGGAGGTCATGCAGAAGGGATTTCATTTGAAATAGCCCAAACAAGAAATACCAGTTGTCTTTTTCGCACATGGATGTGTGTAGTGAACACCCCTTTCTGTGTGCTTGCATGAGTTACTCCTTTGAATTTGTTGAAGAATGGTTGGCTGGGGAGCAAGTTAACGAGAGATGGATATCAATGGTTGTCAAGTATTCTGACGTGAAGAATGTATTGAGGATGTGAAGGCTTTTCTAGCCAGTTCCTATGGCTCAGTCAGGGATCAGTCAGAGGATTCTGTCTGGTAGACTCTTTGGCACAGATGTCAAAGTGGCCTGGTCTTACCCTGTCCAGGACTGAATGCTGAGCTTGAGTGGGAGCTTCTTGTCATTTCAAGCATTTCCATGAGTCTGTCCTCTGTTCTCTTGTATCCAAGTGGTTTCTAATAGGAAAGCAGAACAAAAATTGAAAGTATGGTGATTGATTATTTTTACCAATGTTATTTCAATCCACTTTGTTTAATACGAAATTACCTTTATGCTAGTAAGATTTCATATGTGAGGAAATAATGAAAATATTGGGGTTAGGGGATGAGAATATGCAAATCAAACATTTTTGAGCACCAAGACCCGTTTTTTTTTTTTTTTTTTTTTTTTTTTTTTTTTTTTTTTTTTAAACTTAAATAATATTAAGTGCCAGAGGACCACCGCTGCCATTCAGCCTCAACAACCTCCAGGTCCAGCCTCCAGGTGGCCCATTTCACCAGGGTGTGTGGGACCACACTGTCCTGGGATGAGAGAACAGTACCCACGGATGTTGACATCTCACAGAGTAGATATTGCCAGTGACAGTAGGGAGCTATTGGCACATGAGGAAGGGAAGAGCTCTCAGGATGGGAAGAGGGGGCCGCTTCGAGACTCATTGGGTATGGCACGAGGCTGCTGGGTGTGGTGTTGGCCTGGGCCCACTGAGTGGGGCAGATCCGTGGTCTGTGTTTCTGTACCCTCCTCTGTAGCCTGTGTTGGCAGCAGATCAGGGAATTGCGATCAGAAGTGCTCCCAGTAACACAGGCACCAGCCCCCAGAGTGTGTGCCTATCCGTTTCCCCACCTGGCCTGACTTAGTGCCTGTCTTGCCTCAGGGCTGAGACCCTACAATCTCTGATGAGGGTGTCTGTGGTCCAGATCCAACCTGCATGGCCAACATGCTCAGACCTTCAGCTGGGTCCTAGGCTGCTGCAACCAAACTCTGTTAACTGGGTGGCCGACAACAGAGGAAGTGTCTTCCGTTGAGCTCCAGAGGCTCAACACAGTAGGTGTTGGGCTGTCCCAGTGCCATAACCCCTCCCAGGTTTCAAGGGGACTGTCTCCCCAACTCTCCCAGCCCTTGCCCACTCTCCTATTGCTGCCCACGATCTGTGGTTCCCATATGGGCATCCCGCCCTGGCTCCAACCTCACATATCCGGTATCCCCCAGTCTCCCTGGTATCTGGGTCCAGACTCTCCTCTTCCTACAAGAATATCAGATATTGGATTTGGTCCCAGTTGATGCTGTGTTCCATCATGTGAGCTCTTAGCTTCATCACTGTGCAAAGACTCTTTTCCCACACAAGTTCGCACGGCTTTTGGCTGGCTAAGAATTTTCAGGCGACACTTTTCTAATGAGTACACTTTCCTTCCTTCCGATTTCCCACCAGTGAGCATTCCTCGCACCCTTGTCCTAGTTCCTTTATGGCAGTTTCCCTCCTTATGGCTGAGAGGACCTAGTGACCCCTGAATTCACACGTTCTCCTTAATCACCAACACACTGCAGAATTCTCCAGGGGGCCATATATGCTCCTGCAAGTTGGTGTTGGAAATAGTTCTCCATCCATTAATCACTCCCTCACTCACTAATGTCCTTGTGTCCTTGAGAAAGGCTCTCCCTTTCCTGGTTTTCCTGAATAGAAATCCTCTTGCCTCTTGGGTGAATAGGGTTATGGGTTGTGCAGAGGGTGTTGGTCCACTGAGCATCTTAGAGACTGTCCTTTATGGAGCCTAATGATCCTCACTGGGGAATGAGGCCAGGGTCCTAACTGTGGTTAGTTAGAGAGGGAAAGAAGGACAAGGGAAACTCAGATGTCCCTTCATGGCCCCTGGAGTTAGAGGACTTACCCCTTTGCACCTGGGATCAGGAGACCTCATTTCCTCGAGGACACGCACACTCAGACGTTAATCTTGAGTGTGGGTTCCTTTCTGGGGTCCAGGGCTGTTGTTAGCCACCAGGAATGACAGTGCTCTCCATGCTGAGTGGAGCCATTTTTGCCAGGAAAGAGAGCCCATGGTCATGCCTTGTGCAAAGCATCCCACGCCAGGGGCTCCCATGCCTACATTCCTGTCCTGAAAGGAAGCCACTCAGAGGCAAGGTGGGTCCAACCACCTCCCATGTGTTCACTCATCACTGTGTTCCAGCAGTCACCCCAGTGAACAGTCCTGATGGGATTGGATGTGGCTCAGAATGTCACCCTCATGAGCTCTACCCTGCCACAGCTGCAGTTCTGCAGTGGGAGAAACTCAAAACCTCAAAACACATGCACATGAAAGAAAAGAGCAAGAGCCAGAGCCCAAACAGGCCAGGTGTGGCAAAGACAGCTGGAGTGCCTAGGTTGGGACTCAGAATTATGTCAGTGGGGTGGCATTCCTGCTGGCACCAGCATGATAACCGAGAGCCAGCCCTGCTCATTTTGGGGAGCAGTGTGTTGGGGAAGGCAGCAGAAATTGAGAGGCAGGATTGAGTTTGGCCCTAGGAGGAGGTTGGGTAAGAGGCCAGTGTGGGTTGGAGAGCCTGGGCAGATAGACAGAGGCCAGGGCACACCCCAAAGCCTGGAGACTGCACTTGATGTCCAGGGTTGTGAAACACCACTTCCCCTCTTACTCACAACTGAGAGCAAGGGGCATTGATGAGTTCAGTTTGTGTGCGGCTGCATCCAAGGTGGCTCGGCTAGGAACCTCTGTTTCCTTGACTCAGGAGGCTGGGAGTCCAGGCTCCACTGAGGCTCGGCTGGGAGGATCGGAGTCTGAGTTTATGCCTGTGTTCCCTGTAGGATCCATGTTGGCTGAGCCTCAGTGTTTTTGTAATGAGAGGATGGGTGACCGTCATGTCTTTATCACAGGACACACTTGCTAAATGGATTTGTTTGCTCTGAGGAGGAAAGAGAGAGGGGGGAGTGGTGCTGGAGACAGGGATGCAGACAGGGGTCATGGACTTGGCATAACTCAGTCTTGGAGGTGATATCCCATCACCTGTACCCACTTCAATTCCCATGAATCCAGAGGCTGAGCCCCCTTGAGGTGAGGGGTGAACCGGTTCTGGGCAGCAGGATGCTGTGGTACCTCGGAGTCTCTGTGAGACCCCAACACTAGACACACTTGGCCCTTTTGAAATCTTAGGAGAAGCCTTGGGAAGTTGTATGGCAGAGGGGAGCAGCCTCTGCATCTCAGTCCCCTCCAACTTGCCATGGTGTAGAGAGGGAACTGCAGCCACGATGGGACGGACATTGGCCATGTCCCTGTGTGGGACACAGGCCTGATGGAGTTAGGGTGCATTCTTTGTCTCTCCCTTTCTTGTGATTATCCCATCTCTACATTTGTGCTTTAGCCACCTGTGAGTCCCATCTCTGGTTTCAGAGAGAACAGAGGGTGTTATGGGCCAATAGACACAATAAACCCTAGAGATTAGATGCTACCCTACTTTCCAGAAAAGACTGGGCACACCATGAGTTGCACAATGATGGGACCAGGGTCCAAAAGCTGCTGAGAGGGAAGGACTGGTTGTGAATGCATTTTTGAAGGCTCCAAGCTGGAACTCTAGTGGCACCAAGCAGGGCAGATGCTGGTGGGGATGTTTGGGTAGTTGTTGGTGAACACCTGCGCACCTGAGATGGGTAGGCATGGAGGAGAAATCGGCAGCCCATAGGGCTGTTGAAAGTTGTCTTATGTGAAAAGAGGCTCAGGTATGGGCACAGGAAATGACATCATTGCCTTGACAATGGATCAAACAGAACATGGAACCCTGGTATCCAGGCACCCACTTCACTGACCAAGCCATCCGAGCTCACTTGGTTGGAGCCACTGGAGGGAGAAGGATGTTCTCCTGTGGTTGCAGACAATGCCGAGCCTCAGGCTCCCAGGAATCTCAGGGGGGCCAACTAGCCCTTTTGTGGATACACTGGGTGAGGCTTCATCTTAGACGCCAGAGCCTCTGGCGATTGTCGCAGAGGAGCTCAAGAGTAACAGTGAGTAGCACAGGGCAGGTGAGCCCAGCAGGCCCTCTAGTCTGATCCCTGATGAATGGCCCAGGACTCCTATTCTGACTCTGTGTGTGTGTGTGTGTGTGTGTGTGTGTGTGTGTGTGTGTGTGTGTGTTTGTACTGATGGGAACTGTCCCATTGTGCTTTGACTCTAGTGTATTGGCACAAGTCATTTTTCTGTTTGTCACCATTTCCATTTTGAACCCACCATTCTTGGTCCCAACCCAGGGTGAAAATGATCAGAACACGGAGGAGCCCTTCAGGGTTCAGAGCCTTGAACCTTACAGGCAGGACCAGCTTAGGAATGAGCTCCTGCCTGTCATTTGTGGGAGGAACCTACATTTCAGCAGCAACATGGGGTTAATCTCCTGGGATTTCATCCCCACCCAGCAGGTGCTGGATCTCTTGTTCCCAAAACAGCCACCTTCTTCAGTCTTTACTCCTGGTGCCACTCCACATCCTCCAAGGGGACAAGAACCTCAGGTTCTGGATGGATGTTGTAGAATGCCCACAGAGCCAACTGCCAGGCTGGGTGGGGTGCAGTTGCTGGGCTTTGCTGATGTTGTCATCCCCCACAGTTCTTGGAACCTTCTGTGGCAGTGGCATCCAGGACCCCAGCAGCTGTGAGTAGCAGCTCCTCACTGCTTCACTCCAGCGAGCAGGTGGAAGACAGCCGCGTTGTTCACGTCCTCCTAGAGGGACAGAGCCTGAGGGAGACAAAGCGCATCCCGGTAAGCCCGACAGCAGGGCTGCCTCCTGGGTGTCCACACAGTGGAAGGCAGGAGACACAGCCAACCCCAGGGCTATGGTGGGAAATAAAGAAGACAGAGGTCCGTCTTAAGGGCTTGACCTGAGGAGGGAGAGCATCAGCATGCCCAGCTTCAGTGGTGAGTGGGCCTGTGTATTGTGGGTTTTGCAGGCCAGAAGTGCAGACGGAAGTGCTGTGGACAGATGAAGGCAGAGATATGTCCAGGGTGCAGGCTGCAGTGCCTAGAACTTGGTATTCTCAATGAGTGAAGTTGGAGCAGAGGAGGTGGCAGTGACTTGTCACATGTGTAGGAGGGGATGTGTTCCTGGTGGCAGGGAAGAGAACCTCCTTAGCATGACTAGGTGTAGGAATTTGGGGTCGGGATCACCTGGGGGGTCATGCCAAAGCTTCGGAATGTTAGGCTTTGCATGTATATAAATACGGAGCTAAAGGGGTTCTTGGCAGAATTTCTATGGATGTGCAGTAGACACGCTAATGCTGCAGGTGTCCAGCTGCAGAGGAGACATGTTCAGTGACTGCCAGTGCTGAGTCAAGTACATCATTACAACCAGACCCGCACCGAGCTTCCAGAGGCCAGGGCCTCTCAAAGCTATCATGAAGCACTCAAGTGCACACTCTTGTATCTGAGTCTGTTTTGTGTCGTGGCAGTCAGGACCCAAATTTTCAGTGCATCTGCCTCTTGCACCCACAAAGGCAGCCTGCATCCCAGATCACACTTGGTGCGCAGATCCCTGGCCCATTGCTCTCATCTCAGTGAGATGAGAGTGTGTCTGTGCATAGGCAGTTTGGTCCTTTGACATGAGTGGAATGTGGCTCCCCAGGGGGAGGGGAGATGGCAGGTACAGGCAGATATTTGTACCAGGATTGTTCTAGTAGCACATTGCAAGAACCCAGGTGGTATATGGAGGACACACTCAGGTAGCAGGATAACAAGATTGTGCCCTTGTATATGTAGCTGAGATTTCTCCTGAATGTTTGACCACAGTCTTCTGGGTAGCTCTTCTAAAAGCCATTCTCTGATGACATTTGTCCCACCCTGATCCAGGTGACCTTTCAGGAGACGGTGACAAGACTCATCCGCAGGGCCTTGGACCAAAATTTGTTGCAGCATGAGGATGTGGACAACTTTGAGCTGCTGTATATGATGTCTGAGGATGAGAGTAAGTAGGACAATCAGACAGTGGGGAGACATGATCCACAGTGGGCTCAGGATAACTGACAGCCAAGAGAAAGTGGGCCTTGGCCCCAAAATACCAAAGTGTGATGGGCCTGGCGGAGACTCTCAGGGGTTGTGGGTGTTTTGTGGTATAATCCTTGAGTGCCACCTAACAATTCTCTCCACTTCGCTCTGCAGAAATCAAGGTCTCTGACCACTCACTCGTGTGTCTGTCCATGAATCTGGGAATACAATATTTCATCGTGAGGAAACGCCCCCAGGTCAAGGGAAAGGAGGTAAACACCTACCTTATTCAAGCTGTGCATGTGCTGCCATTCCACTCCGACCTGAGGAAATAAGAAGCCTCAGCACCTGGACATATTTGCTGGAAGCCCATAGAGCCAACTGACAGTCTGGGGTGGCTTTCTGTTTCTGGGTTTGCTGATGTTCCATCCCCCACAGTTCTCAGAATCAACCTGCAAGTCCTCCAGGCCGCTTTCCCACAAGCAGGTGGGAGACACCTGCTTAATTCGTGTCCACTTAGAAACACAAAGTCCAGAGATGGCCAAGAGTGTTCTGGTAAGCCTGGGAGCAGGGGTGTCCCGTGGTGCTTACACCTGGGTGGGGAGCAGACACTGGTCCAATACCATGGACTACTCATGCCCTCTTGAATTTGGAGCTTCTGGATGATCAGGAGGATAGATGGGAATCAAGAAGGGAGAGGTCAGTGTGAAGGGCTGGAGCTGAGATGAGCGAGTGCAGCATCTTGTCCACTGCCATGTCTGAGGGAGTCTGTGTGTCAGGTGGCAGCATGCAGTCCAGAAGGGCAGGGACAGGTATGGGTGACAGATGAGAATAGGACAGGAACTAGGTTGCAGGTTCCCTTGTATGGGATGCGGACGTCTATGGAGGAGGACAGCAGTGTGAGGTTCTCCATGTTCCTTGAACAAGGAGCTGAGAGAGTCTCTCTGCAGAGTCGATATGGATGTGGAGCAAGCACACTAAATGTCCAGGTAACCCAATGACCACCCTTGCCGGATGAGGTGCCCTCCTACATCCCAGCCAGCACTGAGCCTCTGGAGGCCAGGAGCTCTCGTGGCTATCTTTCAGCTCTCCTGTGTGTGGTCATGTTCCTGGGTCTGTTTTTGGCCCTGGCAATCCAGACCAAAGCCTCTAGGTTTTGTGCCTAGGCCATTCCCAATGCCGCCTGCATCCTCGGGCAGACCTGGGATCTTGGAGGCTATTGTCCCATTCCTCCCAACTTGTGGGATGAGATTGCATCTGTATGCAGGTAGTGGGGTCCTTTCACTCCGAGAGGAGTGCAGCTCCACAAAGAGCAATGGCAGGCCCAGGAAGTCCTATGTACAAGGATTGGGCTAGTAGCCTGTGGGAAGAGCCCACACGATGAGCAGGAGGTCAGCCTCGGGTAGTAGGGTCATGGATGTTGCCCTTGTATTTAGAGTGGAGGTGCCTCCAGAATGCCCCTGCCCACTGTCCTTGAGTAGTCACTTCAAGGCCCATTTCCTGAAGGCCTGTCTCCCATGCTGCTCCAGGTGACCTGCCACGATAGGGCTCCTGTCGTCATCCGCAGCGCCCTCGACCTACACTTCCTTACTGAGGAGAATCCAGAGGATTATGAGCTGGGCCAAATCATCTCTCGCTGTCAGAGTAAGTGAGACAATCAGATAGCAGAGAGCAAGGGTCAGGATGTGGACTCAGGTCAACTCTTAGCAACAAAGAGTAGTCTCTGACCCCCAAGAACACTCCAACAGGTGTGTTGGGTTCGTGCACAAAGCCAACTGCACTTCTGCTGGTGGAAGGTCTTGAGGTCCAATGGTATACCCCGGTGGATATTGCGGCTCCCCACCAGGTGCCCTCCCCTGGACATGAACAGGCATCCAAAGCTGACATCTTTGAGGAGTGAGGAGGAAAGCCTCTCTCCAGGAGCAGTATGTTTTCATGGTCTGGGATAGGAGTGGTTTCAAAGGAACATGGGAATGCATGGGCTAAAGAGGGAACTGGCATTTTGTGGACTGAAGCAGTACTATTGAAAGCCTTCTGTGTGACCAAAAAACCACTGCCTGGGCAGAGCATTGCCAGGATTCTAGCAA
This sequence comes from Urocitellus parryii, assembly GCF_045843805.1. Taxonomy (NCBI): domain Eukaryota; kingdom Metazoa; phylum Chordata; class Mammalia; order Rodentia; family Sciuridae; genus Urocitellus; species Urocitellus parryii. The sequence goes on from NC_135548.1 coordinate 38,686,839, forward strand.
GCAGTAACAGGATGAAATTGGGAAGAAAACACAGCCTGGGAGACAGCCTGAATCATCTGTTTTTGCATAAATTCCATGGTCTTACGCACCTGAGTCCACTAGGCAAGGAGTGATCACAATAGCCAGGTTGTGATCCCTAACTAAAGTCAGATGAGGGCTTCCTGAGCACGTAGCCACAGAGCTCATCTGATAATAATGCCAGCGCTTTTTCGTTGGTTGGTTGGTTGGTTTTTGTGAGCCAAACACCACAGCAGCCATTATCCCAGCCTATGTACCCTGAAGACCACCATCCCTATGAGTTCTAGGATCACTTGTCTCCTATCTTAACCTACTGTTAGGTTAGTAGAGTCTATGGAAGAGGAAGTCTGTCTGGGGCCTTGGTAGCCTAAGAAATTCATAGCAGAGATCTCCGCATCCAACCCAGAAGGGATGGAGAACAGGCTCTAGGTTAGAGGAGGGCGACAGGAAACACATGTTCAGAGGAAGGAGAAGCGGCTGTTGTATTCCCCCACTCGGGGTCATGGCACCACTGGGCCATACACCATGTTGGAGGGAAGCAGTCCCTTTGCTGGTCTTTGGAACCATTGTTCTCAGTAGGGCAGTATTTGGAATGTGGCCTCCATTCTCAGAAGCCTGGTTCACATGGAGGCGGGCTCCACCAACGCAGAAGCATGGCTCTAACGTGGTATCCGCGCTGGTCAGCCTGTCCTCACTGTGGCCATACTTGAGGAAAATAACTCAGAGGAGGAATCCTAGGCCTTTTTTCTCTGGGTTTCATAGCTTTCTCTTTGGTTGTGCACTGAGGCTGTCCATAAAGCTCTAGTGTGTGGCAGTGGAGAGCTCCTCAGCCCTTGCCACAAAGGCATAGACTGGGAGAGAGAGAACGAGGCTGGCAGAGAGGGAGAGAGAGAAAGATGGAGAGGGAGGACCTCTCCTTGGAGAATGAGGATTCAGTGGAGCCAACAGGAACAAGGTACTGTTGCCCAGGGCACAACCCTGTTTAGGTCTTACTCCAACCATGCTCAACCTTTCTTCCAGTCCCTCCCACCCCCCAGTAGTGTATTCATCTTGAATGAGAATTTCATGTTGACATCAGAGCACTCACCATCCAGTGCTTCCCTCCAAACCCACCTATGAAGATGGCTCATGTGGGGACTGAATCTTCGGCACAGGAGCCTTTTGTGGGAGATTTCAGATGCAAACCCTAGTGGTGTTCTTTGGCAGATGCAAGAGGACCTGAGATATTCTGGAGTCCAAAGCCTTCGGTAGGAACAGACATTAGGTCTGTTGAAGTGCTCTGCCTAGTTCTTCCTCAGGGAGGACTGTGGAGGCTGTCTTTGTTGGTATTGGTGCTGAATTGGAGAGCTCTCAGGTGTGTGGCTCTGGCCTTTTCTGGCACAGGCTCTCAGATGTTGGCGTGTCCTAGGGAGCACCTCCTGAGTGCCACCTTCTTTTTGTACACCCCTCTCTCCCCAGAGCTGAGGATTCCAGCAGAGGCCAACGTATTTTATGCCAAGAATCCTCACAAAAAATCCAACTTTGTGCTGAGGAAAAGGAGCCTCTCCCAAAAGAATGATGGGTGGATCGAGCCTCAACCTCCCTCTCGTCCTGCAAAGAAGGCTCCTGCCCTCCTGAGGATGCTTGCAAAACCATTCTGTTGCTGTGTGCCTGGGCGGGGCTGAGGCAGCCCAGGAATATTTACATTGATTACTATTTTCTTCAAAGTTTGAATCTATAGTTTGCCATTGTCCTTGACCTTGTTTAGTAACACAGTTGTTACTCTATCCTGTATTTGTTGTTTCCATTAATATATTATTATTATTTTAAAATATATATGTTTTTGTTACCTGATCTACTGTGATGATTTGAGTATACTAAATGTAGCAGTGATTCCTAAAGGACACATCCAAACCAACAGGAAGGAATGTTTCATTCTATCAGCAAGAACTTTGGTTTTTAGGAGTTTGGCAGATGGCATTATCTGAGTCAGTTTTCCAATGGGGGCAATGAAGTATCAGCTATGATGGTACAAACACAAACAAAGACACACAAACACACACAAGAGCACACACACTCACTGAGAGATAGATAGACAGATGGAGTTGGTCTCTGCTGAAATACTTTGGAGACATGGTTCTGATTTCTCCCCTTTTGGAGTATTTTCAATTGCACAAGGTGTCTTGCAAATGAACCCATGTCTGAGGAAGACATGCATGTGTACTTCACATGCCACTTTTCACATAGCAGGAAGGTCATGTAATATTTTTCATGCAGCTGTCTTTTGACTGTGAACCATCCCATGAGGTCAGCTGTGGAATTTTCAACTTGTAGCATCACAATGGGGATCCACTCTTTGGATTTGGGGATATTTCCGATTTTCTTGATTCAGATTGGAATGATATATATATTAGTTTTTGATGAAAATTCTGCATTTGATGGTAATGAATGTCGTGCATCTAGGAATCTGTAGAGTGCAGACAATGAATGGATGCCTACTGTTGTCTGGACTGGTCTGAAAAGTCCTGTAGCATCTGAGCATGTGTGAGGGCTGTACAGGTCTTGCCAAAAGTCCAGGTCAGATGATCCTGCACAAAGCTGAACTCCTAGTGGTCTCCACAACAGTGTAAGGGCCAAGGAGGAACTCACTTCCACACAGAAGTTGGGAAGCTACCTTATGAAGGTGATCATAGATACGGGATTATTAATATATCCAGGTTGGCATCTATTATTTTTTTAGCTTTTGACTTTCGCAGCTTTGGGCATCTTGACAACCATCAACTCCCTGTAAGCACAGACAACTCTATAAGAACCTGAGGATAAATTTCCCTGTGCATGTCCCCTTGTGAAACTGCTTAAGCACCGCCTGGTTTACACACAGGTGGAATTTCTAGGTCAAAGTGTGCATGTTTACTTCTTTGACTAAGCACTGCCAGGTGGCTCTTCTGCATAGCTCTACCTGTGGCCAGGATTGTATTATCTAGCTCTCTAACTTTTGCAGGTTGAGTAGATACATAGTGGGAGCACACTGTGTTTGTTGGTATTTTTCTTGGTATCTATTCTGATGCTTTTCACTGGGGGATTTTTTCCTGTGAAAATGGGCTTCCTCTACTTGACCTTATTTTCTTCTTTTTAAAATTTTTTCAATGTGACTTTTTAATTTTAGTTTTATTAAAGACATTGCCCCTTGCTTGCATAGTCTATATCTAAAGCACTAGTCCTTGCTCCAAGGCCCAGCTTGCTCTCAGCTGCCCCAGGAGGGGAACAGTCTTTGGCGGTAGACAAGAGACGCCCCTGCAGGGGGCACAAGTGCTTTGGCCCTCTGGTGTCTTGCCAGCAGTGCTTCCCATGCTCACAGAGGGTTTCAGACACTGAGTCAATGGTCCAGGTGGTCTTTTGTTCAGTCTGATCTCAAATTGAGCTCCTCTGAGAGGTCATATTGAAGTCCTTGTGTGTACCTGACCCATCATTTTAAACAATATTCCAAGTTCACTTTTTGTGTGTACGTGGGTTCTGGGGATTGAACCCAGGGCCTTGAGCCTGTGAGGCAAGTGACCTACCTGAGCTACACCCTCAGAGACCCCTGTAAAAGTATTTCCCCTTTGCCTCGGGGTCTAAGTTGCCAAGGCTGACCTCAAACGTTCCTCTTGCCTCAGCCTCCCTGGTGGCTGGCATGACAGGCATGCACCTGGGACTGTCACACTCGAGCCTGTGATGGGAACTCATGTGCATCTGTCCAGGGCTGAGCATGGTTAGGCAGAGCTGTGCTCCAGGCTCCCTGCAGGGCTGTGGAGGCTTCTGCTGCCCAGCAGCCCTGGTGCCATGGCCAGGGCTCCTCCCAGCCGAGGGCAGGCAGCTGCCCATTGCTGTAGGCTGACCTTATTTTCTTCTTATGGCACTCGTCCGTTCTCTGGAGTATGTTGTATGGTTTGTCCATTAGGAGTCTAACAGGTCCTCTAGAACCTTCAAACAATTAGTAAAATTCCTGAACAGTAAGTGAGCGCGCGCAGAAATTGGGCTAATATTTTGGGAAGAACAATGTTGGATGATATATTCATGGCTTGAATATATCATCCAACATGAAGTTATATTTTATTACTTACAAAATAATAAAATAATGAAGCAATACCATGGGCTGAGCTAAAATAGATTCTTAGGATCTTAGGCATTCTGTAATAAATCTGTGTCACTTGAAGTATAGAGTTGATCGACTCTGAGTAATGAAACAGAAGTAAAGGTATCAAAGCCAATGATCATCTGTTTCCAATTTTCTGTGATTTGGTTCAAGTGGTAAAGTGGTGATATTTATTAATAATGGATCGAATAGGTTCATAATTGTTTTAGAGTACAATTAGATGCCTTCAAACTTTAGGCTACATGGGCACATTTGAGAACGGTTCCAGCCATTCTCTCATCCTTTGGGTCATTCCCCTCCTATGTCCTGTGAGACATTTTCTATGTGAGGCTTTAAGAAGAAGAAGAGAATATTCTGTAAAGAAAACCTTGTGATCTGTGCAGTATGAAGTTGAATGGATTCATTCAGAAATCAGAAATTCTATTGAAAGATATTTATTGGCATGAGCCAAATAAAACCTATTTTTAGGCATCCTGGTGAAGACAAGGTTTTATCTTTATGTCTCATTTTCTATGTTTTGTTGTTGTTGTTGTTGTTAGAATGAAATTCATATGTTGCCAGACCATTCTATCAGATGTGTAACTAGATGCCATTTAAATTACCCACTTTTACATGGTAGACAGTTTTTAATGAACACTGCCTGTCTGCACCTTTTTTAAAAACAGGACTGGGATCAGAAGCCCAAATACCAATGGTTAGCTGGAGCATATTTTTCATTTGGCCTATCTGTCAGTATTCCCTCAGGTCATCTGTGCAATCAGCTTCGTTACTCCTGCTCCCTCACTGGATTTCATAGAAACCATATGCTATGTATGAATCAGGGACACCAATCCCACAACATAGCATTCTTGGAATATCCAAAGTCCCACTTTTCACTTCGCCATGCCTGAGATCAGCAGTAATATTTATCAGCAAATGTGAGATTTTCAAAGATCCAATTCTATGTGCTCCTTTCTCATAGAGCCTTAGGCAGGGATATAGCATACATAAATATTAAGTAAAGTCCATAGTTTTTAAAATGTCATCCATTGAATAGTTGACACATGTCTGAGATACTTTTTATTTTGGAGGAGGTATTATTTAATAGGGAATTCCAACAGCTACCTAATAGTGAAATGAGAAGTCTTGCATCCATTTTATTTTGTTTCTGATGATTTTTATGAGTAAGGGTAAGATACTTCCTTGTTCTGATGCAGATGTTGCCCACTTTTGTGAATGGATGCGGGGTGTCACCTACTACTTGCATATCTGCATATTGGGCTTGACACTGCTATCGTACTTGGTAGTTGGCAAAAAGTCAATACTGAAGTTAAGCTCTTGTATTCTAGCAGCAGAGCTGAAGATCCTTGATGTGCCACCTTCTGCAATCCATGCTGCTCTCTTCATGTTCCTTATTGACTTCCTGGTGATGAGCATCATGGTCTCCTGGTCTTGAGAATGGCCAAGCATTGCTCTGTGAATGTGGAAGATGGGCATGTGGAAGGCTCCAGGGAGGAGGGATCATTGAACATGTACTCGAATCCATGTGCCTGTTGAATGACCTGTTTTTTTATTTTTGGGTTTTAAGGGAGACACTGCCCTAAAACACTTCTGTGCAGCTGGGGATGCAGGCTTCTGCTTCACCTTGCAGGAAGCATTAACGAATCCTTTCCAGAAGACATGAGAAGAGAGAAGTGAGCCTCTGGTATCATGCAGGTTCCTTGCATTGCCCATGGGCTAGAAGAGAGAAGAGTTGCTTCATGAGATTTGATCTCCTTTTTCCTGAAAAGTTCCACACAGAGGTGAGTCCCCAGCATGTTTAGAAATCATTTCAGACACCTTTCTGGACGGAATTGAATCAGAGCCCCTGATGATGTGGAAGAGCTAAAGATGGGTTTGCTATGAATTTTCTATTTCATTCATCAGGGCCTGAGTCAAGTCAGTCATTGTGCTGTCAACACATGAGCTGCTGGTCAAATGTGAGGAAGTGGTCTTGCTTTATGAAAACACCACCCTGATTCAGTGAGCCAGAGGCAGCCTGCAGTCCCTGTTTTCCTGTAAAGGCAGATTGCTGTGGATGGCCTCTGGCCTCGTCATGCAGCCCTGCTCAGAGTAGGGGATTGAGGGACCAGGAAGATCCCTAGTTCCTTTTGACCTTTATTGCCATTGGGCCACCCCAGGGTCCTTGGACTCTACCTGGTCTTCTGGCCTGGGTCAGGAGATGTGAGGTTTGGAATCCCCCTCTGTGGCAGGATCCCAGCCCCCCCAGCCACTTGAGGTCAGCACATCCTTCCCTAATTGTGTTAGAGTTGGAGACTTCTCCCACCCATCCTCATCAATGCTCATCCCACATTTTGTAGCTTGGCACCTGAGGACCTTTATTCATTGACTTAGTTGTTAGTGATGATGGTTACTAAGACTAAGTGACTCTTTCAAGTCACATCACTTGCATGGTAGGACTAGAGCATGGATCTTCCTAATTGATTTCATGGGACTCTCTCATGGAAACTGTGACTGCTTCCTAAACACACACTCTACATTTGGAGTGTCAAAATTCTTGCCACTGCCTCCTTGGCAAGTGTATCTTGTCTTCTACGTGGGAATTTCACAAATATTTTCCTTTGGTTTGTGGAGGTCATGCAGAAGGGATTTCATTTGAAATAGCCCAAACAAGAAATACCAGTTGTCTTTTTCGCACATGGATGTGTGTAGTGAACACCCCTTTCTATGTGCTTGCATGAGTTACTCCTTTGAATTTGTTGAAGAATGGTTGGCTGGGGAGCAAGTTAACGAGAGATGGATATCAATGGTTGTCAAGTATTCTGACGTGAAGAATGTATTGAGGATGTGAAGGCTTTTCTAGCCAGTTCCTATGGCTCAGTCAGGGATCAGTCAGAGGATTCTGTCTGGTAGACTCTTTGGCACAGATGTCAAAGTGGCCTGGTCTTACCCTGTCCAGGACTGAATGCTGAGCTTGAGTGGGAGCTTCTTGTCATTTCAAGCATTTCCATGAGTCTGTCCTCTGTTCTCTTGTATCCAAGTGGTTTCTAATAGGAAAGCAGAACAAAAATTGAAAGTATGGTGATTGATTATTTTTACCAATGTTATTTCAATCCACTTTGTTTAATACGAAATTACCTTTATGCTAGTAAGATTTCATATGTGAGGAAATAATGAAAATATTGGGGTTAGGGGATGAGAATATGCAAATCAAACATTTTTGAGCACCAAGACCCGTTTTTTGTTTTTGTTTTTGTTTTTTTTTTAACTTAAATAATATTAAGTGCCAGAGGACCACCGCTGCCATTCAGCCTCAACAACCTCCAGGTCCAGCCTCCAGGTGGCCCATTTCACCAGGGTGTGTGGGACCACACTGTCCTGGGATGAGAGAACAGTACCCACGGATGTTGACATCTCACAGAGTAGATATTGCCAGTGACAGTAGGGAGCTATTGGCACATGAGGAAGGGAAGAGCTCTCAGGATGGGAAGAGGGGGCCGCTTCGAGACTCATTGGGTATGGCACGAGGCTGCTGGGTGTGGTGTTGGCCTGGGCCCACTGAGTGGGGCAGATCCGTGGTCTGTGTTTCTGTACCCTCCTCTGTAGCCTGTGTTGGCAGCAGATCAGGGAATTGCGATCAGAAGTGCTCCCAGTAACACAGGCACCAGCCCCCAGAGTGTGTGCCTATCCGTTTCCCCACCTGGCCTGACTTAGTGCCTGTCTTGCCTCAGGGCTGAGACCCTACAATCTCTGATGAGGGTTTCTGTGGTCCAGATCCAACCTGCATGGCCAACATGCTCAGACCTTCAGCTGGGTCCTAGGCTGCTGCAACCAAACTCTGTTAACTGGGTGGCCGACAACAGAGGAAGTGTCTTCCGTTGAGCTCCAGAGGCTCAACACAGTAGGTGTTGGGCTGTCCCAGTGCCATAACCCCTCCCAGGTTTCAAGGGGACTGTCTCCCCAACTCTCCCAGCCCTTGCCCACTCTCCTATTGCTGCCCACGATCTGTGGTTCCCATATGGGCATCCCGCCCTGGCTCCAACCTCACATATCCCGTATCCCCCAGTCTCCCTGGTATCTGGGTCCAGACTCTCCTCTTCCTACAAGAATATCAGATATTGGATTTGGTCCCAGTTGATGCTGTGTTCCATCATGTGAGCTCTTAGCTTCATCACTGTGCAAAGACTCTTTTCCCACACAAGTTCGCACGACTTTTGGCTGGCTAAGAATTTTCAGGCGACACTTTTCTAATGAGTACACTTTCCTTCCTTCCGATCTCCCACCAGTGAGCATTCCTCGCACCCTTGTCCTAGTTCCTTTATGGCAGTTTCCCTCCTTATGGCTGAGAGGACCTAGTGACCCCTGAATTCACACGTTCTCCTTAATCACCAACACACTGCAGAATTCTCCAGGGAGCCATATATGCTCCTGCAAGTTGGTGTTGGAAATAGTTCTCCATCCATTAATCACTCCCTCACTCACTAATGTCCTTGTGTCCTTGAGAAAGGCTCTCCCTTTCCTGGTTTTCCTGAATAGAAATCCTCTTGCCTCTTGGGTGAATAGGGTTATGGGTTGTGCAGAGGGTGTTGGTCCACTGAGCATCTTAGAGACTGTCCTTTATGGAGCCTAATGATCCTCACTGGGGAATGAGGCCAGGGTCCTAACTGTGGTTAGTTAGAGAGGGAAAGAAGGACAAGGGAAACTCAGATGTCCCTTCATGGCCCCTGGAGTTAGAGGACTTACCCCTTTGCACCTGGGATCAGGAGACCTCATTTCCTCGAGGACATGCACACTCAGACGTTAATCTTGAGTGTGGGTTCCTTTCTGGGGTCCAGGGCTGTTGTTAGCCACCAGGAATGACAGTGCTCTCCATGCTGAGTGGAGCCATTTTTGCCAGGAAAGAGAGCCCATGGTCACGCCTTGTGCAAAGCATCCCACACCAGGGGCTCCCATGCCTACATTCCTGTCCTGAAAGGAAGCCACTCAGAGGCAAGGTGGGTCCAACCACCTCCCATGTGTTCACTCATCACTGTGTTCCAGCAGTCACCCCAGTGAACAGTCCTGATGGGATTGGATGTGGCTCAGAATGTCACCCTCATGAGCTCTACCCTGCCACAGCTGCAGTTCTGCAGTGGGAGAAACTCAAAACCTCAAAACACATGCACATGAAAGAAAAGAGCAAGAGCCAGAGCCCAAACAGGCCAGGTGTGGCAAAGACAGCTGGAGTGCCTAGGTTGGGACTCAGAATTATGTCAGTGGGGTGGCATTGCTGCTGGCACCAGCATGATAACCGAGAGCCAGCCCTGCTCATTTTGGGGAGCAGTGTGTTGGGGAAGGCAGCAGAAATTGAGAGGCAGGATTGAGTTTGGCCCTAGGAGGAGGTTGGGTAAGAGGCCAGTGTGGGTTGGAGAGCCTGGGCAGATAGACAGAGGCCAGGGCACACCCCAAAGCCTGGAGACTGCACTTGATGTCCAGGGTTGTGAAACACCACTTCCCCTCTTACTCACAACTGAGAGCAAGGGGCATTGATGAGTTCAGTTTGTGTGCGGCTGCATCCAAGGTGGCTCGGCTAGGAACCTCTGTTTCCTTGACTCAGGAGGCTGGGAGTCCAGGCTCCACTGAGGCTCGGCTGGGAGGATCGGAGTCTGAGTTTATGCCTGTGTTCCCTGTAGGATCCATGTTGGCTGAGCCTCAGTGTTTTTGTAATGAGAGGATGGGTGACCGTCATGTCTTTATCACAGGACACACTTGCTAAATGGATTTGTTTGCTCTGAGGAGGAAAGAGAGAGGGGGGAGTGGTGCTGGAGACAGGGATGCAGACAGGGGTCATGGACTTGGCATAACTCAGTCTTGGAGGTGATATCCCATCACCTGTACCCACTTCAATTCCCATGAATCCAGAGGCTGAGCCCCCTTGAGGTGAGGGGTGAACCGGTTCTGGGCAGCAGGATGCTGTGGTACCTCGGAGTCTCTGTGAGACCCCAACACTAGACACACTTGGCCCTTTTGAAATCTTAGGAGAAGCCTTGGGAAGTTGTGTGGCAGAGGGGAGCAGCCTCTGCATCTCAGTCCCCTCCAACTTGCCATGGTGTAGAGAGGGAACTGCAGCCACGATGGGACGGACATTGGCCATGTCCCTGTGTGGGACACAGGCCTGATTGAGTTAGGGTGCATTCTTTGTCTCTCCCTTTCTTGTGATTATCCCATCTCTACATTTGTGCTTTAGCCACCTGTGAGTCCCATCTCTGGTTTCAGAGAGAACAGAGGGTGTTATGGGCCAATAGACACAATAAACCCTAGAGATTAGATGCTACCCTACTTTCCAGAAAAGACTGGGCACACCATGAGTTGCACAATGATGGGACCAGGGTCCAAAAGCTGCTGAGAGGGAAGGACTGGTTGTGAATGCATTTTTGAAGGCTCCAAGCTGGAACTCTAGTGGCACCAAGCAGGGCAGATGCTGGTGGGGATGTTTGGGTAGTTGTTGGTGAACACCTGCGCACCTGAGATGGGTAGGCATGGAGGAGAAATCGGCAGCCCATAGGGCTGTTGAAAGTGGTCTTATGTGAAAAGAGGCTCAGGTATGGGCACAGGAAATGACATCATTGCCTTGACAATGGATCAAACAGAACATGGAACCCTGGTATCCAGGCACCCACTTCACTGACCAAGCCATCCGAGCTCACTTGGTTGGAGCCACTGGAGGGAGAAGGATGTTCTCCTGTGGTTGCAGACAATGCCGAGCCTCAGGCTCCCAGGAATCTCAGGGGGGCCAACTAGCCCTTTTGTGGATACACTGGGTGAGGCTTCATCTTAGACGCCAGAGCCTCTGGCGATTGTCGCAGAGGAGCTCAAGAGTAACAGTGAGTAGCACAGGGCAGGTGAGCCCAGCAGGCCCTCTAGTCTGATCCCTGATAAATGGCCCAGGACTCCTATTCTGACTCTGTGTGTGTGTGTGTGTGTGTGTGTGTGTGTGTGTTTGTACTGATGGGAACTGTCCCATTGTGCTTTGACTCTAGTGTATTGGCACAAGTCATTTTTCTGTTTGTCACCATTTCCATTTTGAACCCACCATTCTTGGTCCCAACCCAGGGTGAAAATGATCAGAACACGGAGGAGCCCTTCAGGGTTCAGAGCCTTGAACCTTACAGGCAGGACCAGCTTAGGAATGAGCTCCTGCCTGTCATTTGTGGGAGGAACCTACATTTCAGCAGCAACATGGGGTTAATCTCCTGGGATTTCATCCCCACCCAGCAGGTGCTGGATCTCTTGTTCCCAAAACAGCCACCTTCTTCAGTCTTTACTCCTGGTGCCACTCCACATCCTCCAAGGGGACAAGAACCTCAGGTTCTGGATGGATGTTGTAGAATGCCCACAGAGCCAACTGCCAGGCTGGGTGGGGTGCAGTTGCTGGGCTTTGCTGATGTTGTCATCCCCCACAGTTCTTGGAACCTTCTGTGGCAGTGGCATCCAGGACCCCAGCAGCTGTGAGTAGCAGCTCCTCACTGCTTCACTCCAGCGAGCAGGTGGAAGACAGCCGCGTTGTTCACGTCCTCCTAGAGGGACAGAGCCTGAGGGAGACAAAGCGCATCCCGGTAAGCCCGACAGCAGGGCTGCCTCCTGGGTGTCCACACAGTGGAAGGCAGGAGACACAGCCAACCCCAGGGCTATGGTGGGAAATAAAGAAGAGAGAGGTCCGTCTTAAGGGCTTGACCTGAGGAGGGAGAGCATCAGCATGCCCAGCTTCAGTGGTGAGTGGGCCTGTGTATTGTGGGTTTTGCAGGCCAGAAGTGCAGACGGAAGTGCTGTGGACAGATGAAGGCAGAGATATGTCCAGGGTGCAGGCTGCAGTGCCTAGAACTTGGTATTCTCAATGAGTGAAGTTGGAGCAGAGGAGGTGGCAGTGACTTGTCACATGTGTAGGAGGGGATGTGTTCCTGGTGGCAGGGAAGAGAACCTCCTTAGCATGACTAGGTGTAGGAATTTGGGGTCGGGATCACCTGGGGGGTCATGCCAAAGCTTCGGAATGTTAGGCTTTGCATGTATGTAAATACGGAGCTAACGGGGTTCTTGGCAGAATTTCTATGGATGTGCAGTAGACACGCTAATGCTGCAGGTGTCCAGCTGCAGAGGAGACATGTTCAGTGACTGCCAGTGCTGAGTCAAGTACATCATGACAACCAGACCCGCACCGAGCTTCCAGAGGCCAGGGCCTCTCAAAGCTATCATGAAGCACTCAAGTGCACACTCTTGTATCTGAGTCTGTTTTGTGTCGTGGCAGTCAGGACCCAAATTTTCAGTGCATCTGCCTCTTCCACCCACAAAGGCAGCCTGCATCCCAGATCACACTTGGTGCGCAGATCCCTGGCCCATTGCTCTCATCTCAGTGAGATGAGAGTGTGTCTGTGCATAGGCAGTTTGGTCCTTTGACATGAGTGGAATGTGGCTCCCCAGGGGGAGGGGAGATGGCAGGTACAGGCAGATATTTGTACCAGGATTGTTCTAGTAGCACATTGCAAGAACCCAGGTGGTATATGGAGGACACACTCAGGTAGCAGGATAACAAGATTGTGCCCTTGTATATGTAGCTGAGATTTCTCCTGAATGTTTGACCACAGTCTTCTGGGTAGCTCTTCTAAAAGCCATTCTCTGATGACATTTGTCCCACCCTGATCCAGGTGACCTTTCAGGAGACGGTGACAAGCCTCATCCGCAGGGCCTTGGACCAAAATTTGTTGCAGCATGAGGATGTGGACAACTTTGAGCTGCTGTATATGATGTCTGAGGATGAGAGTAAGTAGGACAATCAGACAGTGGGGAGACATGATCCACAGTGGGCTCAGGATAACTGACAGCCAAGAGAAAGTGGGCCTTGGCCCCAAAATACCAAAGTGTGATGGGCCTGGCGGAGACTCTCAGGGGTTGTGGGTGTTTTGTGGTATAATCCTTGAGTGCCACCTAACAATTCTCTCCACTTCGCTCTGCAGAAATCAAGGTCTCTGACCACTCACTCGTGTGTCTGTCCATGAATCTGGGAATACAATATTTCATCGTGAGGAAACGCCCCCAGGTCAAGGGAAAGGAGGTAAACACCTACCTTATTCAAGCTGTGCATGTGCTGCCATTCCACTGCGACCTGAGGAAATAAGAAGCCTCAGCACCTTTACATATTTGCTGGAAGCCCATAGAGCCAACTGACAGTCTGGGGTGGCTTTCTGTTTCTGGGTTTGCTGATGTTCCATCCCCCACAGTTCTCAGAATCAACCTGCAAGTCCTCCAGGCCGCTTTCCCACAAGCAGGTGGGAGACACCTGCTTAATTCGTGTCCACTTAGAAACACAAAGTCCAGAGATGGCCAAGAGTGTTCTGGTAAGCCTGGGAGCAGGGGTGTCCCGTGGTGCTTACACCTGGGTGGGGAGCAGACACTGGTCCAATACCATGGACTACTCATGCCCTCTTGAATTTGGAGCTTCTGGATGATCAGGAGGATAGATGGGAATCAAGAAGGGAGAGGTCAGTGTGAAGGGCTGGAGCTGAGATGAGCGAGTGCAGCAGCTTGTCCACTGCCATGTCTGAGGGAGTCTGTGTGTCAGGTGGCAGCATGCAGTCCAGAAGGGCAGGGACAGGTATGGGTGACAGATGAGAATAGGACAGGAACTAGGTTGCAGGTTCCCTTGTATGAGATGCTGACGTCTATGGAGGAGGACAGCAGTGTGAGGTTCTCCATGTTCCTTGAACAAGGAGCTGAGAGAGTCTCTCTGCAGAGTTGATATGGATGTGGAGCAAGCACACTAAATGTCCAGGTAACCCAATGACCACCCTTGCCGGATGAGGTGCCCTCCTACATCCCAGCCAGCACTGAGCCTCTGGAGGCCAGGAGCTCTCGTGGCTATCTTTCAGCTCTCCTGTGTGTGGTCATGTTCCTGGGTCTGTTTTTGGCCCTGGCAATCCAGACCAAAGCCTCTAGGTTTTGTGCCTAGGCCATTCCCAATGCCGCCTGCATCCTCGGGCAGACCTGGGATCTTGGAGGCTATTGTCCCATTCCTCCCAACTTGTGGGATGAGATTGCATCTGTATGCAGGTAGTGGGGTCCTTTCACTCCGAGAGGAGTGCAGCTCCACAAAGAGCAATGGCAGGCCCAGGAAGTCCTATGTACAAGGATTGGGCTAGTAGCCTGTGGGAAGAGCCCACACGATGAGCAGGAGGTCAGTCTCGGGTAGTAGGGTCATGGATGTTGCCCTTGTATTTAGAGTGGAGGTGCCTCCAGAATGCCCCTGCACACTGTCCTTGAGTAGTCACTTCAAGGCCCATTTCCTGAAGGCCTGTCTCCCATGCTGCTCCAGGTGACCTGCCACGATAGGGCTCCTGTCGTCATCCGCAGCGCCCTCGACCTACACTTCCTTACTGAGGAGAATCCAGAGGTTTATGAGCTGGGCCAAATCATCTCTCGCCGTCAGAGTAAGTGAGACAATCAGATAGCAGAGAGCAAGGGTCAGGATGTGGACTCAGGTCAACTCTTAGCAACAAAGGGTAGTCTCTGACCCCCAAGAACACTCCAACAGGTGTGTTGGGTTCGTGCACAAAGCCAACTGCACTTCTGCTGGTGGAAGGTCTTGAGGTCCAATGGTATACCCCGGTGGATATTGCGGCTCCCCACCAGGTGCCCTCCCCTGGACATGAACAGGCATCCAAAGCTGACATCTTTGAGGAGTGAGGAGGAAAGCCTCTCTCCAGGAGCAGTATGTTTTCATGGTCTGGGATAGGAGTGGTTTCAAAGGAACATGGGAATGCATGGGCTAAAGAGGGAACTGGCATTTTGTGGACTGAAGCAGTACTATTGAAAGCCTTCTGTGTGACCAAAAAACCACTGCCTGGGCAGAGCATTGCCAGGATTCTAGCAAGCAGTAACAGGATGAAATTGGGAAGAAAACACAGCCTGGGAGACAGCCTGAATCATCTGTTTTTGCATAAATTCCATGGTCTTACGCACCTGAGTCCACTAGGCAAGGAGTGATCACAATAGCCAGGTTGTGATCCCTAACTAAAGTCAGATGAGGGCTTCCTGAGCACGTAGCCACAGAGCTCATCTGATAATAATGCCAGCACTTTTTCGTTGGTTGGTTGGTTGGTTTTTGTGAGCCAAACACCACAGCAGCCATTATCCCAGCCTATGTACCCTGAAGACCACCATCCCTATGAGTTCTAGGATCACTTGTCTCCTATCTTAACCTACTGTTAGGTTAGTAGAGTCTATGGAAGAGGAAGTCTGTCTGGGGCCTTGGTAGCCTAAGAAATTCATAGCAGAGATCTCCACATCCAACCCAGAAGGGATGGAGAACAGGCTCTAGGTTAGAGGAGGGCGACAGGAAACAAATGTTCAGAGGAAGGAGAAGCGGCTGTTGTATTCCCTCACTCGGGGTCATGGCACCACTGGGCCATACACCATGTTGGAGGGAAGCAGTCCCTTTGCTGGTCTTTGGAACCATTGTTCTCAGTAGGGCAGTATTTGGAATGTGGCCTCCATTCTCAGAAGCCTGGTTCACATGGAGGCGGGCTCCACCAACGCAGAAGCATGGCTCTAACGTGGTATCCGTGCTGGTCAGCCTGTCCTCACTGTGGCCATACTTGAGGAAAATAACTCAGAGGAGGAATCCTAGGCCTTTTTTCTCTGGGTTTCATAGCTTTCTCTTTGGTTGTGCACTGAGGCTGTCCATAAAGCTCTAGTGTGTGGCAGTGGAGAGCTCCTCAGCCCTTGCCACAAAGGCATAGACTGGGAGAGAGAGAACGAGGCTGGCAGAGAGGGAGAGAGAGAAAGATGGAGAGGGAGGACCTCTCCTTGGAGAATGAGGATTCAGTGGAGCCAACAGGAACAAGGTACTGTTGCCCAGGGCACAACCCTGTTTAGGTCTTACTCCAACCATGCTCAACCTTTCTTCCAGTCCCTCCCACCCCCCAGTAGTGTATTCATCTTGAATGAGAATTTCATGTTGACATCAGAGCACTCACCATCCAATGCTTCCCTCCAAACCCACCTATGAAGATGGCTCATGTGGGGACTGAATCTTCGGCACAGGAGCCTTTTGTGGGAGATTTCAGATGCAAACCCTAGTGGTGTGCTTTGGCAGATGCAAGAGGACCTGAGATATTCTGGAGTCCAAAGCCTTCGGTAGGAACAGACATTAGGTCTGTTGAAGTGCTCTGCCTAGTTCTTCCTCAGGGAGGACTGTGGAGGCTGTCTTTGTTGGTATTGGTGCTGAATTGGAGAGCTCTCAGGTGTGTGGCTCTGGCCTTTTCTGGCACAGGCTCTGAGATGTTGGCGTGTCCTAGGGAGCACCTCCTGAGTGCCACCTTCTTTTTGTACACCCCTCTCTCCCCAGAGCTGAGGATTCCAGCAGAGGCCAACGTATTTGATGCCAAGAATCCTCACAAAAAATCCAACTTTGTGCTGAGGAAAAGGAGCCTCTCCCAAAAGAATGATGGGTGGATCGAGCCTCAACCTCCCTCTCGTCCTGCAAAGAAGGCTCCTGCCCTCCTGAGGATGCTTGCAAAACCATTCTGTTGCTGTGTGCCTGGGCGGGGCTGAGGCAGCCCAGGAATATTTACATTGATTACTATTTTCTTCAAAGTTTGAATCTATAGTTTGCCATTGTCCTTGACCTTGTTTAGTAACACAGTTGTTACTCTATCCTGTATTTGTTGTTTCCATTAATATATTATTATTATTTTAAAATATATATGTTTTTGTTACCTGATCTACTGTGATGATTTGAGTATACTAAATGTAGCAGTCATTCCTAAAGGACACATCCAAACCAACAGGAAGGAATGTTTCATTCTATCAGCAAGAACTTTGGTTTTTAGGAGTTTGGCAGATGGCATTATCTGAGTCAGTTTTCCAATGGGGGCAATGAAGTATCAGCTATGATGGTACAAACACAAACAAAGACACACAAACACACACAAGAGCACACACACTCACTGAGAGATAGATAGACAGATGGAGTTGGTCTCTGCTGAAATACTTTGGAGACATGGTTCTGATTTCTCCCCTTTTGGAGTATTTTCAATTGCACAAGGTGTCTTGCAAATGAACCCATGTCTGAGGAAGACATGCATGTGTACTTCACATGCCACTTTTCACATAGCAGGAAGGTCATGTAATATTTTTCATGCAGCTGTCTTTTGACTGTGAACCATCCCATGAGGTCAGCTGTGGAATTTTCAACTTGTAGCATCACAATGGGGATCCACTCTTTGGATTTGGGGATATTTCCGATTTTCTTGATTCAGATTGGAATGATATATATATATTAGTTTTTGATGAAAATTCTGCATTTGATGGTAATGAATGTCGTGCATCTAGGAATCTGTAGAGTGCAGACAATGAATGGATGCCTACTGTTGTCTGGACTGGTCTGAAAATTCTTGTAGCATCTGAGCATGTGTGAGGGCTGTACAGGTCTTGCCAAAAGTCCAGGTCAGATGATCCTGCACAAAGCTGAACTCCTAGTGGTCTCCACAACAGTGTAAGGGCCAAGGAGAAACTCACTTCCACACAGAAGTTGGGAAGCTACCTTATGAAGGTGATCATAGATACGGGATTATTAATATATCCAGGTTGGCATCTATTATTTTTTTAGCTTTTGACTTTCGCAGCTGTGGGCATCTTGACAACCATCAACTCCCTGTAAGCACAGACAACTCTATAAGAACCTGAGGATTAATTTCCCTGTGCATGTCCCCTTGTGAAACTGCTTAAGCACCGCCTGGTTTACACAGAGGTGGAATTTCTAGGTCAAAGTGTGCATGTTTACTTCTTTGACTAAGCACTGCCAGGTGGTTCTTCTGCATAGCTCTACCTGTGGCCAGGTTTGTATTATCTAGCTTTCTAACTTTTGCATGTTGAGTAGATACATAGTGGGAGCACACTGTTTTTGTTGGTATTTTTCTTGGTATCTATTCTGATGCTTTTCACTGGGGGATTTTTTCCTGTGAAAATGGGCTTCCTCTACTTGACCTTATTTTCTTCTTTTTAAAATTTTTTCAATGTGACTTTTTAATTTTAGTTTTATTAAAGACATTGCCCCTTGCTTGCATAGTCTATATCTAAAGCACTAGTCCTTGCTCCAAGGCCCAGCTTGCTCTCAGCTGCCCCAGGAGGGGAACAGTCTTTGGCGGTAGACAAGAGACGCCCCTGCAGGGGGCACAAGTGCTTTGGCCCTCTGGTGTCTTGCCAGCAGTGCTTCCCATGCTCACAGAGGGTTTCAGACACTGAGTCAATGGTCCAGGTGGTCTTTTGTTCAGTCTGATCTCAAATTGAGCTCCTCTGAGAGGTCATATTGAAGTCCTTGTGTGTACCTGACCCATCATTTTAAACAATATTCCAAGTTCACTTTTTGTGTGTACGTGGGTTCTGGGGATTGAACCCAGGGCCTTGAGCCTGTGAGGCAAGTGACCTACCTGAGCTACACCCTCAGAGACCCCTGTAAAAGTATTTCCCCTTTGCCTCGGGGTCTAAGTTGCCAAGGCTGACCTCAAACGTTCCTCTTGCCTCAGCCTCCCTGGTGGCTGGCATGACAGGCATGCACCTGGGACTGTCACACTCGAGCCTGTGATGGGAACTCATGTGCATCTGTCCAGGGCTGAGCATGGTTAGGCAGAGCTGTGCTCCAGGCTCCCTGCAGGGCTGTGGAGGCTTCTGCTGCCCAGCAGCCCTGGTGCCATGGCCAGGGCTCCTCCCAGCCGAGGGCAGGCAGCTGCCCATTGCTGTAGGCTGACCTTATTTTCTTCTTATGGCACTCGTCCGTTCTCTGGAGTATGTTGTATGGTTTGTCCATTAGGAGTCTAACAGGTCCTCTAGAACCTTCAAACAATTAGTAAAATTCCTGAACAGTAAGTGAGCGCTCGCAGAAATTGGGCTAATATTTTGGGAAGAACAATGTTGGATGATATATTCATGGCTTGAATATATCATCCAACATGAAGTTATTTTTTATTACTTACAAAATAATAAAATAATGAAGCAATACCATGGGCTGAGCTAAAATAGATCCTTAGGATCTTAGGCATTCTGTAATAAATCTGTGTCACTTGAAGTATAGAGTTGATCGACTATGAGTAATGAAACAGAAGTAAAGGTATCAAAGCCAATGATCATCTGTTTCCAATTTTCTGTGATTTGGTTCAAGTGGTAAAGTGGTGATATTTATTAATAATGGATCGAATAGGTTCATAATTGTTTTAGAGTACAATTAGATGCCTTCAAACTTTAGGCTACATGGGCACATTTGAGAACGGTTCCAGCCATTCTCTCATCCTTTGGGTCATTCCCCTCCTATGTCCTGTGAGACATTTTCTATGTGAGGCTTTAAGAAGAAGAAGAGAATATTCTGTAAAGAAAACCTTGTGATCTGTGCAGTATGAAGTTGAATGGATTCATTCTGAAATCAGAAATTCTATTGAAAGATATTTATTTGCATGAGCCAAATAAAACCTATTTTTAGGCATCCTGGTGAAGACAAGGTTTTATCTTTATGTCTCATTTTCTATGTTTTGTTGTTGTTGTTGTTGTTGTTAGAATGAAATTCATATGTTGCCAGACCATTCTATCAGATGTGTAACTAGATGCCATTTAAATTACCCACTTTTACATGGTAGACAGTTTTTAATGAACACTGCCTGTCTGCACCTTTTTTAAAAACAGGACTGGGATCAGAAGCCCAAATACCAATGGTTAGCTGGAGCATATTTTTCATTTGGCCTATCTGTCAGTATTCCCTGAGGTCATCTGTGCAATCAGCTTCGTTACTCCTGCTCCCTCACTGGATTTCATAGAAACCATATGCTATGTATGAATCAGGGACACCAATCCCACAACATAGCATTCTTGGAATTTCCAAAGTCCCACTTTTCACTTCGCCATGCCTGAGATCAGCAGTAATATTTATCAGCAAATGTGAGATTTTCAAAGATCCAATTCTATGTGCTCCTTTCTCATAGAGCCTTAGGCAGGGATATAGCATACATAAATATTAAGTAAAGTCCATAGTTTTTAAAATGTCATCCATTGAATAGTTGACACATGTCTGAGATACTTTTTATTTTGGAGGAGGTATTATTTAATAGGGAATTCCAACAGCTACCTAATAGTGAAATGAGAAGTCTTGCATCCATTTTATTTTGTTTCTGATGATTTTTATGAGTAAGGGTAAGATACTTCCTTGTTCTGATGCAGATGTTGCCCACTTTTGTGAATGGATGCGGGGTGTCACCTACTACTTGCATATCTGCATATTGGGCTTGACACTGCTATCGTACTTGGTAGTTGGCAAAAAGGCAATACTGAAGTTAAGCTCTTGTGTTCTAGCAGCAGAGCTGAAGATCCTTGATGTGCCACCTTCTGCAATCCATGCTGCTCTCTTCATGTTCCTTATTGACTTCCTGGTGAGGAGCATCATGGTCTCCTGGTCTTGAGAATGGCCAAGCATTGCTCTGTGAATGTGGAAGATGGGCATGTGGAAGGCTCCAGGGAGGAGGGATCATTGAACATGTACTCGAATCCATGTGCCTGTTGAATGACCTGTTTTTTTATTTTTGGGTTTTAAGGGAGACACTGCCCTAAAACACTTCTGTGCAGCTGGGGATGCAGGCTTCTGCTTCACCTTGCAGGAAGCATTAACGAATCCTTTCCAGAAGACATGAGAAGAGAGAAGTGAGCCTCTGGTATCATGCAGGTTCCTTGCATTGCCCATGGGCTAGAAGAGAGAAGAGTTGCTTCATGAGATTTGATCCCCTTTTTCCTGAAAAGTTCCACACAGAGGTGAGTCCCCAGCATGTTTAGAAATCATTTCAGACACCTTTCTGGACGGAATTGAATCAGAGCCCCTGATGATGTGGAAGAGCTAAAGATGGGTTTGCTATGAATTTTCTATTTCATTCATCAGGGCCTGAGTCAAGTCAGTCATTGTGCTGTCAACACATGAGCTGCTGGTCAAATGTGAGGAAGTGGTCTTGCTTTATGAAAACACCACCCTGATTCAGTGAGCCAGAGGCAGCCTGCAGTCCCTGTTTTCCTGTAAAGGCAGATTGCTGTGGATGGCCTCTGGCCTCGTCATGCAGCCCTGCTCAGAGTAGGGGATTGAGGGACCAGGCAGATCCCTAGTTCCTTTTGACCTTTATTGCCATTGGGCCACCCCAGGGTCCTTGGACTCTACCTGGTCTTCTGGCCTGGGTCAGGGGATGTGAGGTTTGGAATCCCCCTCTGTGGCAGGATCCCAGCCCCCCCAGCCACTTGAGGTCAGCACATCCTTCCCTAATTGTGTTAGAGTTGGAGACTTCTCCCACCCATCCTCATCCATGCTCATCCCACATTTTGTAGCTTGGCACCTGAGGACCTTTATTCATTGACTTACTTGTTAGTGATGATGGTTACTAAGACTAAGTGACTCTTTCAAGTCACATCACTTGCATGGTAGGGCTAGAGCATGAATCTTCCTAATTGATTTCATGGGACTCTCTCATGGAAACTGTGACTGCTTCCTAAACACACACTCTACATTTGGAGTGTCAAAATTCTTGCCACTGCCTCCTTGGCAAGTGTATCTTGTCTTCTACGTGGGAATTTCACAAATATTTTCCTTTGGTTTGTGGAGGTCATGCAGAAGGGATTTCATTTGAAATAGCCCAAACAAGAAATACCAGTTGTCTTTTTCGCACATGGATGTGTGTAGTGAACACCCCTTTCTGTGTGCTTGCATGAGTTACTCCTTTGAATTTGTTGAAGAATGGTTGGCTGGGGAGCAAGTTAACGAGAGATGGATATCAATGGTTGTCAAGTATTCTGACGTGAAGAATGTATTGAGGATGTGAAGGCTTTTCTAGCCAGTTCCTATGGCTCAGTCAGGGATCAGTCAGAGGATTCTGTCTGGTAGACTCTTTGGCACAGATGTCAAAGTGGCCTGGTCTTACCCTGTCCAGGACTGAATGCTGAGCTTGAGTGGGAGCTTCTTGTCATTTCAAGCATTTCCATGAGTCTGTCCTCTGTTCTCTTGTATCCAAGTGGTTTCTAATAGGAAAGCAGAACAAAAATTGAAAGTATGGTGATTGATTATTTTTACCAATGTTATTTCAATCCACTTTGTTTAATACGAAATTACCTTTATGCTAGTAAGATTTCATATGTGAGGAAATAATGAAAATATTGGGGTTAGGGGATGAGAATATGCAAATCAAACATTTTCGAGCACCAAGACCCGTTTTTTGTTTTTGTTTTTGTTTTTTTTTTAACTTAAATAATATTAAGTGCCAGAGGACCACCGCTGCCATTCAGCCTCAACAACCTCCAGGTCCAGCCTCCAGGTGGCCCATTTCACCAGGGTGTGTGGGACCACACTGTCCTGGGATGAGAGAACAGTACCCACGGATGTTGACATCTCACAGAGTAGATATTGCCAGTGACAGTAGGGAGCTATTGGCACATGAGGAAGGGAAGAGCTCTCAGGATGGGAAGAGGGGGCCGCTTCGAGACTCATTGGGTATGGCACGAGGCTGCTGGGTGTGGTGTTGGCCTGGGCCCACTGAGTGGGGCAGATCCGTGGTCTGTGTTTCTGTACGCTCCTCTGTAGCCTGTGTTGGCAGCAGATCAGGGAATTGCGATCAGAAGTGCTCCCAGTAACACAGGCACCAGCCCCCAGAGTGTGTGCCTATCCGTTTCCCCACCTGGCCTGACTTAGTGCCTGTCTTGCCTCAGGGCTGAGACCCTACAATCTCTGATGAGGGTGTCTGTGGTCCAGATCCAACCTGCATGGCCAACATGCTCAGACCTTCAGCTGGGTCCTAGGCTGCTGCAACCAAACTCTGTTAACTGGGTGGCCGACAACAGAGGAAGTGTCTTCCGTTGAGCTCCAGAGGCTCAACACAGTAGGTGTTGGGCTGTCCCAGTGCCATAACCCCTCCCAGGTTTCAAGGGGACTGTCTCCCCAACTCTCCCAGCCCTTGCCCACTCTCCTATTGCTGCCCACGATCTGTGGTTCCCATATGGGCATCCCGCCCTGGCTCCAACCTCACATATCCGGTATCCCCCAGTCTCCCTGGTATCTGGGTCCAGACTCTCCTCTTCCTACAAGAATATCAGATATTGGATTTGGTCCCATTTGATGCTGTGTTCCATCATGTGAGCTCTTAGCTTCATCACTGTGCAAAGACTCTTTTCCCACACAAGTTCGCACGACTTTTGGCTGGCTAAGAATTTTCAGGCGACACTTTTCTAATGAGTACACTTTCCTTCCTTCCGATCTCCCACCAGTGAGCATTCCTCACACCCTTGTCCTAGTTCCTTTATGGCAGTTTCCCTCCTTATGGCTGAGAGGACCTAGTGACCCCTGAATTCACACGTTCTCCTTAATCACCAACACACTGCAGAATTCTCCAGGGGGCCATATATGCTCCTGGAAGTTGGTGTTGGAAATAGTTCTCCATCCATTAATCACTCCCTCACTCACTAATGTCCTTGTGTCCTTGAGAAAGGCTCTCCCTTTCCTGGTTTTCCTGAATAGAAATCCTCTTGCCTCTTGGGTGAATAGGGTTATGGGTTGTGCAGAGGGTGTTGGTCCACTGAGCATCTTAGAGACTGTCCTTTATGGAGCCTAATGATCCTCACTGGGGAATGAGGCCAGGGTCCTAACTGTGGTTAGTTAGAGAGGGAAAGAAGGACGAGGGAAACTCAGATGTCCCTTCATGGCCCCTGGAGTTAGAGGACTTACCCCTTTGCACCTGGGATCATGAGACCTCATTTCCTCGAGGACACGCACACTCAGACGTTAATCTTGAATGTGGGTTCCTTTCTGGGGTCCAGGGCTGTTGTTAGCCACCAGGAATGACAGTGCTCTCCATGCTGAGTGGAGCCATTTTTGCCAGGAAAGAGAGCCCATGGTCACGCCTTGTGCAAAGCATCCCACGCCAGGGGCTCCCATGCCTACATTCCTGTCCTGAAAGGAAGCCACTCAGAGGCAAGGTGGGTCCAACCACCTCCCATGTGTTCACTCATCACTGTGTTCCAGCAGTCACCCCAGTGAACAGTCCTGATGGGATTGGATGTGGCTCAGAATGTCACCCTCATGAGCTCTACCCTGCCACAGCTGCAGTTCTGCAGTGGGAGAAACTCAAAACCTCAAAACACATGCACATGAAAGAAAAGAGCAAGAGCCAGAGCCCAAACAGGCCAGGTGTGGCAAAGACAGCTGGAGTGCCTAGGTTGGGACTCAGAATTATGTCAGTGGGGTGGCATTGCTGCTGGCACCAGCATGATAACCGAGAGCCAGCCCTGCTCATTTTGGGGAGCAGTGTGTTGGGGAAGGCAGCAGAAATTGAGAGGCAGGATTGAGTTTGGCCCTAGGAGG
Source organism: Urocitellus parryii (assembly GCF_045843805.1). Lineage (NCBI taxonomy): Eukaryota > Metazoa > Chordata > Mammalia > Rodentia > Sciuridae > Urocitellus > Urocitellus parryii. The sequence continues at coordinate 38,711,345 of NC_135548.1, forward strand.
AGGTTGGGTAAGAGGCCAGTGTGGGTTGGAGAGCCTGGGCAGATAGACAGAGGCCAGGGCACACCCCAAAGCCTGGAGACTGCACTTGATGTCCAGGGTTGTGAAACACCACTTCCCCTCTTACTCACAACTGAGAGCAAGGGGCATTGATGAGTTCAGTTTGTGTGCGGCTGCATCCAAGGTGGCTCGGCTAGGAACCTCTGTTTCCTTGACTCAGGAGGCTGGGAGTCCAGGCTCCACTGAGGCTCGGCTGGGAGGATCGGAGTCTGAGTTTATGCCTGTGTTCCCTGTAGGATCCATGTTGGCTGAGCCTCAGTGTTTTTGTAATGAGAGGATGGGTGACCGTCATGTCTTTATCACAGGACACACTTGCTAAATGGATTTGTTTGCTCTGAGGAGGAAAGAGAGAGGGGGGAGTGGTGCTGGAGACAGGGATGCAGACAGGGGTCATGGACTTGGCATAACTCAGTCTTGGAGGTGATATCCCATCACCTGTACCCACTTCAATTCCCATGAATCCAGAGGCTGAGCCCCCTTGAGGTGAGGGGTGAACCGGTTCTGGGCAGCAGGATGCTGTGGTACCTCGGAGTCTCTGTGAGACCCCAACACTAGACACACTTGGCCCTTTTGAAATCTTAGGAGAAGCCTTGGGAAGTTGTATGGCAGAGGGGAGCAGCCTCTGCATCTCAGTCCCCTCCAACTTGCCATGGTGTAGAGAGGGAACTGCAGCCACGATGGGACGGACATTGGCCATGTCCCTGTGTGGGACACAGGCCTGATTGAGTTAGGGTGCATTCTTTGTCTCTCCCTTTCTTGTGATTATCCCATCTCTACATTTGTGCTTTAGCCACCTGTGAGTCCCATCTCTGGTTTCAGAGAGAACAGAGGGTGTTATGGGCCAATAGACACAATAAACCCTAGAGATTAGATGCTACCCTACTTTCCAGAAAAGACTGGGCACACCATGAGTTGCACAATGATGGGACCAGGGTCCAAAAGCTGCTGAGAGGGAAGGACTGGTTGTGAATGCATTTTTGAAGGCTCCAAGCTGGAACTCTAGTGGCACCAAGCAGGGCAGATGCTGGTGGGGATGTTTGGGTAGTTGTTGGTGAACACCTGCGCACCTGAGATGGGTAGGCATGGAGGAGAAATCGGCAGCCCATAGGGCTGTTGAAAGTGGTCTTATGTGAAAAGAGGCTCAGGTATGGGCACAGGAAATGACATCATTGCCTTGACAATGGATCAAACAGAACATGGAACCCTGGTATCCAGGCACCCACTTCACTGACCAAGCCATCCGAGCTCACTTGGTTGGAGCCACTGGAGGGAGAAGGATGTTCTCCTGTGGTTGCAGACAATGCCGAGCCTCAGGCTCCCAGGAATCTCAGGGGGGCCAACTAGCCCTTTTGTGGATACACTGGGTGAGGCTTCATCTTAGACGCCAGAGCCTCTGGCGATTGTCACAGAGGAGCTCAAGAGTAACAGTGAGTAGCACAGGGCAGGTGAGCCCAGCAGGCCCTCTAGTCTGATCCCTGATGAATGGCCCAGGACTCCTATTCTGACTCTGTGTGTGTGTGTGTGTGTGTGTGTGTGTGTGTGTGTGTGTGTGTGTTTGTACTGATGGGAACTGTCCCATTGTGCTTTGACTCTAGTGTATTGGCACAAGTCATTTTTCTGTTTGTCACCATTTCCATTTTGAACCCACCATTCTTGGTCCCAACCCAGGGTGAAAATGATCAGAACACGGAGGAGCCCTTCAGGGTTCAGAGCCTTGAACCTTACAGGCAGGACCAGCTTAGGAATGAGCTCCAGCCTGTCATTTGTGGGAGGAACCTACATTTCAGCAGCAACATGGGGTTAATCTCCTGGGATTTCATCCCCACCCAGCAGGTGCTGGATCTCTTGTTCCCAAAACAGCCACCTTCTTCAGTCTTTACTCCTGGTGCCACTCCACATCCTCCAAGGGGACAAGAACCTCAGGTTCTGGATGGATGTTGTAGAATGCCCACAGAGCCAACTGCCAGGCTGGGTGGGGTGCAGTTGCTGGGCTTTGCTGATGTTGTCATCCCCCACAGTTCTTGGAACCTTCTGTGGCAGTGGCATCCAGGACCCCAGCAGCTGTGAGTAGCAGCTCCTCACTGCTTCACTCCAGCGAGCAGGTGGAAGACAGCCGCGTTGTTCACGTCCTCCTAGAGGGACAGAGCCTGAGGGAGACAAAGCGCATCCCGGTAAGCCCGACAGCAGGGCTGCCTCCTGGGTGTCCACACAGTGGAAGGCAGGAGACACAGCCAACCCCAGGGCTATGGTGGGAAATAAAGAAGAGAGAGGTCCGTCTTAAGGGCTTGACCTGAGGAGGGAGAGCATCAGCATGCCCAGCTTCAGTGGTGAGTGGGCCTGTGTATTGTGGGTTTTGCAGGCCAGAAGTGCAGACGGAAGTGCTGTGGACAGATGAAGGCAGAGATATGTCCAGGGTGCAGGCTGCAGTGCCTAGAACTTGGTATTCTCAATGAGTGAAGTTGGAGCAGAGGAGGTGGCAGTGACTTGTCACATGTGTAGGAGGGGATGTGTTCCTGGTGGCAGGGAAGAGAACCTCCTTAGCATGACTAGGTGTAGGAATTTGGGGTCGGGATCACCTGGGGGGTCATGCCAAAGCTTCGGAATGTTAGGCTTTGCATGTATGTAAATACGGAGCTAAAGGGGTTCTTGGCAGAATTTCTATGGATGTGCAGTAGACACGCTAATGCTGCAGGTGTCCAGCTGCAGAGGAGACATGTTCAGTGACTGCCAGTGCTGAGTCAAGTACATCATTACAACCAGACCCGCACCGAGCTTCCAGAGGCCAGGGCCTCTCAAAGCTATCATGAAGCACTCAAGTGCACACTCTTGTATCTGAGTCTGTTTTGTGTCGTGGCAGTCAGGACCCAAGTTTTCAGTGCATCTGCCTCTTCCACCCACAAAGGCAGCCTGCATCCCAGATCACACTTGGTGCGCAGATCCCTGGCCCATTGCTCTCATCTCAGTGAGATGAGAGTGTGTCTGTGCATAGGCAGTTTGGTCCTTTGACATGAGTGGAATGTGGCTCCCCAGGGGGAGGGGAGATGGCAGGTACAGGCAGATATTTGTACCAGGATTGTTCTAGTAGCACATTGCAAGAACCCAGGTGGTATATGGAGGACACACTCAGGTAGCAGGATAACAAGATTGTGCCCTTGTATATGTAGCTGAGATTTCTCCTGAATGTTTGACCACAGTCTTCTGGGTAGCTCTTCTAAAAGCCATTCTCTGATGACATTTGTCCCACCCTGATCCAGGTGACCTTTCAGGAGACGGTGACAAGCCTCATCCGCAGGGCCTTGGACCAAAATTTGTTGCAGCATGAGGATGTGGACAACTTTGAGCTGCTGTATATGATGTCTGAGGATGAGAGTAAGTAGGACAATCAGACAGTGGGGAGACATGATCCACAGTGGGCTCAGGATAACTGACAGCCAAGAGAAAGTGGGCCTTGGCCCCAAAATACCAAAGTGTGATGGGCCTGGCGGAGACTCTCAGGGGTTGTGGGTGTTTTGTGGTATAATCCTTGAGTGCCACCTAACAATTCTCTCCACTTCGCTCTGCAGAAATCAAGGTCTCTGACCACTCACTCGTGTGTCTGTCCATGAATCTGGGAATACAATATTTCATCGTGAGGAAATGCCCCCAGGTCAAGGGAAAGGAGGTAAACACCTACCTTATTCAAGCTGTGCATGTGCTGCCATTCCACTCCGACCTGAGGAAATAAGAAGCCTCAGCACCTGGACATATTTGCTGGAAGCCCATAGAGCCAACTGACAGTCTGGGGTGGCTTTCTGTTTCTGGGTTTGCTGATGTTCCATCCCCCACAGTTCTCAGAATCAACCTGCAAGTCCTCCAGGCCGCTTTCCCACAAGCAGGTGGGAGACACCTGCTTAATTCGTGTCCACTTAGAAACACAAAGTCCAGAGATGGCCAAGAGTGTTCTGGTAAGCCTGGGAGCAGGGGTGTCCCGTGGTGCTTACACCTGGGTGGGGAGCAGACACTGGTCCAATACCATGGACTACTCATGCCCTCTTGAATTTGGAGCTTCTGGATGATCAGGAGGATAGATGGGAATCAAGAAGGGAGAGGTCAGTGTGAAGGGCTGGAGCTGAGATGAGCGAGTGCAGCAGCTTGTCCACTGCCATGTCTGAGGGAGTCTGTGTGTCAGGTGGCAGCATGCAGTCCAGAAGGGCAGGGACAGGTATGGGTGACAGATGAGAATAGGACAGGAACTAGGTTGCAGGTTCCCTTGTATGGGATGCTGACGTCTATGGAGGAGGACAGCAGTGTGAGGTTCTCCATGTTCCTTGAACAAGGAGCTGAGAGAGTCTCTCTGCAGAGTCGATATGGATGTGGAGCAAGCACACTAAATGTCCAGGTAACCCAATGACCACCCTTGCCGGATGAGGTGCCCTCCTACATCCCAGCCAGCACTGAGCCTCTGGAGGCCAGGAGCTCTCGTGGCTATCTTTCAGCTCTCCTGTGTGTGGTCATGTTCCTGGGTCTGTTTTTGGCCCTGACAATCCAGACCAAAGCCTCTAGGTTTTGTGCCTAGGCCATTCCCAATGCTGCCTGCATCCTCGGGCAGACCTGGGATCTTGGAGGCTATTGTCCCATTCCTCCCAACTTGTGGGATGAGATTGCATCTGTATGCAGGTAGTGGGGTCCTTTCACTCCGAGAGGAGTGCAGCTCCACAAAGAGCAATGGCAGGCCCAGGAAGTCCTATGTACAAGGATTGGGCTAGTAGCCTGTGGGAAGAGCCCACACGATGAGCAGGAGGTCAGCCTCGGGTAGTAGGGTCATGGATGTTGCCCTTGTATTTAGAGTGGAGGTGCCTCCAGAATGCCCCTGCCCACTGTCCTTGAGTAGTCACTTCAAGGCCCATTTCCTGAAGGCCTGTCTCCCATGCTGCTCCAGGTGACCTGCCACGATAGGGCTCCTGTCTTCATCCGCAGCGCCCTCGACCTACACTTCCTTACTGAGGAGAATCCAGAGGATTATGAGCTGGGCCAAATCATCTCTCGCCGTCAGAGTAAGTGAGACAATCAGATAGCAGAGAGCAAGGGTCAGGATGTGGACTCAGGTCAACTCTTAGCAACAAAGAGTAGTCTCTGACCCCCAAGAACACTCCAACAGGTGTGTTGGGTTCGTGCACAAAGCCAACTGCACTTCTGCTGGTGGAAGGTCTTGAGGTCCAATGGTATACCCCGGTGGATATTGCGGCTCCCCACCAGGTGCCCTCCCCTGGACATGAACAGGCATCCAAAGCTGACATCTTTGAGGAGTGAGGAGGAAAGCCTCTCTCCAGGAGCAGTATGTTTTCATGGTCTGGGATAGGAGTGGTTTCAAAGGAACATGGGAATGCATGGGCTAAAGAGGGAACTGGCATTTTGTGGACTGAAGCAGTACTATTGAAAGCCTTCTGTGTGACCAAAAAACCACTGCCTGGGCAGAGCATTGCCAGGATTCTAGCAAGCAGTAACAGGATGAAATTGGGAAGAAAACACAGCCTGGGAGACAGCCTGAATCATCTGTTTTTGCATAAATTCCATGGTCTTACGCACCTGAGTCCACTAGGCAAGGAGTGATCACAATAGCCAGGTTGTGATCCCTAACTAAAGTCAGATGAGGGCTTCCTGAGCACGTAGCCACAGAGCTCATCTGATAATAATGCCAGCGCTTTTTCGTTGGTTGGTTGGTTGGTTTTTGTGAGCCAAACACCACAGCAGCCATTATCCCAGCCTATGTACCCTGAAGACCACCATCCCTATGAGTTCTAGGATCACTTGTCTCCTATCTTAACCTACTGTTAGGTTAGTAGAGTCTATGGAAGAGGAAGTCTGTCTGGGGCCTTGGTAGCCTAAGAAATTCATAGCAGAGATCTCCACATCCAACCCAGAAGGGATGGAGAACAGGCTCTAGGTTGGAGGAGGGCGACAGGAAACACATGTTCAGAGGAAGGAGAAGCGGCTGTTGTATTGCCCCACTCGGGGTCATGGCACCACTGGGCCATACACCATGTTGGAGGGAAGCAGTCCCTTTGCTGGTCTTTGGAACCATTGTTCTCAGTAGGGCAGTATTTGGAATGTGGCCTCCATTCTCAGAAGCCTGGTTCACATGGAGGCGGGCTCCACCAACGCAGAAGCATGGCTCTAACGTGGTATCCGCGCTGGTCAGCCTGTCCTCACTGTGGCCATACTTGAGGAAAATAACTCAGAGGAGGAATCCTAGGCCTTTTTTCTCTGGGTTTCATAGCTTTCTCTTTGGTTGTGCACTGAGGCTGTCCATAAAGCTCTAGTGTGTGGCAGTGGAGAGCTCCTCAGCCCTTGCCACAAAGGCATAGACTGGGAGAGAGAGAACGAGGCTGGCAGAGAGGGAGAGAGAGAAAGATGGAGAGGGAGGACCTCTCCTTGGAGAATGAGGATTCAGTGGAGCCAACAGGAACAAGGTACTGTTGCCCAGGGCACAACCCTGTTTAGGTCTTACTCCAACCATGCTCAACCTTTCTTCCAGTCCCTCCCACCCCCCAGTAGTGTATTCATCTTGAATGAGAATTTCATGTTGACATCAGAGCACTCACCATCCAGTGCTTCCCTCCAAACCCACCTATGAAGATGGCTCATGTGGGGACTGAATCTTCGGCACAGGAGCCTTTTGTGGGAGATTTCAGATGCAAACCCTAGTGGTGTTCTTTGGCAGATGCAAGAGGACCTGAGATATTCTGGAGTCCAAAGCCTTCGGTAGGAACAGACATTAGGTCTGTTGAAGTGCTCTGCCTAGTTCTTCCTCAGGGAGGACTGTGGAGGCTGTCTTTGTTGGTATTGGTGCTGAATTGGAGAGCTCTCAGGTGTGTGGCTCTGGCCTTTTCTGGCACAGGCTCTCAGAGGTTGGCGTGTCCTAGGGAGCACCTCCTGAGTGCCACCTTCTTTTTGTACACCCTTCTCTCCGCAGAGCTGAGGATTCCAGCAGAGGCCAACGTATTTTATGCCAAGAATCCTCACAAAAAATCCAACTTTGTGCTGAGGAAAAGGAGCCTCTCCCAAAAGAATGATGGGTGGATCGAGCCTCAACCTCCCTCTAGTCCTGCAAAGAAGGCTCCTGCCCTCCTGAGGATGCTTGCAAAACCATTCTGTTGCTGTGTGCCTGGGTGGGGTTGAGGCAGCCCAGGAATATTTACATTGATTACTATTTTCTTCAAAGTTTGAATCTATAGTTTGCCATTGTCCTTGACCTTGTTTAGTAACACAGTTGTTACTCTATCCTGTATTTGTTGTTTCCATTAATATATTATTATTATTTTAAAATATATATGTTTTTGTTACCTGATCTACTGTGATGATTTGAGTATACTAAATGTAGCAGTGATTCCTAAAGGACACATCCAAACCAACAGGAAGGAATGTTTCATTCTATCAGCAAGAACTTTGGTTTTTAGGAGTTTGGCAGATGGCATTATCTGAGTCAGTTTTCCAATGGGGGCAATGAAGTATCAGCTATGATGGTACAAACACAAACAAAGACACACAAACACACACAAGAGCACACACACTCACTGAGAGATAGATAGACAGATGGAGTTGGTCTCTGCTGAAATACTTTGGAGACATGGTTCTGATTTCTCCCCTTTTGGAGTATTTTCAATTGCACAAGGTGTCTTGCAAATGAACCCATGTCTGAGGAAGACATGCATGTGTACTTCACATGCCACTTTTCACATAGCAGGAAGGTCATGTAATATTTTTCATGCAGCTGTCTTTTGACTGTGAACCATCCCATGAGGTCAGCTGTGGAATTTTCAACTTGTAGCATCACAATGGGGATCCACTCTTTGGATTTGGGGATATTTCCGATTTTCTTGATTCAGATTGGAATGATATATATATTAGTTTTTGATGAAAATTCTGCATTTGATGGTAATGAATGTCGTGCATCTAGGAATCTGTAGAGTGCAGACAATGAATGGATGCCTACTGTTGTCTGGACTGGTCTGAAAAGTCCTGTAGCATCTGAGCATGTGTGAGGGCTGTACAGGTCTTGCCAAAAGTCCAGGTCAGATGATCCTGCACAAAGCTGAACTCCTAGTGGTCTCCACAACAGTGTAAGGGCCAAGGAGAAACACACTTCCACACAGAAGTTGGGAAGCTACCTTATGAAGGTGATCATAGATACGGGATTATTAATATATCCAGGTTGGCATCTATTATTTTTTTAGCTTTTGACTTTCGCAGCTGTGGGCATCTTGACAACCATCAACTCCCTGTAAGCACAGACAACTCTATAAGAACCTGAGGATACATTTCCCTGTGCATGTCCCCTTGTGAAACTGCTTAAGCACCGCCTGGTTTACACACAGGTGGAATTTCTAGGTCAAAGTGTGCATTTTTACTTCTTTGAGTAAGCACTGCCAGGTGGCTCTTCTGCATAGCTCTACCTGTGGCCAGGATTGTATTATCTAGCTTTCTAACTTTTGCATGTTGAGTAGATACATAGTGGGAGCACACTGTTTTTGTTGGTATTTTTCTTGGTATCTATTCTGATGCTTTTCACTGGGGGATTTTTTCCTGTGAAAATGGGCTTCCTCTACTTGACCTTATTTTCTTCTTTTTAAAATTTTTTCAATGTGACTTTTTAATTTTAGTTTTATTAAAGACATTGCCCCTTGCTTGCATAGTCTATATCTAAAGCACTAGTCCTTGCTCCAAGGCCCAGCTTGCTCTCAGCTGCCCCAGGAGGGGAACAGTCTTTGGCGGTAGACAAGAGACGCCCCTGCAGGGGGCACAAGTGCTTTGGCCCTCTGGTGTCTTGCCAGCAGTGCTTCCCATGCTCACAGAGGGTTTCAGACACTGAGTCAATGGTCCAGGTGGTCTTTTGTTCAGTCTGATCTCAAATTGAGCTCCTCTGAGAGGTCATATTGAAGTCCTTGTGTGTACCTGACCCATCATTTTAAACAATATTCCAAGTTCACTTTTTGTGTGTACGTGGGTTCTGGGGATTGAACCCAGGGCCTTGAGCCTGTGAGGCAAGTGACCTACCTGAGCTACACCCTCAGAGACCCCTGTAAAAGTATTTCCCCTTTGCCTCGGGGTCTAAGTTGCCAAGGCTGACCTCAAACGTTCCTCTTGCCTCAGCCTCCCTGGTGGCTGGCATGACAGGCATGCACCTGGGACTGTCACACTCGAGCCTGTGATGGGAACTCATGTGCATCTGTCCAGGGCTGAGCATGGTTAGGCAGAGCTGTGCTCCAGGCTCCCTGCAGGGCTGTGGAGGCTTCTGCTGCCCAGCAGCCCTGGTGCCATGGCCAGGGTCCTCCCAGCCGAGGGCAGGCAGCTGCCCATTGCTGTAGGCTGACCTTATTTTCTTCTTATGGCACTCGTCCGTTCTCTGGAGTATGTTGTATGGTTTGTCCATTAGGAGTCTAACAGGTCCTCTAGAACCTTCAAACAATTAGTAAAATTCCTGAACAGTAAGTGAGCGCGCGCAGAAATTGGGCTAATATTTTGGGAAGAACAATGTTGGATGATATATTCATGGCTTGAATATATCATCCAACATGAAGTTATATTTTATTACTTACAAAATAATAAAATAATGAAGCAATACCAAAGCCAATATCATCTGTTATCAAATATATGTTATCAATATCAAAGCCAATGATCATCTGTTTCCAATTTTCTGTGATTTGGTTCAAGTGGTAAAGTGGTGATATTTATTAATAATGGATCGAATAGGTTCATAATTGTTTTAGAGTACAATTAGATGCCTTCAAACTTTAGGCTACATGGGCACATTTGAGAACGGTTCCAGCCATTCTCTCATCCTTTGGGTCATTCCCCTCCTATGTCCTGTGAGACATTTTCTATGTGAGGCTTTAAGAAGAAGAAGAGAATATTCTGTAAAGAAAACCTTGTGATCTGTGCAGTATGAAGTTGAATGGATTCATTCAGAAATCAGAAATTCTATTGAAAGATATTTATTGGCATGAGCCAAATAAAACCTCTTTTTAGGCATCCTGGTGAAGACAAGGTTTTATCTTTATGTCTCATTTTCTATGTTTTGTTGTTGTTGTTGTTGTTAGAATGAAATTCATATGTTGCCAGACCATTCTATCAGATGTGTAACTAGATGCCATTTAAATTACCCACTTTTACATGGTAGACAGTTTTTAATGAACACTGCCTGTCTGCACCTTTTTTAAAAACAGGACTGGGATCAGAAGCCCAAATACCAATGGTTAGCTGGAGCATATTTTTCATTTGGCCTATCTGTCAGTATTCCCTGAGGTCATCTGTGCAATCAGCTTCGTTACTCCTGCTCCCTCACTGGATTTCATAGAAACCATATGCTATGTATGAATCAGGGACACCAATCCCACAACATAGCATTCTTGGAATATCCAAAGTCCCACTTTTCACTTCGCCATGCCTGAGATCAGCAGTAATATTTATCAGCAAATGTGAGATTTTCAAAGATCCAATTCTATGTGCTCCTTTCTCATAGAGCCTTAGGCAGGGATATAGCATACATAAATATTAAGTAAAGTCCATAGTTTTTAAAATGTCATCCATTGAATAGATGACACATGTCTGAGATACTTTTTATTTTGGAGGAGGTATTATTTAATAGGGAATTCCAACAGCTACCTAATAGTGAAATGAGAAGTCTTGCATCCATTTTATTTTGTTTCTGATGATTTTTATGAGTAAGGGTAAGATACTTCCTTGTTCTGATGCAGATGTTGCCCACTTTTGTGAATGGATGCGGGGTGTCACCTACTACTTGCATATCTGCATATTGGGCTTGACACTGCTATCGTACTTGGTAGTTGGCAAAAAGTCAATACTGAAGTTAAGCTCTTGTGTTCTAGCAGCAGAGCTGAACATCCTTGATGTGCCACCTTCTGCAATCCATGCTGCTCTCTTCATGTTCCTTATTGACTTCCTGGTGAGGAGCATCATGGTCTCCTGGTCTTGAGAATGGCCAAGCATTGCTCTGTGAATGTGGAAGATGGGCATGTGGAAGGCTCCAGGGAGGAGGGATCATTGAACATGTACTCGAATCCATGTGCCTGTTGAATGACCTGTTTTTTTTATTTTTGGGTTTTAAGGGAGACACTGCCCTAAAACACTTCTGTGCAGCTGGGGATGCAGGCTTCTGCTTCACCTTGCAGGAAGCATTAACGAATCCTTTCCAGAAGACATGAGAAGAGAGAAGTGAGCCTCTGGTATCATGCAGGTTCCTTGCATTGCCCATGGGCTAGAAGAGAGAAGAGTTGCTTCATGAGATTTGATCCCCTTTTTCCTGAAAAGTTCCACACAGAGGTGAGTCCCCAGCATGTTTAGAAATCATTTCAGACACCTTTCTGGACGGAATTGAATCAGAGCCCCTGATGATGTGGAAGAGCTAAAGATGGGTTTGCTATGAATTTTCTATTTCATTCATCAGGGCCTGAGTCAAGTCAGTCATTGTGCTGTCAACACATGAGCTGCTGGTCAAATGTGAGGAAGTGGTCTTGCTTTATGAAAACACCACCCTGATTCAGTGAGCCAGAGGCAGCCTGCAGTCCCTGTTTTCCTGTAAAGGCAGATTGCTGTGGATGGCCTCTGGCCTCGTCATGCAGCCCTGCTCAGAGTAGGGGATTGAGGGACCAGGCAGATCCCTAGTTCCTTTTGACCTTTATTGCCATTGGGCCACCCCAGGGTCCTTGGACTCTACCTGGTCTTCTGGCCTGGGTCAGGGGATGTGAGGTTTGGAATCCCCCTCTGTGGCAGGATCCCAGCCCCCCCAGCCACTTGAGGTCAGCACATCCTTCCCTAATTGTGTTAGAGTTGGAGACTTCTCCCACCCATCCTCATCCATGCTCATCCCACATTTTGTAGCTTGGCACCTGAGGACCTTTATTCATTGACTTAGTTGTTAGTGATGATGGTTACTAAGACTAAGTGACTCTTTCAAGTCACATCACTTGCATGGTAGGGCTAGAGCATGGATCTTCCTAATTGATTTCATGGGACTCTCTCATGGAAACTGTGACTGCTTCCTAAACACACACTCTACATTTGGAGTGTCAAAATTCTTGCCACTGCCTCCTTGGCAAGTGTATCTTGTCTTCTACGTGGGAATTTCACAAATATTTTCCTTTGGTTTGTGGAGGTCATGCAGAAGGGATTTCATTTGAAATAGCCCAAACAAGAAATACCAGTTGTCTTTTTCGCACATGGATGTGTGTAGTGAACACCCCTTTCTATGTGCTTGCATGAGTTACTCCTTTGAATTTGTTGAAGAATGGTTGGCTGGGGAGCAAGTTAACGAGAGATGGATATCAATGGTTGTCAAGTATTCTGACGTGAAGAATGTATTGAGGATGTGAAGGCTTTTCTAGCCAGTTCCTATGGCTCAGTCAGGGATCAGTCAGAGGATTCTGTCTGGTAGACTCTTTGGCACAGATGTCAAAGTGGCCTGGTCTTACCCTGTCCAGGACTGAATGCTGAGCTTGAGTGGGAGCTTCTTGTCATTTCAAGCATTTCCATGAGTCTGTCCTCTGTTCTCTTGTATCCAAGTGGTTTCTAATAGGAAAGCAGAACAAAAATTGAAAGTATGGTGATTGATTATTTTTACCAATGTTATTTCAATCCACTTTGTTTAATACGAAATTACCTTTATGCTAGTAAGATTTCATATGTGAGGAAATAATGAAAATATTGGGGTTAGGGGATGAGAATATGCAAATCAAACATTTTTGAGCACCAAGACCCGTTTTTTGTTTTTGTTTTTTTTTTTTAACTTAAATAATATTAAGTGCCAGAGGACCACCGCTGCCATTCAGCCTCAACAACCTCCAGGTCCAGCCTCCAGGTGGCCCATTTCACCAGGGTGTGTGGGACCACACTGTCCTGGGATGAGAGAACAGTACCCACGGATGTTGACATCTCACAGAGTAGATATTGCCAGTGACAGTAGGGAGCTATTGGCACATGAGGAAGGGAAGAGCTCTCAGGATGGGAAGAGGGGGCCGCTTCGAGACTCATTGGGTATGGCACGAGGCTGCTGGGTGTGGTGTTGGCCTGGGCCCACTGAGTGGGGCAGATCCGTGGTCTGTGTTTCTGTACCCTCCTCTGTAGCCTGTGTTGGCAGCAGATCAGGGAATTGCGATCAGAAGTGCTCCCAGTAACACAGGCACCAGCCCCCAGAGTGTGTGCCTATCCGTTTCCCCACCTGGCCTGACTTAGTGCCTGTCTTGCCTCAGGGCTGAGACCCTACAATCTCTGATGAGGGTGTCTGTGGTCCAGATCCAACCTGCATGGCCAACATGCTCAGACCTTCAGCTGGGTCCTAGGCTGCTGCAACCAAACTCTGTTAACTGGGTGGCCGACAACAGAGGAAGTGTCTTCCGTTGAGCTCCAGAGGCTCAACACAGTAGGTGTTGGGCTGTCCCAGTGCCATAACCCCTCCCAGGTTTCAAGGGGACTGTCTCCCCAACTCTCCCAGCCCTTGCCCACTCTCCTATTGCTGCCCACGATCTGTGGTTCCCATATGGGCATCCCGCCCTGGCTCCAACCTCACATATCCGGTATCCCCCAGTCTCCCTGGTATCTGGGTCCAGACTCTCCTCTTCCTACAAGAATATCAGATATTGGATTTGGTCCCAGTTGATGCTGTGTTCCATCATGTGAGCTCTTAGCTTCATCACTGTGCAAAGACTCTTTTCCCACACAAGTTCGCACGACTTTTGGCTGGCTAAGAATTTTCAGGCGACACTTTTCTAATGAGTACACTTTCCTTCCTTCCGATCTCCCACCAGTGAGCATTCCTCGCACCCTTGTCCTAGTCCCTTTATGGCAGTTTCCCTCCTTATGGCTGAGAGGACCTAGTGACCCCTGAATTCACACGTTCTCCTTAATCACCAACACACTGCAGAATTCTCCAGGGGGCCATATATGCTCCTGCAAGTTGGTGTTGGAAATAGTTCTCCATCCATTAATCACTCCCTCACTCACTAATGTCCTTGTGTCCTTGAGAAAGGCTCTCCCTTTCCTGGTTTTCCTGAATAGAAATCCTCTTGCCTCTTGGGTGAATAGGGTTATGGGTTGTGCAGAGGGTGTTGGTCCACTGAGCATCTTAGAGACTGTCCTTTATGGAGCCTAATGATCCTCACTGGGGAATGAGTCCAGGGTCCTAACTGTGGTTAGTTAGAGAGGGAAAGAAGGACGAGGGAAACTCAGATGTCCCTTCATGGCCCCTGGAGTTAGAGGACTTACCCCTTTGCACCTGGGATCAGGAGACCTCATTTCCTCGAGGACACGCACACTCAGACGTTAATCTTGAGTGTGGGTTCCTTTCTGGGGTCCAGGGCTCTTGTTAGCCACCAGGAATGACAGTGCTCTCCATGCTGAGTGGAGCCATTTTTGCCAGGAAAGAGAGCCCATGGTCACGCCTTGTGCAAAGCATCCCACGCCAGGGGCTCCCATGCCTACATTCCTGTCCTGAAAGGAAGCCACTCAGAGGCAAGGTGGGTCCAACCACCTCCCATGTGTTCACTCATCACTGTGTTCCAGCAGTCACCCCAGTGAACAGTCCTGATGGGATTGGATGTGGCTCAGAATGTCACCCTCATGAGCTCTACCCTGCCACAGCTGCAGTTCTGCAGTGGGAGAAACTCAAAACCTCAAAACACATGCACATGAAAGAAAAGAGCAAGAGCCAGAGCCCAAACAGGCCAGGTGTGGCAAAGACAGCTGGAGTGCCTAGGTTGGGACTCAGAATTATGTCAGTGGAGTGGCATTGCTGCTGGCACCAGCATGATAACCGAGAGCCAGCCCTGCTCATTTTGGGGAGCAGTGTGTTGGGGAAGGCAGCAGAAATTGAGAGGCAGGATTGAGTTTGGCCCTAGGAGGAGGTTGGGTAAGAGGCCAGTGTGGGTTGGAGAGCCTGGGCAGATAGACAGAGGCCAGGGCACACCCCAAAGCCTGGAGACTGCACTTGATGTCCAGGGTTGTGAAACACCACTTCCCCTCTTACTCACAACTGAGAGCAAGGGGCATTGATGAGTTCAGTTTGTGTGCGGCTGCATCCAAGGTGGCTCGGCTAGGAACCTCTGTTTCCTTGACTCAGGAGGCTGGGAGTCCAGGCTCCACTGAGGCTCGGCTGGGAGGATCGGAGTCTGAGTTTATGCCTGTGTTCCCTGTAGGATCCATGTTGGCTGAGCCTCAGTGTTTTTGTAATGAGAGGATGGGTGACCGTCATGTCTTTATCACAGGACACACTTGCTAAATGGATTTGTTTGCTCTGAGGAGGAAAGAGAGAGGGGGGAGTGGTGCTGGAGACAGGGATGCAGACAGGGGTCATGGACTTGGCATAACTCAGTCTTGGAGGTGATATCCCATCACCTGTACCCACTTCAATTCCCATGAATCCAGAGGCTGAGCCCCCTTGAGGTGAGGGGTGAACCGGTTCTGGGCAGCAGGATGCTGTGGTACCTCGGAGTCTCTGTGAGACCCCAACACTAGACACACTTGGCCCTTTTGAAATCTTAGGAGAAGCCTTGGGAAGTTGTGTGGCAGAGGGGAGCAGCCTCTGCATCTCAGTCCCCTCCAACTTGCCATGGTGTAGAGAGGGAACTGCAGCCACGATGGGACGGACATTGGCCATGTCCCTGTGTGGGACACAGGCCTGATTGAGTTAGGGTGCATTCTTTGTCTCTCCCTTTCTTGTGATTATCCCATCTCTACATTTGTGCTTTAGCCACCTGTGAGTCCCATCTCTGGTTTCAGAGAGAACAGAGGGTGTTATGGGCCAATAGACACAATAAACCCTAGAGATTAGATGCTACCCTACTTTCCAGAAAAGACTGGGCACACCATGAGTTGCACAATGATGGGACCAGGGTCCAAAAGCTGCTGAGAGGGAAGGACTGGTTGTGAATGCATTTTTGAAGGCTCCAAGCTGGAACTCTAGTGGCACCAAGCAGGGCAGATGCTGGTGGGGATGTTTGGGTAGTTGTTGGTGAACACCTGCGCACCTGAGATGGGTAGGCATGGAGGAGAAATCGGCAGCCCATAGGGCTGTTGAAAGTGGTCTTATGTGAAAAGAGGCTCAGGTATGGGCACAGGAAATGACATCATTGCCTTGACAATGGATCAAACAGAACATGGAACCCTGGTATCCAGGCACCCACTTCACTGACCAAGCCATCCGAGCTCACTTGGTTGGAGCCACTGGAGGGAGAAGGATGTTCTCCTGTGGTTGCAGACAATGCCGAGCCTCAGGCTCCCAGGAATCTCAGGGGGGCCAACTAGCCCTTTTGTGGATACACTGGGTGAGGCTTCATCTTAGACGCCAGAGCCTCTGGCGATTGTCGCAGAGGAGCTCAAGAGTAACAGTGAGTAGCACAGGGCAGGTGAGCCCAGCAGGCCCTCTAGTCTGATCCCTGATGAATGGCCCAGGACTCCTATTCTGACTCTGTGTGTGTGTGTGTGTGTGTGTGTGTGTGTGTGTGTGTGTGTTTGTACTGATGGGAACTGTCCCATTGTGCTTTGACTCTAGTGTATTGGCACAAGTCATTTTTCTGTTTGTCACCATTTCCATTTTGAACCCACCATTCTTGGTCCCAACCCAGGGTGAAAATGATCAGAACACGGAGGAGCCCTTCAGGGTTCAGAGCCTTGAACCTTACAGGCAGGACCAGCTTAGGAATGAGCTCCTGCCTGTCATTTGTGGGAGGAACCTACATTTCAGCAGCAACATGGGGTTAATCTCCTGGGATTTCATCCCCACCCAGCAGGTGCTGGATCTCTTGTTCCCAAAACAGCCACCTTCTTCAGTCTTTACTCCTGGTGCCACTCCACATCCTCCAAGGGGACAAGAACCTCAGGTTCTGGATGGATGTTGTAGAATGCCCACAGAGCCAACTGCCAGGCTGGGTGGGGTGCAGTTGCTGGGCTTTGCTGATGTTGTCATCCCCCACAGTTCTTGGAACCTTCTGTGGCAGTGGCATCCAGGACCCCAGCAGCTGTGAGTAGCAGCTCCTCACTGCTTCACTCCAGCGAGCAGGTGGAAGACAGCCGCGTTGTTCACGTCCTCCTAGAGGGACAGAGCCTGAGGGAGACAAAGCGCATCCCGGTAAGCCCGACAGCAGGGCTGCCTCCTGGGTGTCCACACAGGAAGGCAGGAGACACAGCCAACCCCAGGGCTATGGTGGGAAATAAAGAAGAGAGAGGTCCGTCTTAAGGGCTTGACCTGAGGAGGGAGAGCATCAGCATGCCCAGCTTCAGTGGTGAGTGGGCCTGTGTATTGTGGGTTTTGCAGGCCAGAAGTGCAGACGGAAGTGCTGTGGACAGATGAAGGCAGAGATATGTCCAGGGTGCAGGCTGCAGTGCCTAGAACTTGGTATTCTCAATGAGTGAAGTTGGAGCAGAGGAGGTGGCAGTGACTTGTCACATGTGTAGGAGGGGATGTGTTCCTGGTGGCAGGGAAGAGAACCTCCTTAGCATGACTAGGTGTAGGAATTTGGGGTCGGGATCACCTGGGGGGTCATGCCAAAGCTTCGGAATGTTAGGCTTTGCATGTATGTAAATACGGAGCTAAAGGGGTTCTTGGCAGAATTTCTATGGATGTGCAGTAGACACGCTAATGCTGCAGGTGTCCAGCTGCAGAGGAGACATGTTCAGTGACTGCCAGTGCTGAGTCAAGTACATCATGACAACCAGACCCGCACCGAGCTTCCAGAGGCCAGGGCCTCTCAAAGCTATCATGAAGCACTCAAGTGCACACTCTTGTATCTGAGTCTGTTTTGTGTCGTGGCAGTCAGGACCCAAGTTTTCAGTGCATCTGCCTCTTCCACCCACAAAGGCAGCCTGCATCCCAGATCACACTTGGTGCGCAGATCCCTGGCCCATTGCTCTCATCTCAGTGAGATGAGAGTGTGTCTGTGCATAGGCAGTTTGGTCCTTTGACATGAGTGGAATGTGGCTCCCCAGGGGGAGGGGAGATGGCAGGTACAGGCAGATATTTGTACCAGGATTGTTCTAGTAGCACATTGCAAGAACCCAGGTGGTATATGGAGGACACACTCAGGTAGCAGGATAACAAGATTGTGCCCTTGTATATGTAGCTGAGATTTCTCCTGAATGTTTGACCACAGTCTTCTGGGTAGCTCTTCTAAAAGCCATTCTCTGATGACATTTGTCCCACCCTGATCCAGGTGACCTTTCAGGAGACGGTGACAAGCCTCATCCGCAGGGCCTTGGACCAAAATTTGTTGCAGCATGAGGATGTGGACAACTTTGAGCTGCTGTATATGATGTCTGAGGATGAGAGTAAGTAGGACAATCAGACACTGGGGAGACATGATCCACAGTGGGCTCAGGATAACTGACAGCCAAGAGAAAGTGGGCCTTGGCCCCAAAATACCAAAGTGTGATGGGCCTGGCGGAGACTCTCAGGGGTTGTGGGTGTTTTGTGGTATAATCCTTGAGTGCCACCTAACAATTCTCTCCACTTCGCTCTGCAGAAATCAAGGTCTCTGACCACTCACTCGTGGGTCTGTCCATGAATCTGGGAATACAATATTTCATCGTGAGGAAACGCCCCCAGGTCAAGGGAAAGGAGGTAAACACCTACCTTATTCAAGCTGTGCATGTGCTGCCATTCCACTCCGACCTGAGGAAATAAGAAGCCTCAGCACCTGGACATATTTGCTGGAAGCCCATAGAGCCAACTGACAGTCTGGGGTGGCTTTCTGTTTCTGGGTTTGCTGATGTTCCATCCCCCACAGTTCTCAGAATCAACCTGCAAGTCCTCCAGGCCGCTTTCCCACAAGCAGGTGGGAGACACCTGCTTAATTCGTGTCCACTTAGAAACACAAAGTCCAGAGATGGCCAAGAGTGTTCTGGTAAGCCTGGGAGCAGGGGTGTCCCGTGGTGCTTACACCTGGGTGGGGAGCAGACACTGGTCCAATACCATGGACTACTCATGCCCTCTTGAATTTGGAGCTTCTGGATGATCAGGAGGATAGATGGGAATCAAGAAGGGAGAGGTCAGTGTGAAGGGCTGGAGCTGAGATGAGCGAGTGCAGCAGCTTGTCCACTGCCATGTCTGAGGGAGTCTGTGTGTCAGGTGGCAGCATGCAGTCCAGAAGGGCAGGGACAGGTATGGGTGACAGATGAGAATAGGACAGGAACTAGGTTGCAGGTTCCCTTGTATGGGATGCTGACGTCTATGGAGGAGGACAGCAGTGTGAGGTTCTCCATGTTCCTTGAACAAGGAGCTGAGAGAGTCTCTCTGCAGAGTCGATATGGATGTGGAGCAAGCACACTAAATGTCCAGGTAACACAATGACCACCCTTGCCGGATGAGGTGCCCTCCTACATCCCAGCCAGCACTGAGCCTCTGGAGGCCAGGAGCTCTCGTGGCTATCTTTCAGCTCTCCTGTGTGTGGTCATGTTCCTGGGTCTGTTTTTGGCCCTGGCAATCCAGACCAAAGCCTCTAGGTTTTGTGCCTAGGCCATTCCCAATGCCGCCTGCATCCTCGGGCAGACCTGGGATCTTGGAGGCTATTGTCCCATTCCTCCCAACTTGTGGGATGAGATTGCATCTGTATGCAGGTAGTGGGGTCCTTTCACTCCGAGAGGAGTGCAGCACCACAAAGAGCAATGGCAGGCCCAGGAAGTCCTATGTACAAGGATTGGGCTAGTAGCCTGTGGGAAGAGCCCACACGATGAGCAGGAGGTCAGCCTCGGGTAGTAGGGTCATGGATGTTGCCCTTGTATTTAGAGTGGAGGTGCCTCCAGAATGCCCCTGCCCACTGTCCTTGAGTAGTCACTTCAAGGCCCATTTCCTGAAGGCCTGTCTCCCATGCTGCTCCAGGTGACCTGCCACGATAGGGCTCCTGTCTTCATCCGCAGCGCCCTCGACCTACATTTACTTACTGAGGAGAATCCAGAGGATTATGAGCTGGGCCAAATCATCTCTCGCCGTCAGAGTAAGTGAGACAATCAGATAGCAGAGAGCAAGGGTCAGGATGTGGACTCAGGTCAACTCTTAGCAACAAAGAGTAGTCTCTGACCCCCAAGAACACTCCAACAGGTGTGTTGGGTTCGTGCACAAAGCCAACTGCACTTCTGCTGGTGGAAGGTCTTGAGGTCCAATGGTATACCCCGGTGGATATTGCGGCTCCCCACCAGGTGCCCTCCCCTGGACATGAACAGGCATCCAAAGCTGACATCTTTGAGGAGTGAGGAGGAAAGCCTCTCTCCAGGAGCAGTATGTTTTCATGGTCTGGGATAGGAGTGGTTTCAAAGGAACATGGGAATGCATGGGCTAAAGAGGGAACTGGCATTTTGTGGACTGAAGCAGTACTATTGAAAGCCTTCTGTGTGACCAAAAAACCACTGCCTGGGCAGAGCATTGCCAGGATTCTAGCAAGCAGTAACAGGATGAAATTGGGAAGAAAACACAGCCTGGGAGACAGCCTGAATCATCTGTTTTTGCATAAATTCCATGGTCTTACGCACCTGAGTCCACTAGGCAAGGAGTGATCACAATAGCCAGGTTGTGATCCCTAACTAAAGTCAGATGAGGGCTTCCTGAGCACGTAGCCACAGAGCTCATCTGATAATAATGCCAGCGCTTTTTCGTTGGTTGGTTGGTTGGTTTTTGTGAGCCAAACACCACAGCAGCCATTATCCCAGCCTATGTACCCTGAAGACCACCATCCCTATGAGTTCTAGGATCACTTGTCTCCTATCTTAACCTACTGTTAGGTTAGTAGAGTCTATGGAAGAGGAAGTCTGTCTGGGGCCTTGGTAGCCTAAGAAATTCATAGCAGAGATCTCCACATCCAACCCAGAAGGGATGGAGAACAGGCTCTAGGTTAGAGGAGGGCGACAGGAAACACATGTTCAGAGGAAGGAGAAGCGGCTGTTGTATTCCCCCACTCGGGGTCATGGCACCACTGGGCCATACACCATGTTGGAGGGAAGCAGTCCCTTTGCTGGTCTTTGGAACCATTGTTCTCAGTAGGGCAGTATTTGGAATGTGGCCTCCATTCTCAGAAGCCTGGTTCACATGGAGGCGGGCTCCACCAACGCAGAAGCATGGCTCTAACGTGGTATCCGCGCTGGTCAGCCTGTCCTCACTGTGGCCATACTTGAGGAAAATAACTCAGAGGAGGAATCCTAGGCCTTTTTTCTCTGGGTTTCATAGCTTTCTCTTTGGTTGTGCACTGAGGCTGTCCATAAAGCTCTAGTGTGTGGCAGTGGAGAGCTCCTCAGCCCTTGCCACAAAGGCATAGACTGGGAGAGAGAGAACGAGGCTGGCAGAGAGGGAGAGAGAGAAAGATGGAGAGGGAGGACCTCTCCTTGGAGAATGAGGATTCAGTGGAGCCAACAGGAACAAGGTACTGTTGCCCAGGGCACAACCCTGTTTAGGTCTTACTCCAACCATGCTCAACCTTTCTTCCAGTCCCTCCCACCCCCCAGTAGTGTATTCATCTTGAATGAGAATTTCATGTTGACATCAGAGCACTCACCATCCAATGCTTCCCTCCAAACCCACCTATGAAGATGGCTCATGTGGGGACTGAATCTTCGGCACAGGAGCCTTTTGTGGGAGATTTCAGATGCAAACCCTAGTGGTGTGCTTTGGCAGATGCAAGAGGACCTGAGATATTCTGGAGTCCAAAGCCTTCGGTAGGAACAGACATTAGGTCTGTTGAAGTGCTCTGCCTAGTTCTTCCTCAGGGAGGACTGTGGAGGCTGTCTTTGTTGGTATTGGTGCTGAATTGGAGAGCTCTCAGGTGTGTGGCTCTGGCCTTTTCTGGCACAGGCTCTCAGATGTTGGCGTGTCCTAGGGAGCACCTCCTGAGTGCCACCTTCTTTTTGTACACCCCTCTCTCCCCAGAGCTGAGGATTCCAGCAGAGGCCAACGTATTTGATGCCAAGAATCCTCACAAAAAATCCAACTTTGTGCTGAGGAAAAGGAGCCTCTCCCAAAAGAATGATGGGTGGATCGAGCCTCAACCTCCCTCTCGTCCTGCAAAGAAGGCTCCTGCCCTCCTGAGGATGCTTGCAAAACCATTCTGTTGCTGTGTGCCTGGGCGGGGCTGAGGCAGCCCAGGAATATTTACATTGATTACTATTTTCTTCAAAGTTTGAATCTATAGTTTGCCATTGTCCTTGACCTTGTTTAGTAACACAGTTGTTACTCTATCCTGTATTTGTTGTTTCCATTAATATATTATAATTATTTTAAAATATATATGTTTTTGTTACCTGATCTACTGTGATGATTTGAGTATACTAAATGTAGCAGTGATTCCTAAAGGACACATCCAAACCAACAGGAAGGAATGTTTCATTCTATCAGCAAGAACTTTGGTTTTAGGAGTTTGGCAGATGGCATTATCTGAGTCAGTTTTCCAATGGGGGCAATGAAGTATCAGCTATGATGGTACAAACACAAACAAAGACACACAAACACACACAAGAGCACACACGCTCACTGAGAGATAAATAGACAGATGGAGTTGGTCTCTGCTGAAATACTTTGGTGACATGGTTCTGATTTCTCCCCTTTTGGAGTATTTTCAATTGCACAAGGTGTCTTGCAAATGAACCCATGTCTGAGGAAGACATGCATGTGTACTTCACATGCCACTTTTCACATAGCAGGAAGGTCATGTAATATTTTTCATGCAGCTGTCTTTTGACTGTGAACCATCCCATGAGGTCAGCTGTGGAATTTTCAACTTGTAGCATCACAATGGGGATCCACTCTTTGGATTTGGGGATATTTCCGATTTTCTTGATTCAGATTGGAATGATATATATATTAGTTTTTGATGAAAATTCTGCATTTGATGGTAATGAATGTCGTGCATCTAGGAATCTGTAGAGTGCAGACAATGAATGGATGCCTACTGTTGTCTGGACTGGTCTGAAAAGTCCTGTAGCATCTGAGCATGTGTGAGGGCTGTACAGGTCTTGCCAAAAGTCCAGGTCAGATGATCCTGCACAAAGCTGAACTCCTAGTGGTCTCCACAACAGTGTAAGGGCCAAGGAGGAACTCACTTCCACACAGAAGTTGGGAAGCTACCTTATGAAGGTGATCATAGATACGGGATTATTAATATATCCAGGTTGGCATCTATTATTTTTTTAGCTTTTGACTTTCGCAGCTGTGGGCATCTTGACAACCATCAACTCCCTGTAAGCACAGACAACTCTATAAGAACCTGAGGATAAATTTCCCTGTGCATGTCCCCTTGTGAAACTGCTTAAGCACCGCCTGGTTTACACACAGGTGGAATTTCTAGGTCAAAGTGTGCATGTTTACTTCTTTGACTAAGCACTGCCAGGTGGCTCTTCTGCATAGCTCTACCTGTGGCCAGGATTGTATTATCTAGCTTTCTAACTTTTGCATGTTGAGTAGATACATAGTGGGAGCACACTGTTTTTGTTGGTATTTTTCTTGGTATCTATTCTGATGCTTTTCACTGGGGGATTTTTTCCTGTGAAAATGGGCTTCCTCTACTTGACCTTATTTTCTTCTTTTTAAAATTTTATCAATGTGACTTTTTAATTTTAGTTTTATTAAAGACATTGCCCCTTGCTTGCATAGTCTATATCTAAAGCACTAGTCCTTGCTCCAAGGCCCAGCTTGCTCTCAGCTGCCCCAGGAGGGGAACAGTCTTTGGCGGTAGACAAGAGACGCCCCTGCAGGGGGCACAAGTGCTTTGGCCCTCTGGTGTCTTGCCAGCAGTGCTTCCCATGCTCACAGAGGGTTTCAGACACTGAGTCAATGGTCCAGGTGGTCTTTTGTTCAGTCTGATCTCAAATTGAGCTCCTCTGAGAGGTCATATTGAAGTCCTTGTGTGTACCTGACCCATCATTTTAAACAATATTCCAAGTTCACTTTTTGTGTGTACGTGGGTTCTGGGGATTGAACCCAGGGCCTTGAGCCTGTGAGGCAAGTGACCTACCTGAGCTACACCCTCAGAGACCCCTGTAAAAGTATTTCCCCTTTGCCTCGGGGTCTAAGTTGCCAAGGCTGACCTCAAACGTTCCTCTTGCCTCAGCCTCCCTGGTGGCTGGCATGACAGGCATGCACCTGGGACTGTCACACTCGAGCCTGTGATGGGAACTCATGTGCATCTGTCCAGGGCTGAGCATGGTTAGGCAGAGCTGTGCTCCAGGCTCCCTGCAGGGCTGTGGAGGCTTCTGCTGCCCAGCAGCCCTGGTGCCATGGCCAGGGCTCCTCCCAGCCGAGGGCAGGCAGCTGCCCATTGCTGTAGGCTGACCTTATTTTCTTCTTATGGCACTCGTCCGTTCTCTGGAGTATGTTGTATGGTTTGTCCATTAGGAGTCTAACAGGTCCTCTAGAACCTTCAAACAATTAGTAAAATTCCTGAACAGTAAGTGAGCGCGCGCAGAAATTGGGCTAATATTTTGGGAAGAACAATGTTGGATGATATATTCATGGCTTGAATATGTCATCCAACATGAAGTTATATTTTATTACTTACAAAATAATAAAATAATGAAGCAATACCATGGGCTGAGCTAAAATAGATCCTTAGGATCTTAGGCATTCTGTAATAAATCTGTGTCACTTGAAGTATAGAGTTGATCGACTCTGAGTAATGAAACAGAAGTAAAGGTATCAAAGCCAATGATCATCTGTTTCCAATTTTCTGTGATTTGGTTCAAGTGGTAAAGTGGTGATATTTATTAATAATGGATCGAATAGGTTCATAATTGTTTTAGAGTACAATTAGATGCCTTCAAACTTTAGGCTACATGGGCACATTTGAGAACGGTTCCAGCCATTCTCTCATCCTTTGGGTCATTCCCCTCCTATGTCCTGTGAGACATTTTCTATGTGAGGCTTTAAGAAGAAGAAGAGAATATTCTGTAAAGAAAACCTTGTGATCTGTGCAGTATGAAGTTGAATGGATTCATTCAGAAATCAGAAATTCTATTGAAAGATATTTATTTGCATGAGCCAAATAAAACCTATTTTTAGGCATCCTGGTGAAGACAAGGTTTTATCTTTATGTCTCATTTTCTATGTTTTGTTGTTGTTGTTGTTGTTAGAATGAAATTCATATGTTGCCAGACCATTCTATCAGATGTGTAACTAGATGCCATTTAAATTACCCACTTTTACATGGTAGACGGTTTTTAATGAACACTGCCTGTCTGCACCTTTTTTAAAAACAGGACTGAGATCAGAAGCCCAAATACCAATGGTTAGCTGGAGCATATTTTTCATTTGGCCTATCTGTCAGTATTCCCTGAGGTCATCTGTGCAATCAGCTTCGTTACTCCTGCTCCCTCACTGGATTTCATAGAAACCATATGCTATGTATGAATCAGGGACACCAATCCCACAACATAGCATTCTTGGAATATCCAAAGTCCCACTTTTCACTTCGCCATGCCTGAGATCAGCAGTAATATTTATCAGCAAATGTGAGATTTTCAAAGATCCAATTCTATGTGCTCCTTTCTCATAGAGCCTTAGGCAGGGATATAGCATACATAAATATTAAGTAAAGTCCATAGTTTTTAAAATGTCATCCATTGAATAGTTGACACATGTCTGAGATACTTTTTATTTTGGAGGAGGTATTATTTAATAGGGAATTCCAACAGCTACCTAATAGTGAAATGAGAAGTCTTGCATCCATTTTATTTTGTTTCTGATGATTTTTATGAGTAAGGGTAAGATACTTCCTTGTTCTGATGCAGATGTTGCCCACTTTTGTGAATGGATGCGGGGTGTCACCTACTACTTGCATATCTGCATATTGGGCTTGACACTGCTATCGTACTTGGTAGTTGGCAAAAAGTCAATACTGAAGTTAAGCTCTTGTGTTCTAGCAGCAGAGCTGAAGATCCTTGATGTGCCACCTTCTGCAATCCATGCTGCTCTCTTCATGTTCCTTATTGACTTCCTGGTGAGGAGCATCATGGTCTCCTGGTCTTGAGAATGGCCAAGCATTGCTCTGTGAATGTGGAAGATGGGCATGTGGAAGGCTCCAGGGAGGAGGGATCATTGAACATGTACTCGAATCCATGTGCCTGTTGAATGACCTGTTTTTTTATTTTTGGGTTTTAAGGGAGACACTGCCCTAAAACACTTCTGTGCAGCTGGGGATGCAGGCTTCTGCTTCACCTTGCAGGAAGCATTAACGAATCCTTTCCAGAAGACATGAGAAGAGAGAAGTGAGCCTCTGGTATCATGCAGGTTCCTTGCATTGCCCATGGGCTAGAAGAGAGAAGAGTTGCTTCATGAGATTTGATCCCCTTTTTCCTGAAAAGTTCCACACAGAGGTGAGTCCCCATCATTTTTAGAAATCATTTCAGACACCTTTCTGGACGGAATTGAATCAGAGCCCCTGATGATGTGGAAGAGCTAAAGATGGGTTTGCTATGAATTTTCTATTTCATTCATCAGGGCCTGAGTCAAGTCAGTCATTGTGCTGTCAACACATGAGCTGCTGGTCAAATGTGAGGAAGTGGTCTTGCTTTATGAAAACACCACACTGATTCAGTGAGCCAGAGGCAGCCTGCAGTCCCTGTTTCCCTGTAAATGCAGATTGCTGTGGATGGCCTCTGGCCTCGTCATGCAGCCCTGCTCAGAGTAGGGGATTGAGGGACCAGGCAGATCCCTAGTTCCTTTTGACCTTTATTGCCATTGGGCCACCCCAGGGTCCTTGGACTCTACCTGGTCTTCTGGCCTGGGTCAGGGGATGTGAGGTTTGGAATCCCCCTCTGTGGCAGGATCCCAGCCCCCCAGCCACTTGAGGTCAGCACATCCTTCCCTAATTGTGTTAGAGTTGAAGACTTCTCCCACCCATCCTCATCCATGCTCATCCCGCATTTTGTAGCTTGGCACCTGAGGACCTTTATTCATTGACTTACTTGTTAGTGATGATGGTTACTAAGACTAAGTGACTCTTTCAAGTCACATCACTTGCATGGTAGGGCTAGAGCATGGATCTTCCTAATTGATTTCATGGGACTCTCTCATGGAAACTGTGACTGCTTCCTAAACACACACTCTACATTTGGAGTGTCAAAATTCTTGCCACTGCCTCCTTGGCAAGTGTATCTTGTCTTCTACGTGGGAATTTCACAAATATTTTCCTTTGGTTTTTGGAGGTCATGCAGAAGGGATTTCATTTGAAATAGCCCAAACAAGAAATACCAGTTGTCTTTTTCGCACATGGATGTGTGTAGTGAACACCCCTTTCTGTGTGCTTGCATGAGTTACTCCTTTGAATTTGTTGAAGAATGGTTGGCTGGGGAGCAAGTTAACGAGAGATGGATATCAATGGTTGTCAAGTATTCTGACGTGAAGAATGTATTGAGGATGTGAAGGCTTTTCTAGCCAGTTCCTATGGCTCAGTCAGGGATCAGTCAGAGGATTCTGTCTGGTAGACTCTTTGGCACAGATGTCAAAGTGGCCTGGTCTTACCCTGTCCAGGACTGAATGCTGAGCTTGAGTGGGAGCTTCTTGTCATTTCAAGCATTTCCATGAGTCTGTCCTCTGTTCTCTTGTATCCAAGTGGTTTCTAATAGGAAAGCAGAACAAAAATTGAAAGTATGGTGATTGATTATTTTTACCAATGTTATTTCAATCCACTTTGTTTAATACGAAATTACCTTTATGCTAGTAAGATTTCATATGTGAGGAAATAATGAAAATATTGGGGTTAGGGGATGAGAATATGCAAATCAAACATTTTTGAGCACCAAGACCCGTTTTTTGTTTTTGTTTTTTTTTTTTTTTTTAACTTAAATAATATTAAGTGCCAGAGGACCACCGCTGCCATTCAGCCTCAACAACCTCCAGGTCCAGCCTCCAGGTGGCCCATTTCACCAGGGTGTGTGGGACCACACTGTCCTGGGATGAGAGAACAGTACCCACGGATGTTGACATCTCACAGAGTAGATATTGCCAGTGACAGTAGGGAGCTATTGGCACATGAGGAAGGGAAGAGCTCTCAGGATGGGAAGAGGGGGCCGCTTCGAGACTCATTGGGTATGGCACGAGGCTGCTGGGTGTGGTGTTGGCCTGGGCCCACTGAGTGGGGCAGATCCGTGGTCTGTGTTTCTGTACCCTCCTCTGTAGCCTGTGTTGGCAGCAGATCAGGGAATTGCGATCAGAAGTGCTCCCAGTAACACAGGCACCAGCCCCCAGAGTGTGTGCCTATCCGTTTCCCCACCTGGCCTGACTTAGTGCCTGTCTTGCCTCAGGGCTGAGACCCTACAATCTCTGATGAGGGTGTCTGTGGTCCAGATCCAACCTGCATGGCCAACATGCTCAGACCTTCAGCTGGGTCCTAGGCTGCTGCAACCAAACTCTGTTAACTGGGTGGCCGACAACAGAGGAAGTGTCTTCCGTTGAGCTCCAGAGGCTCAACACAGTAGGTGTTGGGCTGTCCCAGTGCCATAACCCCTCCCAGGTTTCAAGGGGACTGTCTCCCCAACTCTCCCAGCCCTTGCCCACTCTCCTATTGCTGCCCACGATCTGTGGTTCCCATATGGGCATCCCGCCCTGGCTCCAACCTCACATATCCGGTATCCCCCAGTCTCCCTGGTATCTGGGTCCAGACTCTCCTCTTCCTACAAGAATATCAGATATTGGATTTGGTCCCAGTTGATGCTGTGTTCCATCATGTAAGCTCTTAGCTTCATCACTGTGCAAAGACTCTTTTCCCACACAAGTTCGCACGACTTTTGGCTGGCTAAGAATTTTCAGGCGACACTTTTCTAATGAGTACACTTTCCTTCCTTCCGATCTCCCACCAGTGAGCATTCCTCGCACCCTTGTCCTAGTTCCTTTATGGCAGTTTCCCTCCTTATGGCTGAGAGGACCTAGTGACCCCTGAATTCACACGTTCTCCTTAATCACCAACACACTGCAGAATTCTCCAGGGGGCCATATATGCTCCTGGAAGTTGGTGTTGGAAATAGTTCTCCATCCATTAATCACTCCCTCACTCACTAATGTCCTTGTGTCCTTGAGAAAGGCTCTCCCTTTCCTGGTTTTCCTGAATAGAAATCCTCTTGCCTCTTGGGTGAATAGGGTTATGGGTTGTGCAGAGGGTGTTGGTCCACTGAGCATCTTAGAGACTGTCCTTTATGGAGCCTAATGATCCTCACTGGGGAATGAGGCCAGGGTCCTAACTGTGGTTAGTTAGAGAGGGAAAGAAGGACGAGGGAAACTCAGATGTCCCTTCATGGCCCCTGGAGTTAGAGGACTTACCCCTTTGCACCTGGGATCAGGAGACCTCATTTCCTCGAGGACACGCACACTCAGACGTTAATCTTGAGTGTGGGTTCCTTTCTGGGGTCCAGGGCTGTTGTTAGCCACCAGGAATGACAGTGCTCTCCATGCTGAGTGGAGCCATTTTTGCCAGGAAAGAGAGCCCATGGTCACGCCTTGTGCAAAGCATCCCACGCCAGGGGCTCCCATGCCTACATTCCTGTCCTGAAAGGAAGCCACTCAGAGGCAAGGTGGGTCCAACCACCTCCCATGTGTTCACTCATCACTGTGTTCCAGCAGTCACCCCAGTGAACAGTCCTGATGGGATTGGATGTGGCTCAGAATGTCACCCTCATGAGCTCTACCCTGCCACAGCTGCAGTTCTGCAGTGGGAGAAACTCAAAACCTCAAAACACATGCACATGAAAGAAAAGAGCAAGAGCCAGAGCCCAAACAGGCCAGGTGTGGCAAAGACAGCTGGAGTGCCTAGGTTGGGACTCAGAATTATGTCAGTGGGGTGGCATTGCTGCTGGCACCAGCATGATAACCGAGAGCCAGCCCTGCTCATTTTGGGGAGCAGTGTGTTGGGGAAGGCAGCAGAAATTGAGAGGCAGGATTGAGTTTGGCCCTAGGAGGAGGTTGGGTAAGAGGCCAGTGTGGGTTGGAGAGCCTGGGCAGATAGACAGAGGCCAGGGCACACCCCAAAGCCTGGAGACTGCACTTGATGTCCAGGGTTGTGAAACACCACTTCCCCTCTTACTCACAACTGAGAGCAAGGGGCATTGATGAGTTCAGTTTGTGTGCGGCTGCATCCAAGGTGGCTCGGCTAGGAACCTCTGTTTCCTTGACTCAGGAGGCTGGGAGTCCAGGCTCCACTGAGGCTCGGCTGGGAGGATCGGAGTCTGAGTTTATGCCTGTGTTCCCTGTAGGATCCATGTTGGCTGAGCCTCAGTGTTTTTGTAATGAGAGGATGGGTGACCGTCATGTCTTTATCACAGGACACACTTGCTAAATGGATTTGTTTGCTCTGAGGAGGAAAGAGAGAGGGGGGAGTGGTGCTGGAGACAGGGATGCAGACAGGGGTCATGGACTTGGCATAACTCAGTCTTGGAGGTGATATCCCATCACCTGTACCCACTTCAATTCCCATGAATCCAGAGGCTGAGCCCCCTTGAGGTGAGGGGTGAACCGGTTCTGGGCAGCAGGATGCTGTGGTACCTCGGAGTCTCTGTGAGACCCCAACACTAGACACACTTGGCCCTTTTGAAATCTTAGGAGAAGCCTTGGGAAGTTGTATGGCAGAGGGGAGCAGCCTCTGCATCTCAGTCCCCTCCAACTTGCCATGGTGTAGAGAGGGAACTGCAGCCATGATGGGACGGACATTGGCCATGTCCCTGTGTGGGACACAGGCCTGATTGAGTTAGGGTGCATTCTTTGTCTCTCCCTTTCTTGTGATTATCCCATCTCTACATTTGTGCTTTAGCCACCTGTGAGTCCCATCTCTGGTTTCAGAGAGAACAGAGGGTGTTATGGGCCAATAGACACAATAAACCCTAGAGATTAGATGCTACCCTACTTTCCAGAAAAGACTGGGCACACCATGAGTTGCACAATGATGGGACCAGGGTCCAAAAGCTGCTGAGAGGGAAGGACTGGTTGTGAATGCATTTTTGAAGGCTCCAAGCTGGAACTCTAGTGGCACCAAGCAGGGCAGATGCTGGTGGGGATGTTTGGGTAGTTGTTGGTGAACACCTGCGCACCTGAGATGGGTAGGCATGGAGGAGAAATCGGCAGCCCATAGGGCTGTTGAAAGTGGTCTTATGTGAAAAGAGGCTCAGGTATGGGCACAGGAAATGACATCATTGCCTTGACAATGGATCAAACAGAACATGGAACCCTGGTATCCAGGCACCCACTTCACTGACCAAGCCATCCGAGCTCACTTGGTTGGAGCCACTGGAGGGAGAAGGATGTTCTCCTGTGGTTGCAGACAATGCCGAGCCTCAGGCTCCCAGGAATCTCAGGGGGGCCAACTAGCCCTTTTGTGGATACACTGGGTGAGGCTTCATCTTAGACGCCAGAGCCTCTGGCGATTGTCGCAGAGGAGCTCAAGAGTAACAGTGAGTAGCACAGGGCAGGTGAGCCCAGCAGGCCCTCTAGTCTGATCCCTGATGAATGGCCCAGGACTCCTATTCTGACTCTGTGTGTGTGTGTGTGTGTGTGTGTGTGTGTGTGTGTGTGTGTTTGTACTGATGGGAACTGTCCCATTGTGCTTTGACTCTAGTGTATTGGCACAAGTCATTTTTCTGTTTGTCACCAATTCAATTTTGAACCCACCATTCTTGGTCCCAACCCAGGGTGAAAATGATCAGAACACGGAGGAGCCCTTCAGGGTTCAGAGCCTTGAACCTTACAGGCAGGACCAGCTTAGGAATGAGCTCCTGCCTGTCATTTGTGGGAGGAACCTACATTTCAGCAGCAACATGGGGTTAATCTCCTGGGATTTCATCCCCACCCAGCAGGTGCTGGATCTCTTGTTCCCAAAACAGCCACCTTCTTCAGTCTTTACTCCTGGTGCCACTCCACATCCTCCAAGGGGACAAGAACCTCAGGTTCTGGATGGATGTTGTAGAATGCCCACAGAGCCAACTGCCAGGCTGGGTGGGGTGCAGTTGCTGGGCTTTGCTGATGTTTTCATCCCCCACAGTTCTTGGAACCTTCTGTGGCAGTGGCATCCAGGACCCCAGCAGCTGTGAGTAGCAGCTCCTCACTGCTTCACTCCAGCGAGCAGGTGGAAGACAGCCGCGTTGTTCACGTCCTCCTAGAGGGACAGAGCCTGAGGGAGACAAAGCGCATCCCGGTAAGCCCGACAGCAGGGCTGCCTCCTGGGTGTCCACACAGTGGAAGGCAGGAGACACAGCCAACCCCAGGGCTATGGTGGGAAATAAAGAAGAGAGAGGTCCGTCTTAAGGGCTTGACCTGAGGAGGGAGAGCATCAGCATGCCCAGCTTCAGTGGTGAGTGGGCCTGTGTATTGTGGGTTTTGCAGGCCAGAAGTGCAGACGGAAGTGCTGTGGACAGATGAAGGCAGAGATATGTCCAGGGTGCAGGCTGCAGTGCCTAGAACTTGGTATTCTCAATGAGTGAAGTTGGAGCAGAGGAGGTGGCAGTGACTTGTCACATGTGTAGGAGGGGATGTGTTCCTGGTGGCAGGGAAGAGAACCTCCTTAGCATGACTAGGTGTAGGAATTTGGGGTCGGGATCACCTGGGGGGTCATGCCAAAGCTTCGGAATGTTAGGCTTTGCATGTATGTAAATACGGAGCTAAAGGGGTTCTTGGCAGAATTTCTATGGATGTGCAGTAGACACGCTAATGCTGCAGGTGTCCAGCTGCAGAGGAGACATGTTCAGTGACTGCCAGTGCTGAGTCAAGTACATCATTACAACCAGACCCGCACCGAGCTTCCAGAGGCCAGGGCCTCTCAAAGCTATCATGAAGCACTCAAGTGCACACTCTTGTATCTGAGTCTGTTTTGTGTCGTGGCAGTCAGGACCCAAATTTTCAGTGCATCTGCCTCTTCCACCCACAAAGGCAGCCTGCATCCCAGATCACACTTGGTGCGCAGATCCCTGGCCCATTGCTCTCATCTCAGTGAGATGAGAGTGTGTCTGTGCATAGGCAGTTTGGTCCTTTGACATGAGTGGAATGTGGCTCCCCAGGGGGAGGGGAGATGGCAGGTACAGGCAGATATTTGTACCAGGATTGTTCTAGTAGCACATTGCAAGAACCCAGGTGGTATATGGAGGACACACTCAGGTAGCAGGATAACAAGATTGTGCCCTTGTATATGTAGCTGAGATTTCTCCTGAATGTTTGACCACAGTCTTCTGGGTAGCTCTTCTAAAAGCCATTCTCTGATGACATTTGTCCCACCCTGATCCAGGTGACCTTTCAGGAGACGGTGACAAGCCTCATCCGCAGGGCCTTGGACCAAAATTTGTTGCAGCATGAGGATGTGGACAACTTTGAGCTGCTGTATATGATGTCTGAGGATGAGAGTAAGTAGGACAATCAGACAGTGGGGAGACATGATCCACAGTGGGCTCAGGATAACTGACAGCCAAGAGAAAGTGGGCCTTGGCCCCAAAATACCAAAGTGTGATGGGCCTGGCGGAGACTCTCAGGGGTTGTGGGTGTTTTGTGGTATAATCCTTGAGTGCCACCTAACAATTCTCTCCACTTCGCTCTGCAGAAATCAAGGTCTCTGACCACTCACTCGTGTGTCTGTCCATGAATCTGGGAATACAATATTTCATCGTGAGGAAACGCCCCCAGGTCAAGGGAAAGGAGGTAAACACCTACCTTATTCAAGCTGTGCATGTGCTGCCATTCCACTGCGACCTGAGGAAATAAGAAGCCTCAGCACCTTTACATATTTGCTGGAAGCCCATAGAGCCAACTGACAGTCTGGGGTGGCTTTCTGTTTCTGGGTTTGCTGATGTTCCATCCCCCACAGTTCTCAGAATCAACCTGCAAGTCCTCCAGGCCGCTTTCCCACAAGCAGGTGGGAGACACCTGCTTAATTCGTGTCCACTTAGAAACACAAAGTCCAGAGATGGCCAAGAGTGTTCTGGTAAGCCTGGGAGCAGGGGTGTCCCGTGGTGCTTACACCTGGGTGGGGAGCAGACACTGGTCCAATACCATGGACTACTCATGCCCTCTTGAATTTGGAGCTTCTGGATGATCAGGAGGATAGATGGGA
This sequence comes from Urocitellus parryii, assembly GCF_045843805.1. Taxonomy (NCBI): domain Eukaryota; kingdom Metazoa; phylum Chordata; class Mammalia; order Rodentia; family Sciuridae; genus Urocitellus; species Urocitellus parryii. The sequence goes on from NC_135548.1 coordinate 38,745,436, forward strand.
ATCAAGAAGGGAGAGGTCAGTGTGAAGGGCTGGAGCTGAGATGAGCGAGTGCAGCAGCTTGTCCACTGCCATGTCTGAGGGAGTCTGTGTGTCAGGTGGCAGCATGCAGTCCAGAAGGGCAGGGACAGGTATGGGTGACAGATGAGAATAGGACAGGAACTAGGTTGCAGGTTCCCTTGTATGGGATGCTGACGTCTATGGAGGAGGACAGCAGTGTGAGGTTCTCCATGTTCCTTGAACAAGGAGCTGAGAGAGTCTCTCTGCAGAGTCGATATGGATGTGGAGCAAGCACACTAAATGTCCAGGTAACCCAATGACCACCCTTGCCGGATGAGGTGCCCTCCTACATCCCAGCCAGCACTGAGCCTCTGGAGGCCAGGAGCTCTCGTGGCTATCTTTCAGCTCTCCTGTGTGTGGTCATGTTCCTGGGTCTGTTTTTGGCCCTGGCAATCCAGACCAAAGCCTCTAGGTTTTGTGCCTAGGCCATTCCCAATGCCGCCTGCATCCTCGGGCAGACCTGGGATCTTGGAGGCTATTGTCCCATTCCTCCCAACTTGTGGGATGAGATTGCATCTGTATGCAGGTAGTGGGGTCCTTTCACTCCGAGAGGAGTGCAGCTCCACAAAGAGCAATGGCAGGCCCAGGAAGTCCTATGTACAAGGATTGGGCTAGTAGCCTGTGGGAAGAGCCCACACGATGAGCAGGAGGTCAGCCTCGGGTAGTAGGGTCATGGATGTTGCCCTTGTATTTAGAGTGGAGGTGCCTCCAGAATGCCCCTGCCCACTGTCCTTGAGTAGTCACTTCAAGGCCCATTTCCTGAAGGCCTGTCTCCCATGCTGCTCCAGGTGACCTGCCACGATAGGGCTCCTGTCGTCATCCGCAGCGCCCTCGACCTACACTTCCTTACTGAGGAGAATCCAGAGGATTATGAGCTGGGCCAAATCATCTCTCGCCGTCAGAGTAAGTGAGACAATCAGATAGCAGAGAGCAAGGGTCAGGATGTGGACTCAGGTCAACTCTTAGCAACAAAGAGTAGTCTCTGACCCCCAAGAACACTCCAACAGGTGTGTTGGGTTCGTGCACAAAGCCAACTGCACTTCTGCTGGTGGAAGGTCTTGAGGTCCAATGGTATACCCCGGTGGATATTGCGGCTCCCCACCAGGTGCCCTCCCCTGGACATGAACAGGCATCCAAAGCTGACATCTTTGAGGAGTGAGGAGGAAAGCCTCTCTCCAGGAGCAGTATGTTTTCATGGTCTGGGATAGGAGTGGTTTCAAAGGAACATGGGAATGCATGGGCTAAAGAGGGAACTGGCATTTTGTGGACTGAAGCAGTACTATTGAAAGCCTTCTGTGTGACCAAAAAACCACTGCCTGGGCAGAGCATTGCCAGGATTCTAGCAAGCAGTAACAGGATGAAATTGGGAAGAAAACACAGCCTGGGAGACAGCCTGAATCATCTGTTTTTGCATAAATTCCATGGTCTTACGCACCTGAGTCCACTAGGCAAGGAGTGATCACAATAGCCAGGTTGTGATCCCTAACTAAAGTCAGATGAGGGCTTCCTGAGCACGTAGCCACAGAGCTCATCTGATAATAATGCCAGCGCTTTTTCGTTGGTTGGTTGGTTGGTTTTTGTGAGCCAAACACCACAGCAGCCATTATCCCAGCCTATGTACCCTGAAGACCACCATCCCTATGAGTTCTAGGATCACTTGTCTCCTATCTTAACCTACTGTTAGGTTAGTAGAGTCTATGGAAGAGGAAGTCTGTCTGGGGCCTTGGTAGCCTAAGAAATTCATAGCAGAGATCTCCACATCCAACCCAGAAGGGATGGAGAACAGGCTCTAGGTTAGAGGAGGGCGACAGGAAACACATGTTCAGAGGAAGGAGAAGCGGCTGTTGTATTCCCCCACTCGGGGTCATGGCACCACTGGGCCATACACCATGTTGGAGGGAAGCAGTCCCTTTGCTGGTCTTTGGAACCATTGTTCTCAGTAGGGCAGTATTTGGAATGTGGCCTCCATTCTCAGAAGCCTGGTTCACATGGAGGCGGGCTCCACCAACGCAGAAGCATGGCTCTAACGTGGTATCCGTGCTGGTCAGCCTGTCCTCACTGTGGCCATACTTGAGGAAAATAACTCAGAGGAGGAATCCTAGGCCTTTTTTCTCTGGGTTTCATAGCTTTCTCTTTGGTTGTGCACTGAGGCTGTCCATAAAGCTCTAGTGTGTGGCAGTGGAGAGCTCCTCAGCCCTTGCCACAAAGGCATAGACTGGGAGAGAGAGAACGAGGCTGGCAGAGAGGGAGAGAGAGAAAGATGGAGAGGGAGGACCTCTCCTTGGAGAATGAGGATTCAGTGGAGCCAACAGGAACAAGGTACGGTTGCCCAGGGCACAACCCTATTTAGGTCTTACTCCAACCATGCTCAACCTTTCTTCCAGTCCCTCCCACCCCCCAGTAGTGTATTCATCTTGAATGAGAATTTCATGTTGACATCAGAGCACTCACCATCCAGTGCTTCCCTCCAAACCCACCTATGAAGATGGCTCATGTGGGGACTGAATCTTCGGCACAGGAGCCTTTTGTAGGAGATTTCAGATGCAAACCCTAGTGGTGTGCTTTGGCAGATGCAAGAGGACCTGAGATATTCTGGAGTCCAAAGCCTTCGGTAGGAACAGACATTAGGTCTGTTGAAGTGCTCTGCCTAGTTCTTCCTCAGGGAGGACTGTGGAGGCTGTCTTTGTAGGTATTGGTGCTGAATTGGAGAGCTCTCAGGTGTGTAGCTCTGGCCTTTTCTGGCACAGGCTCTCAGATGTTGGCATGTCCTAGGGAGCACCTCCTGAGTGCCACCTTCTTTTTGTACACCCCTCTCTCCCCAGAGCTGAGGATTCCAGCAGAGGCCAACGTATTTGATGCCAAGAATCCTCACAAAAAATCCAACTTTGTGCTGAGGAAAAGGAGCCTCTCCCAAAAGAATGATGGGTGGATCGAGCCTCAACCTCCCTCTCGTCCTGCAAAGAAGGCTCCTGCCCTCCTGAGGATGCTTGCAAAACCATTCTGTTGCTGTGTGCCTGGGCGGGGCTGAGGCAGCCCAGGAATATTTACATTGATTACTATTTTCTTCAAAGTTTGAATCTATAGTTTGCCATTGTCCTTGACCTTGTTTAGTAACACAGTTGTTACTCTATCCTGTATTTGTTGTTTCCATTAATATATTATTATTATTTTAAAATATATATGTTTTTGTTACCTGATCTACTGTGATGATTTGAGTATACTAAATGTAGCAGTGATTCCTAAAGGACACATCCAAACCAACAGGAAGGAATGTTTCATTCTATCAGCAAGAACTTTGGTTTTTAGGAGTTTGGCAGATGGCATTATCTGAGTCAGTTTTCCAATGGGGGCAATGAAGTATCAGCTATGTTGGTACAAACACAAACAAAGACACACAAACACACACAAGAGCACACACACTCACTGAGAGATAGATAGACAGATGGAGTTGGTCTCTGCTGAAATACTTTGGAGACATGGTTCTGATTTCTCCCCTTTTGGAGTATTTTCAATTGCACAAGGTGTCTTGCAAATGAACCCATGTCTGAGGAAGACATGCATGTGTACTTCACATGCCACTTTTCACATAGCAGGAAGGTCATGTAATATTTTTCATGCAGCTGTCTTTTGACTGTGAACCATCCCATGAGGTCAGCTGTGGAATTTTCAACTTGTAGCATCACAATGGGGATCCACTCTTTGGATTTGGGGATATTTCCGATTTTCTTGATTCAGATTGGAATGATATATATATTAGTTTTTGATGAAAATTCTGCATTTGATGGTAATGAATGTCGTGCATCTAGGAATCTGTAGAGTGCAGACAATGAATGGATGCCTACTGTTGTCTGGACTGGTCTGAAAAGTCCTGTAGCATCTGAGCATGTGTGAGGGCTGTACAGGTCTTGCCAAAAGTCCAGGTCAGATGATCCTGCACAAAGCTGAACTCCTAGTGGTCTCCACAACAGTGTAAGGGCCAAGGAGAAACACACTTCCACACAGAAGTTGGGAAGCTACCTTATGAAGGTGATCATAGATACGGGATTATTAATATATCCAGGTTGGCATCTATTATTTTTTTAGCTTTTGACTTTCGCAGCTGTGGGCATCTTGACAACCATCAACTCCCTGTAAGCACAGACAACTCTATAAGAACCTGAGGATAAATTTCCCTGTGCATGTCCCCTTGTGAAACTGCTTAAGCACCGCCTGGTTTACACACAGGTGGAATTTCTAGGTCAAAGTGTGCATGTTTACTTCTTTGACTAAGCACTGCCAGGTGGCTCTTCTGCATAGCTCTACCTGTGGCCAGGATTGTATTATCTAGCTTTCTAACTTTTGCAGGTTGAGTAGATACATAGTGGGAGCACACTGTTTTTGTTGGTATTTTTCTTGGTATCTATTCTGATGCTTTTCACTGGGGGATTTTTTCCTGTGAAAATGGGCTTCCTCTACTTGACCTTATTTTCTTCTTTTTAAAATTTTTTCAATGTGACTTTTTAATTTTAGTTTTATTAAAGACATTGCCCCTTGCTTGCATAGTCTATATCTAAAGCACTAGTCCTTGCTCCAAGGCCCAGCTTGCTCTCAGCTGCCCCAGGAGGGGAACAGTCTTTGGCGGTAGACAAGAGACGCCCCTGCAGGGGGCACAAGTGCTTTGGCCCTCTGGTGTCTTGCCAGCAGTGCTTCCCATGCTCACAGAGGGTTTCAGACACTGAGTCAATGGTCCAGGTGGTCTTTTGTTCAGTCTGATCTCAAATTGAGCTCCTCTGAGAGGTCATATTGAAGTCCTTGTGTGTACCTGATCCATCATTTTAAACAATATTCCAAGTTCACTTTTTGTGTGTACGTGGGTTCTGGGGATTGAACCCAGGGCCTTGAGCCTGTGAGGCAAGTGACCTACCTGAGCTACACCCTCAGAGACCCCTGTAAAAGTATTTCCCCTTGCCTCGGGGTCTAAGTTGCCAAGGCTGACCTCAAACGTTCCTCTTGCCTCAGCCTCCCTGGTGGCTGGCATGACAGGCATGCACCTGGGACTGTCACACTCGAGCCTGTGATGGGAACTCATGTGCATCTGTCCAGGGCTGAGCATGGTTAGGCAGAGCTGTGCTCCAGGCTCCCTGCAGGGCTGTGGAGGCTTCTGCTGCCCAGCAGCCCTGGTGCCATGGCCAGGGCTCCTCCCAGCCGAGGGCAGGCAGCTGCCCATTGCTGTAGGCTGACCTTATTTTCTTCTTATGGCACTCGTCCGTTCTCTGGAGTATGTTGTATGGTTTGTCCATTAGGAGTCTAACAGGTCCTCTAGAACCTTCAAACAATTAGTAAAATTCCTGAACAGTAAGTGAGCGCACGCAGAAATTGGGCTAATATTTTGGGAAGAACAATGTTGGATGATATATTCATGGCTTGAATATGTCATCCAACATGAAGTTATATTTTATTACTTACAAAATAATAAAATAATGAAGCAATACCATGGGCTGAGCTAAAATAGATCCTTAGGATCTTAGGCATTCTGTAATAAATCTGTGTCACTTGAAGTATAGAGTTGATCGACTCTGAGTAATGAAACAGTAGTAAAGGTATCAAAGCCAATGATCATCTGTTTCCAATTTTCTGTGATTTGGTTCAAGTGGTAAAGTGGTGATATTTATTAATAATGGATCGAATAGGTTCATAATTGTTTTAGAGTACAATTAGATGCCTTCAAACTTTAGGCTACATGGGCACATTTGAGAACGGTTCCAGCCATTCTCTCATCCTTTGGGTCATTCCCCTCCTATGTCCTGTGAGACATTTTCTATGTGAGGCTTTAAGAAGAAGAAGAGAATATTCTGTAAAGAAAACCTTGTGATCTGTGCAGTATGAAGTTGAATGGATTCATTCAGAAATCAGAAATTCTATTGAAAGATATTTATTTGCATGAGCCAAATAAAACCTATTTTTAGGCATCCTGGTGAAGACAAGGTTTTATCTTTATGTCTCATTTTCTATGTTTTGTTGTTGTTGTTGTTGTTAGAATGAAATTCATATGTTGCCAGACCATTCTATCAGATGTGTAACTAGATGCCATTTAAATTACCCACTTTTACATGGTAGACAGTTTTTAATGAACACTGCCTGTCTGCACCTTTTTTAAAAACAGGACTGGGATCAGAAGCCCAAATACCAATGGTTAGCTGGAGCATATTTTTCATTTGGCCTATCTGTCAGTATTCCCTGAGGTCATCTGTGCAATCAGCTTCGTTACTCCTGCTCCCTCACTGGATTTCATAGAAACCATATGCTATGTATGAATCAGGGACACCAATCCCACAACATAGCATTCTTGGAATATCCAAAGTCCCACTTTTCACTTCGCCATGCCTGAGATCAGCAGTAATATTTATCAGCAAATGTGAGATTTTCAAAGATCCAATTCTATGTGCTCCTTTCTCATAGAGCCTTAGGCAGGGATATAGCATACATAAATATTAAGTAAAGTCCATAGTTTTTAAAATGTCATCCATTGAATAGTTGACACATGTCTGAGATACTTTTTATTTTGGAGGAGGTATTATTTAATAGGGAATTCCAACAGCTACCTAATAGTGAAATGAGAAGTCTTGCATCCATTTTATTTTGTTTCTGATGATTTTTATGAGTAAGGGTAAGATACTTCCTTGTTCTGATGCAGATGTTGCCCACTTTTGTGAATGGATGCGGGGTGTCACCTACTACTTGCATATCTGCATATTGGGCTTGACACTGCTATCGTACTTGGTAGTTGGCAAAAAGTCAATACTGAAGTTAAGCTCTTGTGTTCTAGCAGCAGAGCTGAAGATCCTTGATGTGCCACCTTCTGCAATCCATGCTGCTCTCTTCATGTTCCTTATTGACTTCCTGGTGATGAGCATCATGGTCTCCTGGTCTTGAGAATGGCCAAGCATTGCTCTGTGAATGTGGAAGATGGGCATGTGGAAGGCTCCAGGGAGGAGGGATCATTGAACATGTACTCGAATCCATGTGCCTGTTGAATGACCTGTTTTTTTTATTTTTGGGTTTTAAGGGAGACACTGCCCTAAAACACTTCTGTGCAGCTGGGGATGCAGGCTTCTGCTTCACCTTGCAGGAAGCATTAACGAATCCTTTCCAGAAGACATGAGAAGAGAGAAGTGAGCCTCTGGTATCATGCAGGTTCCTTGCATTGCCCATGGGCTAGAAGAGAGAAGAGTTGCTTCATGAGATTTGATCCCCTTTTTCCTGAAAAGTTCCACACAGAGGTGAGTCCCCAGCATGTTTAGAAATCATTTCAGACACCTTTCTGGACGGAATTGAATCAGAGCCCCTGATGATGTGGAAGAGCTAAAGATGGGTTTGCTATGAATTTTCTATTTCATTCATCAGGGCCTGAGTCAAGTCAGTCATTGTGCTGTCAACACATGAGCTGCTGGTCAAATGTGAGGAAGTGGTCTTGCTTTATGAAAACACCACCCTGATTCAGTGAGCCAGAGGCAGCCTGCAGTCCCTGTTTTCCTGTAAAGGCAGATTGCTGTGGATGGCCTCTGGCCTCGTCATGCAGCCCTGCTCAGAGTAGGGGATTGAGGGACCAGGCAGATCCCTAGTTCCTTTTGACCTTTATTGCCATTGGGCCACCCCAGGGTCCTTGGACTCTACCTGGTCTTCTGGCCTGGGTCAGGGGATGTGAGGTTTGGAATCGCCCTCTGTGGCAGGATCCCAGCCCCCCAGCCACTTGAGGTCAGCACATCCTTCCCTAATTGTGTTAGAGTTGGAGACTTCTCCCACCCATCCTCATCCATGCTCATCCCACATTTTGTAGCTTGGCACCTGAGGACCTTTATTCATTGACTTAGTTGTTAGTGATGATGGTTACTAAGACTAAGTGACTCTTTCAAGTCACATCACTTGCATGGTTGGGCTAGAGCATGGATCTTCCTAATTGATTTCATGGGACTCTCTCATGGAAACTGTGACTGCTTCCTAAACACACACTCTACATTTGGAGTGTCAAAATTCTTGCCACTGCCTCCTTGGCAAGTGTATCTTGTCTTCTACGTGGGAATTTCACAAATATTTTCCTTTGGTTTGTGGAGGTCATGCAGAAGGGATTTCATTTGAAATAGCCCAAACAAGAAATACCAGTTGTCTTTTTCGCACATGGATGTGTGTAGTGAACACCCCTTTCTGTGTGCTTGCATGAGTTACTCCTTTGAATTTGTTGAAGAATGGTTGGCTGGGGAGCAAGTTAACGAGAGATGGATATCAATGGTTGTCAAGTATTCTGACGTGAAGAATGTATTGAGGATGTGAAGGCTTTTCTAGCCAGTTCCTATGGCTCAGTCAGGGATCAGTCAGAGGATTCTGTCTGGTAGACTCTTTGGCACAGATGTCAAAGTGGCCTGGTCTTACCCTGTCCAGGACTGAATGCTGAGCTTGAGTGGGAGCTTCTTGTCATTTCAAGCATTTCCATGAGTCTGTCCTCTGTTCTCTTGTATCCAAGTGGTTTCTAATAGGAAAGCAGAGCAAAAATTGAAAGTATGGTGATTGATTATTTTTACCAATGTTATTTCAATCCACTTTGTTTAATACGAAATTACCTTTATGCTAGTAAGATTTCATATGTGAGGAAATAATGAAAATATTGGGGTTAGGGGATGAGAATATGCAAATCAAACATTTTTGAGCACCAAGACCCGTTTTTTGTTTTTGTTTTTGTTTTTGTTTTTTTTTTAACTTAAATAATATTAAGTGCCAGAGGACCACCGCTGCCATTCAGCCTCAACAACCTCCAGGTCCAGCCTCCAGGTGGCCCATTTCACCAGGGTGTGTGGGACCACACTGTCCTGGGATGAGAGAACAGTACCCACGGATGTTGACATCTCACAGAGTAGATATTGCCAGTGACAGTAGGGAGCTATTGGCACATGAGGAAGGGAAGAGCTCTCAGGATGGGAAGAGGGGGCCGCTTCGAGACTCATTGGGTATGGCACGAGGCTGCTGGGTGTGGTGTTGGCCTGGGCCCACTGAGTGGGGCAGATCCGTGGTCTGTGTTTCTGTACCCTCCTCTGTAGCCTGTGTTGGCAGCAGATCAGGGAATTGCGATCAGAAGTGCTCCCAGTAACACAGGCACCAGCCCCCAGAGTGTGTGCCTATCCGTTTCCCCACCTGGCCTGACTTAGTGCCTGTCTTGCCTCAGGGCTGAGACCCTACAATCTCTGATGAGGGTGTCTGTGGTCCAGATCCAACCTGCATGGCCAACATGCTCAGACCTTCAGCTGGGTCCTAGGCTGCTGCAACCAAACTCTGTTAACTGGGTGGCCGACAACAGAGGAAGTGTCTTCCGTTGAGCTCCAGAGGCTCAACACAGTAGGTGTTGGGCTGTCCCAGTGCCATAACCCCTCCCAGGTTTCAAGGGGACTGTCTCCCCAACTCTCCCAGCCCTTGCCCACTCTCCTATTGCTGCCCACGATCTGTGGTTCCCATATGGGCATACCGCCCTGGCTCCAACCTCACATATCCGGTATCCCCCAGTCTCCCTGGTATCTGGGTCCAGACTCTCCTCTTCCTACAAGAATATCAGATATTGGATTTGGTCCCAGTTGATGCTGTGTTCCATCATGTGAGCTCTTAGCTTCATCACTGTGCAAAGACTCTTTTCCCACACAAGTTCGCACGACTTTTGGCTGGCTAAGAATTTTCAGGCGACACTTTTCTAATGAGTACACTTTCCTTCCTTCCGATCTCCCACCAGTGAGCATTCCTCGCACCCTTGTCCTAGTTCCTTTATGGCAGTTTCCCTCCTTATGGCTGAGAGGACCTAGTGACCCCTGAATTCACACGTTCTCCTTAATCACCAACACACTGCAGAATTCTCCAGGGGGCCATATATGCTCCTGGAAGTTGGTGTTGGAAATAGTTCTCCATCCATTAATCACTCCCTCACTCACTAATGTCCTTGTGTCCTTGAGAAAGGCTCTCCCTTTCCTGGTTTTCCTGAATAGAAATACTCTTGCCTCTTGGGTGAATAGGGTTATGGGTTGTGCAGAGGGTGTTGGTCCACTGAGCATCTTAGAGACTGTCCTTTATGGAGCCTAATGATCCTCACTGGGGAATGAGGCCAGGGCCCTAACTGTGGTTAGTTAGAGAGGGAAAGAAGGACGAGGGAAACTCAGATGTCCCTTCATGGCCCCTGGAGTTAGAGGACTTACCCCTTTGCACCTGGGATCAGGAGACCTCATTTCCTCGAGGACACGCACACTCAGACGTTAATCTTCAGTGTGGGTTCCTTTCTGGGGTCCAGGGCTGTTGTTAGCCACCAGGAATGACAGTGCTCTCCATGCTGAGTGGAGCCATTTTTGCCAGGAAAGAGAGCCCATGGTCACGCCTTGTGCAAAGCATCCCACGCCAGGGGCTCCCATGCCTACATTCCTGTCCTGAAAGGAAGCCACTCAGAGGCAAGGTGGGTCCAACCACCTCCCATGTGTTCACTCATCACTGTGTTCCAGCAGTCACCCCAGTGAACAGTCCTGATGGGATTGGATGTGGCTCAGAATGTCACCCTCATGAGCTCTACCCTGCCACAGCTGCAGTTCTGCAGTGGGAGAAACTCAAAACCTCAAAACACATGCACATGAAAGAAAAGAGCAAGAGCCAGAGCCCAAACAGGCCAGGTGTGGCAAAGACAGCTGGAGTGCCTAGGTTGGGACTCAGAATTATGTCAGTGGGGTGGCATTGCTGCTGGCACCAGCATGATAACCGAGAGCCAGCCCTGCTCATTTTGGGGAGCAGTGTGTTGGGGAAGGCAGAAGAAATTGAGAGGCAGGATTGAGTTTGGCCCTAGGAGGAGGTTGGGTAAGAGGCCAGTGTGGGTAGGAGAGCCTGGGCAGATAGACAGAGGCCAGGGCACACCCCAAAGCCTGGAGACTGCACTTGATGTCCAGGGTTGTGAAACACCACTTCCCCTCTTACTCACAACTGAGAGCAAGGGGCATTGATGAGTTCAGTTTGTGTGCGGCTGCATCCAAGGTGGCTCGGCTAGGAACCTCTGTTTCCTTGACTCAGGAGGCTGGGAGTCCAGGCTCCACTGAGGCTCGGCTGGGAGGATCGGAGTCTGAGTTTATGCCTGTGTTCCCTGTAGGATCCATGTTGGCTGAGCCTCAGTGTTTTTGTAATGAGAGGATGGGTGACCGTCATGTCTTTATCACAGGACACACTTGCTAAATGGATTTGTTTGCTCTGAGGAGGAAAGAGAGAGGGGGGAGTGGTGCTGGAGACAGGGATGCAGACAGGGGTCATGGACTTGGCATAACTCAGTCTTGGAGGTGATATCCCATCACCTGTACCCACTTCAATTCCCATGAATCCAGAGGCTGAGCCCCCTTGAGGTGAGGGGTGAACCGGTTCTGGGCAGCAGGATGCTGTGGTACCTCGGAGTCTCTGTGAGACCCCAACACTAGACACACTTGGCCCTTTTGAAATCTTAGGAGAAGCCTTGGGAAGTTGTATGGCAGAGGGGAGCAGCCTCTGCATCTCAGTCCCCTCCAACTTGCCATGGTGTAGAGAGGGAACTGCAGCCACGATGGGACGGACATTGGCCATGTCCCTGTGTGGGACACAGGCCTGATTGAGTTAGGGTGCATTCTTTGTCTCTCCCTTTCTTGTGATTATCCCATCTCTACATTTGTGCTTTAGCCACCTGTGAGTCCCATCTCTGGTTTCAGAGAGAACAGAGGGTGTTATGGGCCAATAGACACAATAAACCCTAGAGATTAGATGCTACCCTACTTTCCAGAAAAGACTGGGCACACCATGAGTTGCACAATGATGGGACCAGGGTCCAAAAGCTGCTGAGAGGGAAGGACTGGTTGTGAATGCATTTTTGAAGGCTCCAAGCTGGAACTCTAGTGGCACCAAGCAGGGCAGATGCTGGTGGGGATGTTTGGGTAGTTGTTGGTGAACACCTGCGCACCTGAGATGGGTAGGCATGGAGGAGAAATCGGCAGCCCATAGGGCTGTTGAAAGTGGTCTTATGTGAAAAGAGGCTCAGGTATGGGCACAGGAAATGACATCATTGCCTTGACAATGGATCAAACAGAACATGGAACCCTGGTATCCAGGCACCCACTTCACTGACCAAGCCATCCGAGCTCACTTGGTTGGAGCCACTGGAGGGAGAAGGATGTTCTCCTGTGGTTGCAGACAATGCCGAGCCTCAGGCTCCCAGGAATCTCAGGGGGGCCAACTAGCCCTTTTGTGGATACACTGGGTGAGGCTTCATCTTAGACGCCAGAGCCTCTGGCGATTGTCGCAGAGGAGCTCAAGAGTAACAGTGAGTAGCACAGGGCAGGTGAGCCCAGCAGGCCCTCTAGTCTGATCCCTGATGAATGGCCCAGGACTCCTATTCTGACTCTGTGTGTGTGTGTGTGTGTGTGTGTGTGTGTGTGTGTGTGTGTGTGTGTTTGTACTGATGGGAACTGTCCCATTGTGCTTTGACTCTAGTGTATTGGCACAAGTCATTTTTCTGTTTGTCACCATTTCCATTTTGAACCCACCATTCTTGGTCCCAACCCAGGGTGAAAATGATCAGAACACGGAGGAGCCCTTCAGGGTTCAGAGCCTTGAACCTTACAGGCAGGACCAGCTTAGGAATGAGCTCCTGCCTGTCATTTGTGGGAGGAACCTACATTTCAGCAGCAACATGGGGTTAATCTCCTGGGATTTCATCCCCACCCAGCAGGTGCTGGATCTCTTGTTCCCAAAACAGCCACCTTCTTCAGTCTTTACTCCTGGTGCCACTCCACATCCTCCAAGGGGACAAGAACCTCAGGTTCTGGATGGATGTTGTAGAATGCCCACAGAGGCAACTGCCAGGCTGGGTGGGGTGCAGTTGCTGGGCTTTGCTGATGTTGTCATCCCCCACAGTTCTTGGAACCTTCTGTGGCAGTGGCATCCAGGACCCCAGCAGCTGTGAGTAGCAGCTCCTCACTGCTTCACTCCAGCGAGCAGGTGGAAGACAGCCGCGTTGTTCACGTCCTCCTAGAGGGACAGAGCCTGAGGGAGACAAAGCGCATCCCGGTAAGCCCGACAGCAGGGCTGCCTCCTGGGTGTCCACACAGTGGAAGGCAGGAGACACAGCCAACCCCAGGGCTATGGTGGGAAATAAAGAAGAGAGAGGTCCGTCTTAAGGGCTTGACCTGAGGAGGGAGAGCATCAGCATGCCCAGCTTCAGTGGTGAGTGGGCCTGTGTATTGTGGGTTTTGCAGGCCAGAAGTGCAGACGGAAGTGCTGTGGACAGATGAAGGCAGAGATATGTCCAGGGTGCAGGCTGCAGTGCCTAGAACTTGGTATTCTCAATGAGTGAAGTTGGAGCAGAGGAGGTGGCAGTGACTTGTCACATGTGTAGGAGGGGATGTGTTCCTGGTGGCAGGGAAGAGAACCTCCTTAGCATGACTAGGTGTAGGAATTTGGGGTCGGGATCACCTGGGGGGTCATGCCAAAGCTTCGGAATGTTAGGCTTTGCATGTATGTAAATACGGAGCTAAAGGGGTTCTTGGCAGAATTTCTATGGATGTGCAGTAGACACGCTAATGCTGCAGGTGTCCAGCTGCAGAGGAGACATGTTCAGTGACTGCCAGTGCTGAGTCAAGTACATCATGACAACCAGACCCGCACCGAGCTTCCAGAGGCCAGGGCCTCTCAACGCTATCATGAAGCACTCAAGTGCACACTCTTGTATCTGAGTCTGTTTTGTGTCGTGGCAGTCAGGACCCAAATTTTCAGTGCATCTGCCTCTTCCACCCACAAAGGCAGCCTGCATCCCAGATCACACTTGGTGCGCAGATCCCTGGCCCATTGCTCTCATCTCAGTGAGATGAGAGTGTGTCTGTGCATAGGCAGTTTGGTCCTTTGACATGAGTGGAATGTGGCTCCCCAGGGGGAGGGGAGATGGCAGGTACAGGCAGATATTTGTACCAGGATTGTTCTAGTAGCACATTGCAAGAACCCAGGTGGTATATGGAGGACACACTCAGGTAGCAGGATAACAAGATTGTGCCCTTGTATATGTAGCTGAGATTTCTCCTGAATGTTTGACCACAGTCTTCTGGGTAGCTCTTCTAAAAGCCATTCTCTGATGACATTTGTCCCACCCTGATCCAGGTGACCTTTCAGGAGACGGTGACAAGCCTCATCCGCAGGGCCTTGGACCAAAATTTGTTGCAGCATGAGGATGTGGACAACTTTGAGCTGCTGTATATGATGTCTGAGGATGAGAGTAAGTAGGACAATCAGACAGTGGGGAGACATGATCCACAGTGGGCTCAGGATAACTGACAGCCAAGAGAAAGTGGGCCTTGGCCCCAAAATACCAAAGTGTGATGGGCCTGGCGGAGACTCTCAGGGGTTGTGGGTGTTTTGTGGTATAATCCTTGAGTGCCACCTAACAATTCTCTCCACTTCGCTCTGCAGAAATCAAGGTCTCTGACCACTCACTCGTGTGTCTGTCCATGAATCTGGGAATACAATATTTCATCGTGAGGAAACGCCCCCAGGTCAAGGGAAAGGAGGTAAACACCTACCTTATTCAAGCTGTGCATGTGCTGCCGTTCCACTCCGACCTGAGGAAATAAGAAGCCTCAGCACCTGGACATATTTGCTGGAAGCCCATAGAGCCAACTGACAGTCTGGGGTGGCTTTCTGTTTCTGGGTTTGCTGATGTTCCATCCCCCACAGTTCTCAGAATCAACCTGCAAGTCCTCCAGGCCGCTTTCCCACAAGCAGGTGGGAGACACCTGCTTAATTCGTGTCCACTTAGAAACACAAAGTCCAGAGATGGCCAAGAGTGTTCTGGTAAGCCTGGGAGCAGGGGTGTCCCGTGGTGCTTACACCTGGGTGGGGAGCAGACACTGGTCCAATACCATGGACTACTCATGCCCTCTTGAATTTGGAGCTTCTGGATGATCAGGAGGATAGATGGGAATCAAGAAGGGAGAGGTCAGTGTGAAGGGCTGGAGCTGAGATGAGCGAGTGCAGCAGCTTGTCCACTGCCATGTCTGAGGGAGTCTGTGTGTCAGGTGGCAGCATGCAGTCCAGAAGGGCAGGGACAGGTATGGGTGACAGATGAGAATAGGACAGGAACTAGGTTGCAGGTTCCCTTGTATGGGATGCTGACGTCTATGGAGGAGGACAGCAGTGTGAGGTTCTCCATGTTCCTTGAACAAGGAGCTGAGAGAGTCTCTCTGCAGAGTCGATATGGATGTGGAGCAAGCACACTAAATGTCCAGGTAACCCAATGACCACCCTTGCCGGATGAGGTGCCCTCCTACATCCCAGCCAGCACTGAGCCTCTGGAGGCCAGGAGCTCTCGTGGCTATCTTTCAGCTCTCCTGTGTGTGGTCATGTTCCTGGGTCTGTTTTTGGCCCTGGCAATCCAGACCAAAGCCTCTAGGTTTTGTGCCTAGGCCATTCCCAATGCCGCCTGCATCCTCGGGCAGACCTGGGATCTTGGAGGCTATTGTCCCATTCCTCCCAACTTGTGGGATGAGATTGCATCTCTATGCAGGTAGTGGGGTCCTTTCACTCCGAGAGGAGTGCAGCTCCACAAAGAGCAATGGCAGGCCCAGGAAGTCCTATGTACAAGGATTGGGCTAGTAGCCTGTGGGAAGAGCCCACACGATGAGCAGGAGGTCAGCCTCGGGTAGTAGGGGCATGGATGTTGCCCTTGTATTTAGAGTGGAGGTGCCTCCAGAATGCCCCTGCCCACTGTCCTTGAGTAGTCACTTCAAGGCCCATTTCCTGAAGGCCTGTCTCCCATGCTGCTCCAGGTGACCTGCCACGATAGGGCTCCTGTCTTCATCCGCAGCGCCCTCGACCTACACTTCCTTACTGAGGAGAATCCAGAGGATTATGAGCTGGGCCAAATCATCTCTCGCCGTCAGAGTAAGTGAGACAATCAGATAGCAGAGAGCAAGGGTCAGGATGTGGACTCAGGTCAACTCTTAGCAACAAAGGGTAGTCTCTGACCCCCAAGAACACTCCAACAGGTGTGTTGGGTTCGTGCACAAAGCCAACTGCACTTCTGCTGGTGGAAGGTCTTGAGGTCCAATGGTATACCCCGGTGGATATTGCGGCTCCCCACCAGGTGCCCTCCCCTGGACATGAACAGGCATCCAAAGCTGACATCTTTGAGGAGTGAGGAGGAAAGCCTCTCTCCAGGAGCAGTATGTTTTCATGGTCTGGGATAGGAGTGGTTTCAAAGGAACATGGGAATGCATGGGCTAAAGAGGGAACTGGCATTTTGTGGACTGAAGCAGTACTATTGAAAGCCTTCTGTGTGACCAAAAAACCACTGCCTGGGCAGAGCATTGCCAGGATTCTAGCAAGCAGTAACAGGATGAAATTGGGAAGAAAACACAGCCTGGGAGACAGCCTGAATCATCTGTTTTTGCATAAATTCCATGGTCTTACGCACCTGAGTCCACTAGGCAAGGAGTGATCACAATAGCCAGGTTGTGATCCCTAACTAAAGTCAGATGAGGGCTTCCTGAGCACGTAGCCACAGAGCTCATCTGATAATAATGCCAGCGCTTTTTCGTTGGTTGGTTGGTTGGTTTTTGTGAGCCAAACACCACAGCAGCCATTATCCCAGCCTATGTACCCTGAAGACCACCATCCCTATGAGTTCTAGGATCACTTGTCTCCTATCTTAACCTACTGTTAGGTTAGTAGAGTCTATGGAAGAGGAAGTCTGTCTGGGGCCTTGGTAGCCTAAGAAATTCATAGCAGAGATCTCCACATCCAACCCAGAAGGGATGGAGAACAGGCTCTAGGTTAGAGGAGGGCGACAGGAAACACATGTTCAGAGGAAGGAGAAGCGGCTGTTGTATTGCCCCACTCGGGGTCATGGCACCACTGGGCCATACACCATGTTGGAGGGAAGCAGTCCCTTTGCTGGTCTTTGGAACCATTGTTCTCAGTAGGGCAGTATTTGGAATGTGGCCTCCATTCTCAGAAGCCTGGTTCACATGGAGGCGGGCTCCACCAACGCAGAAGCATGGCTCTAACGTGGTATCCGCGCTGGTCAGCCTGTCCTCACTGTGGCCATACTTGAGGAAAATAACTC
Source organism: Urocitellus parryii (assembly GCF_045843805.1). NCBI lineage: Eukaryota > Metazoa > Chordata > Mammalia > Rodentia > Sciuridae > Urocitellus > Urocitellus parryii. The sequence goes on from NC_135548.1 coordinate 38,762,609, forward strand.
AGAGGAGGAATCCTAGGCCTTTTTTCTCTGGGTTTCATAGCTTTCTCTTTGGTTGTGCACTGAGGCTGTCCATAAAGCTCTAGTGTGTGGCAGTGGAGAGCTCCTCAGCCCTTGCCACAAAGGCATAGACTGGGAGAGAGAGAACGAGGCTGGCAGAGAGGGAGAGAGAGAAAGATGGAGAGGGAGGACCTCTCCTTGGAGAAGGAGGATTCAGTGGAGCCAACAGGAACAAGGTACTGTTGCCCAGGGCACAACCCTGTTTAGGTCTTACTCCAACCATGCTCAACCTTTCTCCCAGTCCCTCCCACCCCCCAGTAGTGTATTCATCTTGAATGAGAATTTCATGTTGACATCAGAGCACTCACCATCCAATGCTTCCCTCCAAACCCACCTATTAAGATGGCTCATGTGGGGACTGAATCTTCGGCACAGGAGCCTTTTGTGGGAGATTTCAGATGCAAACCCTAGTGGTGTGCTTTGGCAGATGCAAGAGGACCTGAGATATTCTGGAGTCCAAAGCCTTCGGTAGGAACAGACATTAGGTCTGTTGAAGTGCTCTGCCTAGTTCTTCCTCAGGGAGGACTGTGGAGGCTGTCTTTGTTGGTATTGGTGCTGAATTGGAGAGCTCTCAGGTGTGTGGCTCTGGCCTTTTCTGGCACAGGCTCTCAGATGTTGGCGTGTCCTAGGGAGCACCTCCTGAGTGCCACCTTCTTTTTGTACACCCCTCTCTCCCCAGAGCTGAGGATTCCAGCAGAGGCCAACGTATTTGATGCCAAGAATCCTCACAAAAAATCCAACTTTGTGCTGAGGAAAAGGAGCCTCTCCCAAAAGAATGATGGGTGGATCGAGCCTCAACCTCCCTCTCGTCCTGCAAAGAAGGCTCCTGCCCTCCTGAGGATGCTTGCAAAACCATTCTGTTGCTGTGTGCCTGGGCGGGGCTGAGGCAGCCCAGGAATATTTACATTGATTACTATTTTCTTCAAAGTTTGAATCTATAGTTTGCCATTGTCCTTGACCTTGTTTAGTAACACAGTTGTTACTCTATCCTGTATTTGTTGTTTCCATTAATATATTATTATTATTTTAAAATATATATGTTTTTGTTACCTGATCTACTGTGATGATTTGAGTATACTAAATGTAGCAGTGATTCCTAAAGGACACATCCAAACCAACAGGAAGGAATGTTTCATTCTATCAGCAAGAACTTTGGTTTTTAGGAGTTTGGCAGATGGCATTATCTGAGTCAGTTTTCCAATGGGGGCAATGAAGTATCAGCTATGATGGTTCAAATACAAACAAAGACACACAAACACACACAAGAGCACACACACTCACTGAGAGATAGATAGACAGATGGAGTTGGTCTCTGCTGAAATACTTTGGAGACATGGTTCTGATTTCTCCCCTTTTGGAGTATTTTCAATTGCACAAGGTGTCTTGCAAATGAACCCATGTCTGAGGAAGACATGCATGTGTACTTCACATGCCACTTTTCACATAGCAGGAAGGTCATGTAATATTTTTCATGCAGCTGTCTTTTGACTGTGAACCATCCCATGAGGTCAGCTGTGGAATTTTCAACTTGTAGCATCACAATGGGGATCCACTCTTTGGATTTGGGGATATTTCCGATTTTCTTGATTCAGATTGGAATGATATATATATTAGTTTTTGATGAAAATTCTGCATTTGATGGTAATGAATGTCGTGCATCTAGGAATCTGTAGAGTGCAGACAATGAATGGATGCCTACTGTTGTCTGGACTGGTCTGAAAAGTCCTGTAGCATCTGAGCATGTGTGAGGGCTGTACAGGTCTTGCCAAAAGTCCAGGTCAGATGATCCTGCACAAAGCTGAACTCCTAGTGGTCTCCACAACAGTGTAAGGGCCAAGGAGAAACACACTTCCACACAGAAGTTGGGAAGATACCTTATGAAGGTGATCATAGATACGGGATTATTAATATATCCAGGTTGGCATCTATTATTTTTTTAGCTTTTGACTTTCGCAGCTGTGGGCATCTTGACAACCATCAACTCCCTGTAAGCACAGACAACTCTATAAGAACCTGAGGATAAATTTCCCTGTGCATGTCCCCTTGTGAAACTGCTTAAGCACCGCCTGGTTTACACACAGGTGGAATTTCTAGGTCAAAGTGTGCATGTTTACTTCTTTGACTAAGCACTGCCAGGTGGCTCTTCTGCATAGCTCTACCTGTGGCCAGGATTGTATTATCTAGCTTTCTAACTTTTGCAGGTTGAGTAGATACATAGTGGGAGCACACTGTTTTTGTTGGTATTTTTCTTGGTATCTATTCTGATGCTTTTCACTGGGGGATTTTTTCCTGTGAAAATGGGCTTCCTCTACTTGACCTTATTTTCTTCTTTTTAAAATTTTTTCAATGTGACTTTTTAATTTTAGTTTTATTAAAGACATTGCCCCTTGCTTGCATAGTCTATATCTAAAGCACTAGTCCTTGCTCCAAGGCCCAGCTTGCTCTCAGCTGCCCCAGGAGGGGAACAGTCTTTGGCGGTAGACAAGAGACGCCCCTGCAGGGGGCACAAGTGCTTTGGCCCTCTGGTGTCTTGCCAGCAGTGCTTCCCATGCTCACAGAGGGTTTCAGACACTGAGTCAATGGTCCAGGTGGTCTTTTGTTCAGTCTGATCTCAAATTGAGCTCCTCTGAGAGGTCATATTGAAGTCCTTGTGTGTACCTGATCCATCATTTTAAACAATATTCCAAGTTCACTTTTTGTGTGTACGTGGGTTCTGGGGATTGAACCCAGGGCCTTGAGCCTGTGAGGCAAGTGACCTACCTGAGCTACACCCTCAGAGACCCCTGTAAAAGTATTTCCCCTTGCCTCGGGGTCTAAGTTGCCAAGGCTGACCTCAAACGTTCCTCTTGCCTCAGCCTCCCTGGTGGCTGGCATGACAGGCATGCACCTGGGACTGTCACACTCGAGCCTGTGATGGGAACTCATGTGCATCTGTCCAGGGCTGAGCATGGTTAGGCAGAGCTGTGCTCCAGGCTCCCTGCAGGGCTGTGGAGGCTTCTGCTGCCCAGCAGCCCTGGTGCCATGGCCAGGGCTCCTCCCAGCCGAGGGCAGGCAGCTGCCCATTGCTGTAGGCTGACCTTATTTTCTTCTTATGGCACTCGTCCGTTCTCTGGAGTATGTTGTATGGTTTGTCCATTAGGAGTCTAACAGGTCCTCTAGAACCTTCAAACAATTAGTAAAATTCCTGAACAGTAAGTGAGCGCACGCAGAAATTGGGCTAATATTTTGGGAAGAACAATGTTGGATGATATATTCATGGCTTGAATATGTCATCCAACATGAAGTTATATTTTATTACTTACAAAATAATAAAATAATGAAGCAATACCATGGGCTGAGCTAAAATAGATCCTTAGGATCTTAGGCATTCTGTAATAAATCTGTGTCACTTGAAGTATAGAGTTGATCGACTCTGAGTAATGAAACAGTAGTAAAGGTATCAAAGCCAATGATCATCTGTTTCCAATTTTCTGTGATTTGGTTCAAGTGGTAAAGTGGTGATATTTATTAATAATGGATCGAATAGGTTCATAATTGTTTTAGAGTACAATTAGATGCCTTCAAACTTTAGGCTACATGGGCACATTTGAGAACGGTTCCAGCCATTCTCTCATCCTTTGGGTCATTCCCCTCCTATGTCCTGTGAGACATTTTCTATGTGAGGCTTTAAGAAGAAGAAGAGAATATTCTGTAAAGAAAACCTTGTGATCTGTGCAGTATGAAGTTGAATGGATTCATTCAGAAATCAGAAATTCTATTGAAAGATATTTATTTGCATGAGCCAAATAAAACCTATTTTTAGGCATCCTGGTGAAGACAAGGTTTTATCTTTATGTCTCATTTTCTATGTTTTGTTGTTGTTGTTGTTGTTAGAATGAAATTCATATGTTGCCAGACCATTCTATCAGATGTGTAACTAGATGCCATTTAAATTACCCACTTTTACATGGTAGACAGTTTTTAATGAACACTGCCTGTCTGCACCTTTTTTAAAAACAGGACTGGGATCAGAAGCCCAAATACCAATGGTTAGCTGGAGCATATTTTTCATTTGGCCTATCTGTCAGTATTCCCTGAGGTCATCTGTGCAATCAGCTTCGTTACTCCTGCTCCCTCACTGGATTTCATAGAAACCATATGCTATGTATGAATCAGGGACACCAATCCCACAACATAGCATTCTTGGAATATCCAAAGTCCCACTTTTCACTTCGCCATGCCTGAGATCAGCAGTAATATTTATCAGCAAATGTGAGATTTTCAAAGATCCAATTCTATGTGCTCCTTTCTCATAGAGCCTTAGGCAGGGATATAGCATACATAAATATTAAGTAAAGTCCATAGTTTTTAAAATGTCATCCATTGAATAGTTGACACATGTCTGAGATACTTTTTATTTTGGAGGAGGTATTATTTAATAGGGAATTCCAACAGCTACCTAATAGTGAAATGAGAAGTCTTGCATCCATTTTATTTTGTTTCTGATGATTTTTATGAGTAAGGGTAAGATACTTCCTTGTTCTGATGCAGATGTTGCCCACTTTTGTGAATGGATGCGGGGTGTCACCTACTACTTGCATATCTGCATATTGGGCTTGACACTGCTATCGTACTTGGTAGTTGGCAAAAAGTCAATACTGAAGTTAAGCTCTTGTGTTCTAGCAGCAGAGCTGAAGATCCTTGATGTGCCACCTTCTGCAATCCATGCTGCTCTCTTCATGTTCCTTATTGACTTCCTGGTGATGAGCATCATGGTCTCCTGGTCTTGAGAATGGCCAAGCATTGCTCTGTGAATGTGGAAGATGGGCATGTGGAAGGCTCCAGGGAGGAGGGATCATTGAACATGTACTCGAATCCATGTGCCTGTTGAATGACCTGTTTTTTTTTATTTTTGGGTTTTAAGGGAGACACTGCCCTAAAACACTTCTGTGCAGCTGGGGATGCAGGCTTCTGCTTCACCTTGCAGGAAGCATTAACGAATCCTTTCCAGAAGACATGAGAAGAGAGAAGTGAGCCTCTGGTATCATGCAGGTTCCTTGCATTGCCCATGGGCTAGAAGAGAGAAGAGTTGCTTCATGAGATTTGATCCCCTTTTTCCTGAAAAGTTCCACACAGAGGTGAGTCCCCAGCATGTTTAGAAATCATTTCAGACACCTTTCTGGACGGAATTGAATCAGAGCCCCTGATGATGTGGAAGAGCTAAAGATGGGTTTGCTATGAATTTTCTATTTCATTCATCAGGGCCTGAGTCAAGTCAGTCATTGTGCTGTCAACACATGAGCTGCTGGTCAAATGTGAGGAAGTGGTCTTGCTTTATGAAAACACCACCCTGATTCAGTGAGCCAGAGGCAGCCTGCAGTCCCTGTTTTCCTGTAAAGGCAGATTGCTGTGGATGGCCTCTGGCCTCGTCATGCAGCCCTGCTCAGAGTAGGGGATTGAGGGACCAGGCAGATCCCTAGTTCCTTTTGACCTTTATTGCCATTGGGCCACCCCAGGGTCCTTGGACTCTACCTGGTCTTCTGGCCTGGGTCAGGGGATGTGAGGTTTGGAATCGCCCTCTGTGGCAGGATCCCAGCCCCCCAGCCACTTGAGGTCAGCACATCCTTCCCTAATTGTGTTAGAGTTGGAGACTTCTCCCACCCATCCTCATCCATGCTCATCCCACATTTTGTAGCTTGGCACCTGAGGACCTTTATTCATTGACTTAGTTGTTAGTGATGATGGTTACTAAGACTAAGTGACTCTTTCAAGTCACATCACTTGCATGGTTGGGCTAGAGCATGGATCTTCCTAATTGATTTCATGGGACTCTCTCATGGAAACTGTGACTGCTTCCTAAACACACACTCTACATTTGGAGTGTCAAAATTCTTGCCACTGCCTCCTTGGCAAGTGTATCTTGTCTTCTACGTGGGAATTTCACAAATATTTTCCTTTGGTTTGTGGAGGTCATGCAGAAGGGATTTCATTTGAAATAGCCCAAACAAGAAATACCAGTTGTCTTTTTCGCACATGGATGTGTGTAGTGAACACCCCTTTCTGTGTGCTTGCATGAGTTACTCCTTTGAATTTGTTGAAGAATGGTTGGCTGGGGAGCAAGTTAACGAGAGATGGATATCAATGGTTGTCAAGTATTCTGACGTGAAGAATGTATTGAGGATGTGAAGGCTTTTCTAGCCAGTTCCTATGGCTCAGTCAGGGATCAGTCAGAGGATTCTGTCTGGTAGACTCTTTGGCACAGATGTCAAAGTGGCCTGGTCTTACCCTGTCCAGGACTGAATGCTGAGCTTGAGTGGGAGCTTCTTGTCATTTCAAGCATTTCCATGAGTCTGTCCTCTGTTCTCTTGTATCCAAGTGGTTTCTAATAGGAAAGCAGAGCAAAAATTGAAAGTATGGTGATTGATTATTTTTACCAATGTTATTTCAATCCACTTTGTTTAATACGAAATTACCTTTATGCTAGTAAGATTTCATATGTGAGGAAATAATGAAAATATTGGGGTTAGGGGATGAGAATATGCAAATCAAACATTTTTGAGCACCAAGACCCGTTTTTTGTTTTTGTTTTTGTTTTTGTTTTTTTTTTAACTTAAATAATATTAAGTGCCAGAGGACCACCGCTGCCATTCAGCCTCAACAACCTCCAGGTCCAGCCTCCAGGTGGCCCATTTCACCAGGGTGTGTGGGACCACACTGTCCTGGGATGAGAGAACAGTACCCACGGATGTTGACATCTCACAGAGTAGATATTGCCAGTGACAGTAGGGAGCTATTGGCACATGAGGAAGGGAAGAGCTCTCAGGATGGGAAGAGGGGGCCGCTTCGAGACTCATTGGGTATGGCACGAGGCTGCTGGGTGTGGTGTTGGCCTGGGCCCACTGAGTGGGGCAGATCCGTGGTCTGTGTTTCTGTACCCTCCTCTGTAGCCTGTGTTGGCAGCAGATCAGGGAATTGCGATCAGAAGTGCTCCCAGTAACACAGGCACCAGCCCCCAGAGTGTGTGCCTATCCGTTCCCCACCTGGCCTGACTTAGTGCCTGTCTTGCCTCAGGGCTGAGACCCTACAATCTCTGATGAGGGTGTCTGTGGTCCAGATCCAACCTGCATGGCCAACATGCTCAGACCTTCAGCTGGGTCCTAGGCTGCTGCAACCAAACTCTGTTAACTGGGTGGCCGACAACAGAGGAAGTGTCTTCCGTTGAGCTCCAGAGGCTCAACACAGTAGGTGTTGGGCTGTCCCAGTGCCATAACCCCTCCCAGGTTTCAAGGGGACTGTCTCCCCAACTCTCCCAGCCCTTGCCCACTCTCCTATTGCTGCCCACGATCTGTGGTTCCCATATGGGCATCCCGCCCTGGCTCCAACCTCACATATCCGGTATCCCCCAGTCTCCCTGGTATCTGGGTCCAGACTCTCCTCTTCCTACAAGAATATCAGATATTGGATTTGGTCCCAGTTGATGCTGTGTTCCATCATGTGAGCTCTTAGCTTCATCACTGTGCAAAGACTCTTTTCCCACACAAGTTCGCACGGCTTTTGGCTGGCTAAGAATTTTCAGGCGACACTTTTCTAATGAGTACACTTTCCTTCCTTCCGATCTCCCACCAGTGAGCATTCCTCGCACCCTTGTCCTAGTTCCTTTATGGCAGTTTCCCTCCTTATGGCTGACAGGACCTAGTGACCCCTGAATTCACACGTTCTCCTTAATCACCAACACACTGCAGAATTCTCCAGGGGGCCATATATGCTCCTGGAAGTTGGTGTTGGAAATAGTTCTCCATCCATTAATCACTCCCTCACTCACTAATGTCCTTGTGTCCTTGAGAAAGGCTCTCCCTTTCCTGGTTTTCCTGAATAGAAATACTCTTGCCTCTTGGGTGAATAGGGTTATGGGTTGTGCAGAGGGTGTTGGTCCACTGAGCATCTTAGAGACTGTCCTTTATGGAGCCTAATGATCCTCACTGGGGAATGAGGCCAGGGCCCTAACTGTGGTTAGTTAGAGAGGGAAAGAAGGACGAGGGAAACTCAGATGTCCCTTCATGGCCCCTGGAGTTAGAGGACTTACCCCTTTGCACCTGGGATCAGGAGACCTCATTTCCTCGAGGACACGCACACTCAGACGTTAATCTTCAGTGTGGGTTCCTTTCTGGGGTCCAGGGCTGTTGTTAGCCACCAGGAATGACAGTGCTCTCCATGCTGAGTGGAGCCATTTTTGCCAGGAAAGAGAGCCCATGGTCACGCCTTGTGCAAAGCATCCCACGCCAGGGGCTCCCATGCCTACATTCCTGTCCTGAAAGGAAGCCACTCAGAGGCAAGGTGGGTCCAACCACCTCCCATGTGTTCACTCATCACTGTGTTCCAGCAGTCACCCCAGTGAACAGTCCTGATGGGATTGGATGTGGCTCAGAATGTCACCCTCATGAGCTCTACCCTGCCACAGCTGCAGTTCTGCAGTGGGAGAAACTCAAAACCTCAAAACACATGCACATGAAAGAAAAGAGCAAGAGCCAGAGCCCAAACAGGCCAGGTGTGGCAAAGACAGCTGGAGTGCCTAGGTTGGGACTCAGAATTATGTCAGTGGGGTGGCATTGCTGCTGGCACCAGCATGATAACCGAGAGCCAGCCCTGCTCATTTTGGGGAGCAGTGTGTTGGGGAAGGCAGCAGAAATTGAGAGGCAGGATTGAGTTTGGCCCTAGGAGGAGGTTGGGTAAGAGGCCAGTGTGGGTTGGAGAGCCTGGGCAGATAGACAGAGGCCAGGGCACACCCCAAAGCCTGGAGACTGCACTTGATGTCCAGGGTTGTGAAACACCACTTCCCCTCTTACTCACAACTGAGAGCAAGGGGCATTGATGAGTTCAGTTTGTGTGCGGCTGCATCCAAGGTGGCTCGGCTAGGAACCTCTGTTTCCTTGACTCAGGAGGCTGGGAGTCCAGGCTCCACTGAGGCTCGGCTGGGAGGATCGGAGTCTGAGTTTATGCCTGTGTTCCCTGTAGGATCCATGTTGGCTGAGCCTCAGTGTTTTTGTAATGAGAGGATGGGTGACCGTCATGTCTTTATCACAGGACACACTTGCTAAATGGATTTGTTTGCTCTGAGGAGGAAAGAGAGAGGGGGGAGTGGTGCTGGAGACAGGGATGCAGACAGGGGTCATGGACTTGGCATAACTCAGTCTTGGAGGTGATATCCCATCACCTGTACCCACTTCAATTCCCATGAATCCAGAGGCTGAGCCCCCTTGAGGTGAGGGGTGAACCGGTTCTGGGCAGCAGGATGCTGTGGTACCTCGGAGTCTCTGTGAGACCCCAACACTAGACACACTTGGCCCTTTTGAAATCTTAGGAGAAGCCTTGGGAAGTTGTATGGCAGAGGGGAGCAGCCTCTGCATCTCAGTCCCCTCCAACTTGCCATGGTGTAGAGAGGGAACTGCAGCCACGATGGGACGGACATTGGCCATGTCCCTGTGTGGGACACAGGCCTGATTGAGTTAGGGTGCATTCTTTGTCTCTCCCTTTCTTGTGATTATCCCATCTCTACATTTGTGCTTTAGCCACCTGTGAGTCCCATCTCTGGTTTCAGAGAGAACAGAGGGTGTTATGGGCCAATAGACACAATAAACCCTAGAGATTAGATGCTACCCTACTTTCCAGAAAAGACTGGGCACACCATGAGTTGCACAATGATGGGACCAGGGTCCAAAAGCTGCTGAGAGGGAAGGACTGGTTGTGAATGCATTTTTGAAGGCTCCAAGCTGGAACTCTAGTGGCACCAAGCAGGGCAGATGCTGGTGGGGATGTTTGGGTAGTTGTTGGTGAACACCTGCGCACCTGAGATGGGTAGGCATGGAGGAGAAATCGGCAGCCCATAGGGCTGTTGAAAGTGGTCTTATGTGAAAAGAGGCTCAGGTATGGGCACAGGAAATGACATCATTGCCTTGAAAATGGATCAAACAGAACATGGAACCCTGGTATCCAGGCACCCACTTCACTGACCAAGCCATCCGAGCTCACTTGGTTGGAGCCACTGGAGGGAGAAGGATGTTCTCCTGTGGTTGCAGACAATGCCGAGCCTCAGGCTCCCAGGAATCTCAGGGGGGCCAACTAGCCCTTTTGTGGATACACTGGGTGAGGCTTCATCTTAGACGCCAGAGCCTCTGGCGATTGTCGCAGAGGAGCTCAAGAGTAACAGTGAGTAGCACAGGGCAGGTGAGCCCAGCAGGCCCTCTAGTCTGATCCCTGATGAATGGCCCAGGACTCCTATTCTGACTCTGTGTGTGTGTGTGTGTGTGTGTGTGTGTGTGTGTGTGTGTGTTTGTACTGATGGGAACTGTCCCATTGTGCTTTGACTCTAGTGTATTGGCACAAGTCATTTTTCTGTTTGTCACCATTTCCATTTTGAACCCACCATTCTTGGTCCCAACCCAGGGTGAAAATGATCAGAACACGGAGGAGCCCTTCAGGGTTCAGAGCCTTGAACCTTACAGGCAGGACCAGCTTAGGAATGAGCTCCTGCCTGTCATTTGTGGGAGGAACCTACATTTCAGCAGCAACATGGGGTTAATCTCCTGGGATTTCATCCCCACCCAGCAGGTGCTGGATCTCTTGTTCCCAAAACAGCCACCTTCTTCAGTCTTTACTCCTGGTGCCACTCCACATCCTCCAAGGGGACAAGAACTTCAGGTTCTGGATGGATGTTGTAGAATGCCCACAGAGCCAACTGCCAGGCTGGGTGGGGTGCAGTTGCTGGGCTTTGCTGATGTTGTCATCCCCCACAGTTCTTGGAACCTTCTGTGGCAGTGGCATCCAGGACCCCAGCAGCTGTGAGTAGCAGCTCCTCACTGCTTCACTCCAGTGAGCAGGTGGAAGACAGCTGCGTTGTTCACGTCCTCCTAGAGGGACAGAGCCTGAGGGAGACAAAGCGCATCCCGGTAAGCCCGACAGCAGGGCTGCCTCCTGGGTGTCCACACAGTGGAAGGCAGGAGACACAGCCAACCCCAGGGCTATGGTGGGAAATAAAGAAGAGAGAGGTCCGTCTTAAGGGCTTGACCTGAGGAGGGAGAGCATCAGCATGCCCAGCTTCAGTGGTGAGTGGGCCTGTGTATTGTGGGTTTTGCAGGCCAGAATGCAGACGGAAGTGCTGTGGACAGATGAAGGCAGAGATATGTCCAGGGTGCAGGCTGCAGTGCCTAGAACTTGGTATTCTCAATGAGTGAAGTTGGAGCAGAGGAGGTGGCAGTGACTTTTCACATGTGTAGGAGGGGATGTGTTCCTGGTGGCAGGGAAGAGAACCTCCTTAGCATGACTAGGTGTAGGAATTTGGGGTCGGGATCACCTGGGGGGTCATGCCAAAGCTTCGGAATGTTAGGCTTTGCATGTATGTAAATACGGAGCTAAAGGGGTTCTTGGCAGAATTTCTATGGATGTGCAGTAGACACGCTAATGCTGCAGGTGTCCAGCTGCAGAGGAGACATGTTCAGTGACTGCCAGTGCTGAGTCAAGTACATCATGACAACCAGACCCGCACCGAGCTTCCAGAGGCCAGGGCCTCTCAAAGCTATCATGAAGCACTCAAGTGCACACTCTTGTATCTGAGTCTGTTTTGTGTCGTGGCAGTCAGGACCCAAATTTTCAGTGCATCTGCCTCTTCCACCCACAAAGGCAGCCTGCATCCCAGATCACACTTGGTGCGCAGATCCCTGGCCCATTGCTCTCATCTCAGTGAGATGAGAGTGTGTCTGTGCATAGGCAGTTTGGTCCTTTGACATGAGTGGAATGTGGCTCCCCAGGGGGAGGGGAGATGGCAGGTACAGGCAGATATTTGTACCAGGATTGTTCTAGTAGCACATTGCAAGAACCCAGGTGGTATATGGAGGACACACTCAGGTAGCAGGATAACAAGATTGTGCCCTTGTATATGTAGCTGAGATTTCTCCTGAATGTTTGACCACAGTCTTCTGGGTAGCTCTTCTAAAAGCCATTCTCTGATGACATTTGTCCCACCCTGATCCAGGTGACCTTTCAGGAGACGGTGACAAGACTCATCCACAGGGCCTTGGACCAAAATTTGTTGCAGCATGAGGATGTGGACAACTTTGAGCTGCTGTATATGATGTCTGAGGATGAGAGTAAGTAGGACAATCAGACAGTGGGGAGACATGATCCACAGTGGGCTCAGGATAACTGACAGCCAAGAGAAAGTGGGCCTTGGCCCCAAAATACCAAAGTGTGATGGGCCTGGCGGAGACTCTCAGGGGTTGTGGGTGTTTTGTGGTATAATCCTTGAGTGCCACCTAACAATTCTCTCCACTTCGCTCTGCAGAAATCAAGGTCTCTGACCACTCACTCGTGTGTCTGTCCATGAATCTGGGAATACAATATTTCATCGTGAGGAAACGCCCCCAGGTCAAGGGAAAGGAGGTAAACACCTACCTTATTCAAGCTGTGCATGTGCTGCCATTCCACTCCGACCTGAGGAAATAAGAAGCCTCAGCACCTGGACATATTTGCTGGAAGCCCATAGAGCCAACTGACAGTCTGGGGTGGCTTTCTGTTTCTGGGTTTGCTGATGTTCCATCCCCCACAGTTCTCAGAATCAACCTGCAAGTCCTCCAGGCCGCTTTCCCACAAGCAGGTGGGAGACACCTGCTTAATTCGTGTCCACTTAGAAACACAAAGCCCAGAGATGGCCAAGAGTGTTCTGGTAAGCCTGGGAGCAGGGGTGTCCCGTGGTGCTTACACCTGGGTGGGGAGCAGACACTGGTCCAATACCATGGACTACTCATGCCCTCTTGAATTTGGAGCTTCTGGATGATCAGGAGGATAGATGGGAATCAAGAAGGGAGAGGTCAGTGTGAAGGGCTGGAGCTGAGATGAGCGAGTGCAGCAGCTTGTCCACTGCCATGTCTGAGGGAGTCTGTGTGTCAGGTGGCAGCATGCAGTCCAGAAGGGCAGGGACAGGTATGGGTGACAGATGAGAATAGGACAGGAACTAGGTTGCAGGTTCCCTTGTATGAGATGCTGACGTCTATGGAGGAGGACAGCAGTGTGAGGTTCTCCATGTTCCTTGAACAAGGAGCTGAGAGAGTCTCTCTGCAGAGTTGATATGGATGTGGAGCAAGCACACTAAATGTCCAGGTAACCCAATGACCACCCTTGCCGGATGAGGTGCCCTCCTACATCCCAGCCAGCACTGAGCCTCTGGAGGCCAGGAGCTCTCGTGGCTATCTTTCAGCTCTCCTGTGTGTGGTCATGTTCCTGGGTCTGTTTTTGGCCCTGGCAATCCAGACCAAAGCCTCTAGGTTTTGTGCCTAGGCCATTCCCAATGCCGCCTGCATCCTCGGGCAGACCTGGGATCTTGGAGGCTATTGTCCCATTCCTCCCAACTTGTGGGATGAGATTGCATCTGTATGCAGGTAGTGGGGTCCTTTCACTCCGAGAGGAGTGCAGCTCCACAAAGAGCAATGGCAGGCCCAGGAAGTCCTATGTACAAGGATTGGGCTAGTAGCCTGTGGGAAGAGCCCACACGATGAGCAGGAGGTCAGTCTCGGGTAGTAGGGTCATGGATGTTGCCCTTGTATTTAGAGTGGAGGTGCCTCCAGAATGCCCCTGCACACTGTCCTTGAGTAGTCACTTCAAGGCCCATTTCCTGAAGGCCTGTCTCCCATGCTGCTCCAGGTGACCTGCCACGATAGGGCTCCTGTCGTCATCCGCAGCGCCCTCGACCTACACTTCCTTACTGAGGAGAATCCAGAGGTTTATGAGCTGGGCCAAATCATCTCTCGCCGTCAGAGTAAGTGAGACAATCAGATAGCAGAGAGCAAGGGTCAGGATGTGGACTCAGGTCAACTCTTAGCAACAAAGGGTAGTCTCTGACCCCCAAGAACACTCCAACAGGTGTGTTGGGTTCGTGCACAAAGCCAACTGCACTTCTGCTGGTGGAAGGTCTTGAGGTCCAATGGTATACCCCGGTGGATATTGCGGCTCCCCACCAGGTGCCCTCCCCTGGACATGAACAGGCATCCAAAGCTGACATCTTTGAGGAGTGAGGAGGAAAGCCTCTCTCCAGGAGCAGTATGTTTTCATGGTCTGGGATAGGAGTGGTTTCAAAGGAACATGGGAATGCATGGGCTAAAGAGGGAACTGGCATTTTGTGGACTGAAGCAGTACTATTGAAAGCCTTCTGTGTGACCAAAAAACCACTGCCTGGGCAGAGCATTGCCAGGATTCTAGCAAGCAGTAACAGGATGAAATTGGGAAGAAAACACAGCCTGGGAGACAGCCTGAATCATCTGTTTTTGCATAAATTCCATGGTCTTACGCACCTGAGTCCACTAGGCAAGGAGTGATCACAATAGCCAGGTTGTGATCCCTAACTAAAGTCAGATGAGGGCTTCCTGAGCACGTAGCCACAGAGCTCATCTGATAATAATGCCAGCACTTTTTCGTTGGTTGGTTGGTTGGTTTTTGTGAGCCAAACACCACAGCAGCCATTATCCCAGCCTATGTACCCTGAAGACCACCATCCCTATGAGTTCTAGGATCACTTGTCTCCTATCTTAACCTACTGTTAGGTTAGTAGAGTCTATGGAAGAGGAAGTCTGTCTGGGGCCTTGGTAGCCTAAGAAATTCATAGCAGAGATCTCCACATCCAACCCAGAAGGGATGGAGAACAGGCTCTAGGTTAGAGGAGGGCGACAGGAAACAAATGTTCAGAGGAAGGAGAAGCGGCTGTTGTATTCCCTCACTCGGGGTCATGGCACCACTGGGCCATACACCATGTTGGAGGGAAGCAGTCCCTTTGCTGGTCTTTGGAACCATTGTTCTCAGTAGGGCAGTATTTGGAATGTGGCCTCCATTCTCAGAAGCCTGGTTCACATGGAGGCGGGCTCCACCAACGCAGAAGCATGGCTCTAACGTGGTATCCGTGCTGGTCAGCCTGTCCTCACTGTGGCCATACTTGAGGAAAATAACTCAGAGGAGGAATCCTAGGCCTTTTTTCTCTGGGTTTCATAGCTTTCTCTTTGGTTGTGCACTGAGGCTGTCCATAAAGCTCTAGTGTGTGGCAGTGGAGAGCTCCTCAGCCCTTGCCACAAAGGCATAGACTGGGAGAGAGAGAACGAGGCTGGCAGAGAGGGAGAGAGAGAAAGATGGAGAGGGAGGACCTCTCCTTGGAGAATGAGGATTCAGTGGAGCCAACAGGAACAAGGTACTGTTGCCCAGGGCACAACCCTGTTTAGGTCTTACTCCAACCATGCTCAACCTTTCTTCCAGTCCCTCCCACCCCCCAGTAGTGTATTCATCTTGAATGAGAATTTCATGTTGACATCAGAGCACTCACCATCCAATGCTTCCCTCCAAACCCACCTATGAAGATGGCTCATGTGGGGACTGAATCTTCGGCACAGGAGCCTTTTGTGGGAGATTTCAGATGCAAACCCTAGTGGTGTGCTTTGGCAGATGCAAGAGGACCTGAGATATTCTGGAGTCCAAAGCCTTCGGTAGGAACAGACATTAGGTCTGTTGAAGTGCTCTGCCTAGTTCTTCCTCAGGGAGGACTGTGGAGGCTGTCTTTGTTGGTATTGGTGCTGAATTGGAGAGCTCTCAGGTGTGTGGCTCTGGCCTTTTCTGGCACAGGCTCTGAGATGTTGGCGTGTCCTAGGGAGCACCTCCTGAGTGCCACCTTCTTTTTGTACACCCCTCTCTCCCCAGAGCTGAGGATTCCAGCAGAGGCCAACGTATTTGATGCCAAGAATCCTCACAAAAAATCCAACTTTGTGCTGAGGAAAAGGAGCCTCTCCCAAAAGAATGATGGGTGGATCGAGCCTCAACCTCCCTCTCGTCCTGCAAAGAAGGCTCCTGCCCTCCTGAGGATGCTTGCAAAACCATTCTGTTGCTGTGTGCCTGGGCGGGGCTGAGGCAGCCCAGGAATATTTACATTGATTACTATTTTCTTCAAAGTTTGAATCTATAGTTTGCCATTGTCCTTGACCTTGTTTAGTAACACAGTTGTTACTCTATCCTGTATTTGTTGTTTCCATTAATATATTATTATTATTTTAAAATATATATGTTTTTGTTACCTGATCTACTGTGATGATTTGAGTATACTAAATGTAGCAGTCATTCCTAAAGGACACATCCAAACCAACAGGAAGGAATGTTTCATTCTATCAGCAAGAACTTTGGTTTTTAGGAGTTTGGCAGATGGCATTATCTGAGTCAGTTTTCCAATGGGGGCAATGAAGTATCAGCTATGATGGTACAAACACAAACAAAGACACACAAACACACACAAGAGCACACACACTCACTGAGAGATAGATAGACAGATGGAGTTGGTCTCTGCTGAAATACTTTGGAGACATGGTTCTGATTTCTCCCCTTTTGGAGTATTTTCAATTGCACAAGGTGTCTTGCAAATGAACCCATGTCTGAGGAAGACATGCATGTGTACTTCACATGCCACTTTTCACATAGCAGGAAGGTCATGTAATATTTTTCATGCAGCTGTCTTTTGACTGTGAACCATCCCATGAGGTCAGCTGTGGAATTTTCAACTTGTAGCATCACAATGGGGATCCACTCTTTGGATTTGGGGATATTTCCGATTTTCTTGATTCAGATTGGAATGATATATATATATTAGTTTTTGATGAAAATTCTGCATTTGATGGTAATGAATGTCGTGCATCTAGGAATCTGTAGAGTGCAGACAATGAATGGATGCCTACTGTTGTCTGGACTGGTCTGAAAATTCTTGTAGCATCTGAGCATGTGTGAGGGCTGTACAGGTCTTGCCAAAAGTCCAGGTCAGATGATCCTGCACAAAGCTGAACTCCTAGTGGTCTCCACAACAGTGTAAGGGCCAAGGAGAAACTCACTTCCACACAGAAGTTGGGAAGCTACCTTATGAAGGTGATCATAGATACGGGATTATTAATATATCCAGGTTGGCATCTATTATTTTTTTAGCTTTTGACTTTCGCAGCTGTGGGCATCTTGACAACCATCAACTCCCTGTAAGCACAGACAACTCTATAAGAACCTGAGGATTAATTTCCCTGTGCATGTCCCCTTGTGAAACTGCTTAAGCACCGCCTGGTTTACACAGAGGTGGAATTTCTAGGTCAAAGTGTGCATGTTTACTTCTTTGACTAAGCACTGCCAGGTGGTTCTTCTGCATAGCTCTACCTGTGGCCAGGTTTGTATTATCTAGCTTTCTAACTTTTGCATGTTGAGTAGATACATAGTGGGAGCACACTGTTTTTGTTGGTATTTTTCTTGGTATCTATTCTGATGCTTTTCACTGGGGGATTTTTTCCTGTGAAAATGGGCTTCCTCTACTTGACCTTATTTTCTTCTTTTTAAAATTTTTTCAATGTGACTTTTTAATTTTAGTTTTATTAAAGACATTGCCCCTTGCTTGCATAGTCTATATCTAAAGCACTAGTCCTTGCTCCAAGGCCCAGCTTGCTCTCAGCTGCCCCAGGAGGGGAACAGTCTTTGGCGGTAGACAAGAGACGCCCCTGCAGGGGGCACAAGTGCTTTGGCCCTCTGGTGTCTTGCCAGCAGTGCTTCCCATGCTCACAGAGGGTTTCAGACACTGAGTCAATGGTCCAGGTGGTCTTTTGTTCAGTCTGATCTCAAATTGAGCTCCTCTGAGAGGTCATATTGAAGTCCTTGTGTGTACCTGACCCATCATTTTAAACAATATTCCAAGTTCACTTTTTGTGTGTACGTGGGTTCTGGGGATTGAACCCAGGGCCTTGAGCCTGTGAGGCAAGTGACCTACCTGAGCTACACCCTCAGAGACCCCTGTAAAAGTATTTCCCCTTTGCCTCGGGGTCTAAGTTGCCAAGGCTGACCTCAAACGTTCCTCTTGCCTCAGCCTCCCTGGTGGCTGGCATGACAGGCATGCACCTGGGACTGTCACACTCGAGCCTGTGATGGGAACTCATGTGCATCTGTCCAGGGCTGAGCATGGTTAGGCAGAGCTGTGCTCCAGGCTCCCTGCAGGGCTGTGGAGGCTTCTGCTGCCCAGCAGCCCTGGTGCCATGGCCAGGGCTCCTCCCAGCCGAGGGCAGGCAGCTGCCCATTGCTGTAGGCTGACCTTATTTTCTTCTTATGGCACTCGTCCGTTCTCTGGAGTATGTTGTATGGTTTGTCCATTAGGAGTCTAACAGGTCCTCTAGAACCTTCAAACAATTAGTAAAATTCCTGAACAGTAAGTGAGCGCTCGCAGAAATTGGGCTAATATTTTGGGAAGAACAATGTTGGATGATATATTCATGGCTTGAATATATCATCCAACATGAAGTTATTTTTTATTACTTACAAAATAATAAAATAATGAAGCAATACCATGGGCTGAGCTAAAATAGATCCTTAGGATCTTAGGCATTCTGTAATAAATCTGTGTCACTTGAAGTATAGAGTTGATCGACTATGAGTAATGAAACAGAAGTAAAGGTATCAAAGCCAATGATCATCTGTTTCCAATTTTCTGTGATTTGGTTCAAGTGGTAAAGTGGTGATATTTATTAATAATGGATCGAATAGGTTCATAATTGTTTTAGAGTACAATTAGATGCCTTCAAACTTTAGGCTACATGGGCACATTTGAGAACGGTTCCAGCCATTCTCTCATCCTTTGGGTCATTCCCCTCCTATGTCCTGTGAGACATTTTCTATGTGAGGCTTTAAGAAGAAGAAGAGAATATTCTGTAAAGAAAACCTTGTGATCTGTGCAGTATGAAGTTGAATGGATTCATTCTGAAATCAGAAATTCTATTGAAAGATATTTATTTGCATGAGCCAAATAAAACCTATTTTTAGGCATCCTGGTGAAGACAAGGTTTTATCTTTATGTCTCATTTTCTATGTTTTGTTGTTGTTGTTGTTGTTGTTAGAATGAAATTCATATGTTGCCAGACCATTCTATCAGATGTGTAACTAGATGCCATTTAAATTACCCACTTTTACATGGTAGACAGTTTTTAATGAACACTGCCTGTCTGCACCTTTTTTAAAAACAGGACTGGGATCAGAAGCCCAAATACCAATGGTTAGCTGGAGCATATTTTTCATTTGGCCTATCTGTCAGTATTCCCTGAGGTCATCTGTGCAATCAGCTTCGTTACTCCTGCTCCCTCACTGGATTTCATAGAAACCATATGCTATGTATGAATCAGGGACACCAATCCCACAACATAGCATTCTTGGAATTTCCAAAGTCCCACTTTTCACTTCGCCATGCCTGAGATCAGCAGTAATATTTATCAGCAAATGTGAGATTTTCAAAGATCCAATTCTATGTGCTCCTTTCTCATAGAGCCTTAGGCAGGGATATAGCATACATAAATATTAAGTAAAGTCCATAGTTTTTAAAATGTCATCCATTGAATAGTTGACACATGTCTGAGATACTTTTTATTTTGGAGGAGGTATTATTTAATAGGGAATTCCAACAGCTACCTAATAGTGAAATGAGAAGTCTTGCATCCATTTTATTTTGTTTCTGATGATTTTTATGAGTAAGGGTAAGATACTTCCTTGTTCTGATGCAGATGTTGCCCACTTTTGTGAATGGATGCGGGGTGTCACCTACTACTTGCATATCTGCATATTGGGCTTGACACTGCTATCGTACTTGGTAGTTGGCAAAAAGGCAATACTGAAGTTAAGCTCTTGTGTTCTAGCAGCAGAGCTGAAGATCCTTGATGTGCCACCTTCTGCAATCCATGCTGCTCTCTTCATGTTCCTTATTGACTTCCTGGTGAGGAGCATCATGGTCTCCTGGTCTTGAGAATGGCCAAGCATTGCTCTGTGAATGTGGAAGATGGGCATGTGGAAGGCTCCAGGGAGGAGGGATCATTGAACATGTACTCGAATCCATGTGCCTGTTGAATGACCTGTTTTTTTATTTTTGGGTTTTAAGGGAGACACTGCCCTAAAACACTTCTGTGCAGCTGGGGATGCAGGCTTCTGCTTCACCTTGCAGGAAGCATTAACGAATCCTTTCCAGAAGACATGAGAAGAGAGAAGTGAGCCTCTGGTATCATGCAGGTTCCTTGCATTGCCCATGGGCTAGAAGAGAGAAGAGTTGCTTCATGAGATTTGATCCCCTTTTTCCTGAAAAGTTCCACACAGAGGTGAGTCCCCAGCATGTTTAGAAATCATTTCAGACACCTTTCTGGACGGAATTGAATCAGAGCCCCTGATGATGTGGAAGAGCTAAAGATGGGTTTGCTATGAATTTTCTATTTCATTCATCAGGGCCTGAGTCAAGTCAGTCATTGTGCTGTCAACACATGAGCTGCTGGTCAAATGTGAGGAAGTGGTCTTGCTTTATGAAAACACCACCCTGATTCAGTGAGCCAGAGGCAGCCTGCAGTCCCTGTTTTCCTGTAAAGGCAAATTGCTGTGGATGGCCTCTGGCCTCGTCATGCAGCCCTGCTCAGAGTAGGGGATTGAGGGACCAGGCAGATCCCTAGTTCCTTTTGATCTTTATTGCCATTGGGCCACCCCAGGGTCCTTGGACTCTACCTGGTCTTCTGGCCTGGGTCAGGGGATGTGAGGTTTGGAATCGCCCTCTGTGGCAGGATCCCAGCCCCCCAGCCACTTGAGGTCAGCACATCCTTCCCTAATTGTGTTAGAGTTGGAGACTTCTCCCACCCATCCTCATCCATGCTCATCCCACATTTTGTAGCTTGGCACCTGAGGACCTTTATTCATTGACTTAGTTGTTAGTGATGATGGTTACTAAGACTAAGTGACTCTTTCAAGTCACATCACTTGCATGGTAGGGCTAGAGCATGGATCTTCCTAATTGATTTCATGGGACTCTCTCATGGAAACTGTGACTGCTTCCTAAACACACACTCTACATTTGGAGTGTCAAAATTCTTGCCACTGCCTCCTTGGCAAGTGTATCTTGTCTTCTACGTGGGAATTTCACAAATAGTTTC
Source organism: Urocitellus parryii (assembly GCF_045843805.1). Classification (NCBI taxonomy): domain Eukaryota; kingdom Metazoa; phylum Chordata; class Mammalia; order Rodentia; family Sciuridae; genus Urocitellus; species Urocitellus parryii. The sequence goes on from NC_135548.1 coordinate 38,783,626, forward strand.
CTTTGGTTTGTGGAGGTCATGCAGAAGGGATTTCATTTGAAATAGCCCAAACAAGAAATACCAGTTGTCTTTTTCGCACATGGATGTGTGTAGTGAACACCCCTTTCTGTGTGCTTGCATGAGTTACTCCTTTGAATTTGTTGAAGAATGGTTGGCTGGGGAGCAAGTTAACGAGAGATGGATATCAATGGTTGTCAAGTATTCTGACGTGAAGAATGTATTGAGGATGTGAAGGCTTTTCTAGCCAGTTCCTATGGCTCAGTCAGGGATCAGTCAGAGGATTCTGTCTGGTAGACTCTTTGGCACAGATGTCAAAGTGGCCTGGTCTTACCCTGTCCAGGACTGAATGCTGAGCTTGAGTGGGAGCTTCTTGTCATTTCAAGCATTTCCATGAGTCTGTCCTCTGTTCTCTTGTATCCAAGTGGTTTCTAATAGGAAAGCAGAACAAAAATTGAAAGTATGGTGATTGATTATTTTTACCAATGTTATTTCAATCCACTTTGTTTAATACGAAATTACCTTTATGCTAGTAAGATTTCATATGTGAGGAAATAATGAAAATATTGGGGTTAGGGGATGAGAATATGCAAATCAAACATTTTTGAGCACCAAGACCCGTTTTTTGTTTTTGTTTTTGTTTTTTTTTAACTTAAACAATATTAAGTGCCAGAGGACCACCGCTGCCATTCAGCCTCAACAACCTCCAGGTCCAGCCTCCAGGTGGCCCATTTCACCAGGGTGTGTGGGACCACACTGTCCTGGGATGAGAGAACAGTACCCACGGATGTTGACATCTCACAGAGTAGATATTGCCAGTGACAGTAGGGAGCTATTGGCACATGAGGAAGGGAAGAGCTCTCAGGATGGGAAGAGGGGGCCGCTTCGAGACTCATTGGGTATGGCACGAGGCTGCTGGGTGTGGTGTTGGCCTGGGCCCACTGAGTGGGGCAGATCCGTGGTCTGTGTTTCTGTACCCTCCTCTGTAGCCTGTGTTGGCAGCAGATCAGGGAATTGCGATCAGAAGTGCTCCCAGTAACACAGGCACCAGCCCCCAGAGTGTGTGCCTATCCGTTTCCCCACCTGGCCTGACTTAGTGCCTGTCTTGCCTCAGGGCTGAGACCCTACAATCTCTGATGAGGGTGTCTGTGGTCCAGATCCAACCTGCATGGCCAACATGCTCAGACCTTCAGCTGGGTCCTAGGCTGCTGCAACCAAACTCTGTTAACTGGGTGGCCGACAACAGAGGAAGTGTCTTCCGTTGAGCTCCAGAGGCTCAACACAGTAGGTGTTGGGCTGTCCCAGTGCCATAACCCCTCCCAGGTTTCAAGGGGACTGTCTCCCCAACTCTCCCAGCCCTTGCCCACTCTCCTATTGCTGCCCACGATCTGTGGTTCCCATATGGGCATCCCGCCCTGGCTCCAACCTCACATATCCCGTATCCCCCAGTCTCCCTGGTATCTGGGTCCAGACTCTCCTCTTCCTACAAGAATATCAGATATTGGATTTGGTCCCAGTTGATGCTGTGTTCCATCATGTGAGCTCTTAGCTTCATCACTGTGCAAAGACTCTTTTCCCACACAAGTTCGCACGGCTTTTGGCTGGCTAAGAATTTTCAGGCGACACTTTTCTAATGAGTACACTTTCCTTCCTTCCGATCTCCCACCAGTGAGCATTCCTCGCACCCTTGTCCTAGTTCCTTTATGGCAGTTTCCCTCCTTATGGCTGAGAGGACCTAGTGACCCCTGAATTCACACGTTCTCCTTAATCACCAACACACTGCAGAATTCTCCAGGGGGCCATATATGCTCCTGGAAGTTGGTGTTGGAAATAGTTCTCCATCCATTAATCACTCCCTCACTCACTAATGTCCTTGTGTCCTTGAGAAAGGCTCTCCCTTTCCTGGTTTTCCTGAATAGAAATCCTCTTGCCTCTTGGGTGAATAGGGTTATGGGTTGTGCAGAGGGTGTTGGTCCACTAAGCATCTTAGAGACTGTCCTTTATGGAGCCTAATGATCCTCACTGGGGAATGAGGCCAGGGTCCTAACTGTGGTTAGTTAGAGAGGGAAAGAAGGACAAGGGAAACTCAGATGTCCCTTCATGGCCCCTGGAGTTAGAGGACTTACCCCTTTGCACCTGGGATCAGGAGACCTCATTTCCTCGAGGACACGCACACTCAGACGTTAATCTTGAGTGTGGGTTCCTTTCTGGGGTCCAGGGCTGTTGTTAGCCACCAGGAATGACAGTGCTCTCCATGCTGAGTGGAGCCATTTTTGCCAGGAAAGAGAGCCCATGGTCACGCCTTGTGCAAAGCATCCCACGCCAGGGACTCCCATGCCTACATTCCTGTCCTGAAAGGAAGCCACTCAGAGGCAAGGTGGGTCCAACCACCTCCCATGTGTTCACTCATCACTGTGTTCCAGCAGTCACCCCAGTGAACAGTCCTGATGGGATTGGATGTGGCTCAGAATGTCACCCTCATGAGCTCTACCCTGCCACAGCTGCAGTTCTGCAGTGGGAGAAACTCAAAACCTCAAAACACATGCACATGAAAGAAAAGAGCAAGAGCCAGAGCCCAAACAGGCCAGGTGTGGCAAAGACAGCTGGAGTGCCTAGGTTGGGACTCAGAATTATGTCAGTGGGGTGGCATTGCTGCTGGCACCAGCATGATAACCGAGAGCCAGCCCTGCTCATTTTGGGGAGCAGTGTGTTGGGGAAGGCAGCAGAAATTGAGAGGCAGGATTGAGTTTGGCCCTAGGAGGAGGTTGGGTAAGAGGCCAGTGTGGGTAGGAGAGCCTGGGCAGATAGACAGAGGCCAGGGCACACCCCAAAGCCTGGAGACTGCACTTGATGTCCAGGGTTGTGAAACACCACTTCCCCTCTTACTCACAACTGAGAGCAAGGGGCATTGATGAGTTCAGTTTGTGTGCGGCTGCATCCAAGGTGGCTCGGCTAGGAACCTCTGTTTCCTTGACTCAGGAGGCTGGGAGTCCAGGCTCCACTGAGGCTCGGCTGGGAGGATCGGAGTCTGAGTTTATGCCTGTGTTCCCTGTAGGATCCATGTTGGCTGAGCCTCAGTGTTTTTGTAATGAGAGGATGGGTGACCGTCATGTCTTTATCACAGGACACACTTGCTAAATGGATTTGTTTGCTCTGAGGAGGAAAGAGAGAGGGGGGAGTGGTGCTGGAGACAGGGATGCAGACAGGGGTCATGGACTTGGCATAACTCAGTCTTGGAGGTGATATCCCATCACCTGTACCCACTTCAATTCCCATGAATCCAGAGGCTGAGCCCCCTTGAGGTGAGGGGTGAACCGGTTCTGGGCAGCAGGATGCTGTGGTACCTCGGAGTCTCTGTGAGACCCCAACACTAGACACACTTGGCCCTTTTGAAATCTTAGGAGAAGCCTTGGGAAGTTGTATGGCAGAGGGGAGCAGCCTCTGCATCTCAGTCCCCTCCAACTTGCCATGGTGTAGAGAGGGAACTGCAGCCACGATGGGACGGACATTGGCCATGTCCCTGTGTGGGACACAGGCCTGATTGAGTTAGGGTGCATTCTTTGTCTCTCCCTTTCTTGTGATTATCCCATCTCTACATTTGTGCTTTAGCCACCTGTGAGTCCCATCTCTGGTTTCAGAGAGAACAGAGGGTGTTATGGGCCAATAGACACAATAAACCCTAGAGATTAGATGCTACCCTACTTTCCAGAAAAGACTGGGCACACCATGAGTTGCACAATGATGGGACCAGGGTCCAAAAGCTGCTGAGAGGGAAGGACTGGTTGTGAATGCATTTTTGAAGGCTCCAAGCTGGAACTCTAGTGGCACCAAGCAGGGCAGATGCTGGTGGGGATGTTTGGGTAGTTGTTGGTGAACACCTGCGCACCTGAGATGGGTAGGCATGGAGGAGAAATCGGCAGCCCATAGGGCTGTTGAAAGTGGTCTTATGTGAAAAGAGGCTCAGGTATGGGCACAGGAAATGACATCATTGCCTTGACAATGGATCAAACAGAACATGGAACCCTGGTATCCAGGCACCCACTTCACTGACCAAGCCATCCGAGCTCACTTGGTTGGAGCCACTGGAGGGAGAAGGATGTTCTCCTGTGGTTGCAGACAATGCCGAGCCTCAGGCTCCCAGGAATCTCAGGGGGGCCAACTAGCCCTTTTGTGGATACACTGGGTGAGGCTTCATCTTAGACGCCAGAGCCTCTGGCGATTGTCGCAGAGGAGCTCAAGAGTAACAGTGAGTAGCACAGGGCAGGTGAGCCCAGCAGGCCCTCTAGTCTGATCCCTGATGAATGGCCCAGGACTCCTATTCTGACTCTGTGTGTGTGTGTGTGTGTGTGTGTGTGTGTGTGCGTGTGTGTGTGTTTGTACTGATGGGAACTGTCCCATTGTGCTTTGACTCTAGTGTATTGGCACAAGTCATTTTTCTGTTTGTCACCATTTCCATTTTGAACCCACCATTCTTGGTCCCAACCCAGGGTGAAAATGATCAGAACACGGAGGAGCCCTTCAGGGTTCAGAGCCTTGAACCTTACAGGCAGGACCAGCTTAGGAATGAGCTCCTGCCTGTCATTTGTGGGAGGAACCTACATTTCAGCAGCAACATGGGGTTAATCTCCTGGGATTTCATCCCCACCCAGCAGGTGCTGGATCTCTTGTTCCCAAAACAGCCACCTTCTTCAGTCTTTACTCCTGGTGCCACTCCACATCCTCCAAGGGGACAAGAACCTCAGGTTCTGGATGGATGTTGTAGAATGCCCACAGAGCCAACTGCCAGGCTGGGTGGGGTGCAGTTGCTGGGCTTTGCTGATGTTGTCATCCCCCACAGTTCTTGGAACCTTCTGTGGCAGTGGCATCCAGGACACCAGCAGCTGTGAGTAGCAGCTCCTCACTGCTTCACTCCAGCGAGCAGGTGGAAGACAGCCGCGTTGTTCACGTCCTCCTAGAGGGACAGAGCCTGAGGGAGACAAAGCGCATCCCGGTAAGCCCGACAGCAGGGCTGCCTCCTGGGTGTCCACACAGTGGAAGGCAGGAGACACAGCCAACCCCAGGGCTATGGTGGGAAATAAAGAAGAGAGAGGTCCGTCTTAAGGGCTTGACCTGAGGAGGGAGAGCATCAGCATGCCCAGCTTCAGTGGTGAGTGGGCCTGTGTATTGTGGGTTTTGCAGGCCAGAAGTGCAGACGGAAGTGCTGTGGACAGATGAAGGCAGAGATATGTCCAGGGTGCAGGCTGCAGTGCCTAGAACTTGGTATTCTCAATGAGTGAAGTTGGAGCAGAGGAGGTGGCAGTGACTTGTCACATGTGTAGGAGGGGATGTGTTCCTGGTGGCAGGGAAGAGAACCTCCTTAGCATGACTAGGTGTAGGAATTTGGGGTCGGGATCACCTGGGGGGTCATGCCAAAGCTTCGGAATGTTAGGCTTTGCATGTATGTAAATACGGAGCTAAAGGGGTTCTTGGCAGAATTTCTATGGATGTGCAGTAGACACGCTAATGCTGCAGGTGTCCAGCTGCAGAGGAGACATGTTCAGTGACTGCCAGTGCTGAGTCAAGTACATCATGACAACCAGACCCGCACCGAGCTTCCAGAGGCCAGGGCCTCTCAAAGCTATCATGAAGCACTCAAGTGCACACTCTTGTATCTGAGTCTGTTTTGTGTCGTGGCAGTCAGGACCCAAATTTTCAGTGCATCTGCCTCTTCCACCCACAAAGGCAGCCTGCATCCCAGATCACACTTGGTGCGCAGATCCCTGGCCCATTGCTCTCATCTCAGTGAGATGAGAGTGTGTCTGTGCATAGGCAGTTTGGTCCTTTGACATGAGTGGAATGTGGCTCCCCAGGGGGAGGGGAGATGGCAGGTACAGGCAGATATTTGTACCAGGATTGTTCTAGTAGCACATTGCAAGAACCCAGGTGGTATATGGAGGACACACTCAGGTAGCAGGATAACAAGATTGTGCCCTTGTATATGTAGCTGAGATTTCTCCTGAATGTTTGACCACAGTCTTCTGGGTAGCTCTTCTAAAAGCCATTCTCTGATGACATTTGTCCCACCCTGATCCAGGTGACCTTTCAGGAGACGGTGACAAGCCTCATCCGCAGGGCCTTGGACCAAAATTTGTTGCAGCATGAGGATGTGGACAACTTTGAGCTGCTGTATATGATGTCTGAGGATGAGAGTAAGTAGGACAATCAGACACTGGGGAGACATGATCCACAGTGGGCTCAGGATAACTGACAGCCAAGAGAAAGTGGGCCTTGGCCCCAAAATACCAAAGTGTGATGGGCCTGGCGGAGACTCTCAGGGGTTGTGGGTGTTTTGTGGTATAATCCTTGAGTGCCACCTAACAATTCTCTCCACTTCGATCTGCAGAAATCAAGGTCTCTGACCACTCACTCGTGTGTCTGTCCATGAATCTGGGAATACAATATTTCATGGTGAGGAAACGCCCCCAGGTCAAGGGAAAGGAGGTAAACACCTACCTTATTCAAGCTGTGCATGTGCTGCCATTCCACTCCGACCTGAGGAAATAAGAAGCCTCAGCACCTGGACATATTTGCTGGAAGCCCATAGAGCCAACTGACAGTCTGGGGTGGCTTTCTGTTTCTGGGTTTGCTGATGTTCCATCCCCCACAGTTCTCAGAATCAACCTGCAAGTCCTCCAGGCCGCTTTCCCACAAGCAGGTGGGAGACACCTGCTTAATTCGTGTCCACTTAGAAACACAAAGTCCAGAGATGGCCAAGAGTGTTCTGGTAAGCCTGGGAGCAGGGGTGTCCCGTGGTGCTTACACCTGGGTGGGGAGCAGACACTGGTCCAATACCATGGACTACTCATGCCCTCTTGAATTTGGAGCTTCTGGATGATCAGGAGGATAGATGGGAATCAAGAAGGGAGAGGTCAGTGTTAAGGGCTGGAGCTGAGATGAGCGAGTGCAGCAGCTTGTCCACTGCCATGTCTGAGGGAGTCTGTGTGTCAGGTGGCAGCATGCAGTCCAGAAGGGCAGGGACAGATATGGGTGACAGATGAGAATAGGACAGGAACTAGGTTGCAGGTTCCCTTGTATGGGATGCTGACGTCTATGGAGGAGGACAGCAGTGTGAGGTTCTCCATGTTCCTTGAACAAGGAGCTGAGAGAGTCTCTCTGCAGAGTCGATATGGATGTGGAGCAAGCACACTAAATGTCCAGGTAACCCAATGACCACCCTTGCCGGATGAGGTGCCCTCCTACATCCCAGCCAGCACTGAGCCTCTGGAGGCCAGGAGCTCTCGTGGCTATCTTTCAGCTCTCCTGTGTGTGGTCATGTTCCTGGGTCTGTTTTTGGCCCTGGCAATCCAGACCAAAGCCTCTAGGTTTTGTGCCTAGGCCATTCCCAATGCCGCCTGCATCCTCGGGCAGACCTGGGATCTTGGAGGCTATTGTCCCATTCCTCCCAACTTGTGGGATGAGATTGCATCTGTATGCAGGTAGTGGGGTCCTTTCACTCCGAGAGGAGTGCAGCTCCACAAAGAGCAATGGCAGGCCCAGGAAGTCCTATGTACAAGGATTGGGCTAGTAGCCTGTGGGAAGAGCCCACACGATGAGCAGGAGGTCAGCCTCGGGTAGTAGGGTCATGGATGTTGCCCTTGTATTTAGAGTGGAGGTGCCTCCAGAATGCCCCTGCCCACTGTCCTTGAGTAGTCACTTCAAGGCCCATTTCCTGAAGGCCTGTCTCCCATGCTGCTCCAGGTGACCTGCCACGATAGGGCTCCTGTCATCATCCGCAGCGCCCTCGACCTACACTTCCTTACTGAGGAGAATCCAGAGGATTGTGAGCTGGGCCAAATCATCTCTCGCCGTCAGAGTAAGTGAGACAATCAGATAGCAGAGAGCAAGGGTCAGGATGTGGACTCAGGTCAACTCTTAGCAACAAAGAGTAGTCTCTGACCCCCAAGAACACTCCAACAGGTGTGTTGTGTTCGTGCACAAAGCCAACTGCACTTCTGCTGGTGGAAGGTCTTGAGGTCCAATGGTATACCCCGGTGGATATTGCGGCTCCCCACCAGGTGCCCTCCCCTGGACATGAACAGGCATCCAAAGCTGACATCTTTGAGGAGTGAGGAGGAAAGCCTCTCTCCAGGAGCAGTATGTTTTCATGGTCTGGGATAGGAGTGGTTTCAAAGGAACATGGGAATGCATGGGCTAAAGAGGGAACTGGCATTTTGTGGACTGAAGCAGTACTATTGAAAGCCTTCTGTGTGACCAAAAAACCACTGCCTGGGCAGAGCATTGCCAGGATTCTAGCAAGCAGTAACAGGATGAAATTGGGAAGAAAACACAGCCTGGGAGACAGCCTGAATCATCTGTTTTTGCATAAATTCCATGGTCTTACGCACCTGAGTCCACTAGGCAAGGAGTGATCACAATAGCCAGGTTGTGATCCCTAACTAAAGTCAGATGAGGGCTTCCTGAGCACGTAGCCACAGAGCTCATCTGATAATAATGCCAGCGCTTTTTCGTTGGTTGGTTGGTTGGTTTTTGTGAGCCAAACACCACAGCAGCCATTATCCCAGCCTATGTACCCTGAAGACCACCATCCCTATGAGTTCTAGGATCACTTGTCTCCTATCTTAACCTACTGTTAGGTTAGTAGAGTCTATGGAAGAGGAAGTCTGTCTGGGGCCTTGGTAGCCTAAGAAATTCATAGCAGAGATCTCCACATCCAACCCAGAAGGGATGGAGAACAGGCTCTAGGTTAGAGGAGGGCGACAGGAAACACATGTTCAGAGGAAGGAGAAGCGGCTGTTGTATTCCCCCACTCGGGGTCATGGCACCACTGGGCCATACACCATGTTGGAGGGAAGCAGTCCCTTTGCTGGTCTTTGGAACCATTGTTCTCAGTAGGGCAGTATTTGGAATGTGGCCTCCATTCTCAGAAGCCTGGTTCACATGGAGGCGGGCTCCACCAACGCAGAAGCATGGCTCTAACGTGGTATCCGTGCTGGTCAGCCTGTCCTCACTGTGGCCATACTTGAGGAAAATAACTCAGAGGAGGAATCCTAGGCCTTTTTTCTCTGGGTTTCATAGCTTTCTCTTTGGTTGTGCACTGAGGCTGTCCATAAAGCTCTAGTGTGTGGCAGTGGAGAGCTCCTCAGCCCTTGCCACAAAGGCATAGACTGGGAGAGAGAGAACGAGGCTGGCAGAGAGGGAGAGAGAGAAAGATGGAGAGGGAGGACCTCTCCTTGGAGAATGAGGATTCAGTGGAGCCAACAGGAACAAGGTACTGTTGCCCAGGGCACAACCCTGTTTAGGTCTTACTCCAACCATGCTCAACCTTTCTTCCAGTCCCTCCCACCCCCCAGTAGTGTATTCATCTTGAATGAGAATTTCATGTTGACATCAGAGCACTCACCATCCAGTGCTTCCCTCCAAACCCACCTATGAAGATGGCTCATGTGGGGACTGAATCTTCGGCACAGGAACCTTTTGTGGGAGATTTCAGATGCAAACCCTAGTGGTGCGCTTTGGCAGATGCAAGAGGACCTGAGATATTCTGGAGTCCAAAGCCTTCGGTAGGAACAGACATTAGGTCTGTTGAAGTGCTCTGCCTAGTTCTTCCTCAGGGAGGACTGTGGAGGCTGTCTTTGTTGGTATTGGTGCTGAATTGGAGAGCTCTCAGGTGTGTGGCTCTGGCCTTTTCTGGCACAGGCTCTGAGATGTTGGCGTGTCCTAGGGAGCACCTCCTGAGTGCCACCTTCTTTTTGTACACCCCTCTCTCCCCAGAGCTGAGGATTCCAGCAGAGGCCAACGTATTTGATGCCAAGAATCCTTACAAAAAATCCAACTTTGTGCTGAGGAAAAGGAGCCTCTCCCAAAAGAATGATGGGTGGATCCAGCCTCAACCTTCCTCTCGTCCTGGAAAGAAGGCTCCAGCCCTCCTGAGGATGCTTGCAAAACCATTCTGTGGCTGTGTGCCTGGGCGGGGCTGAGGCAGCCCAGGAATATTTACATTGATTACTATTTTCTTCAAAGTTTGAATCTATAGTTTGCCATTGTCCTTGACCTTGTTTAGTAACACAGTTGTTACTCTATCCTGTATTTGTTGTTTCCATTAATATATTATTATTTTAAAATATATATGTTTTTGTTACCTGATCTACTGTGATGATTTGAGTATACTAAATGTAGCAGTGATTCCTAAAGGACACATCCAAACCAACAGGAAGGAATGTTTCATTCTATCAGCAAGAACTTTGGTTTTTAGGAGTTTGGCAGATGGCATTATCTGAGTCAGTTTTCCAATGGGGGCAATGAAGTATCAGCTATGATGGTACAAACACAAACAAAGACACACAAACACACACAAGAGCACACACACTCACTGAGAGATAGATAGACAGATGGAGTTGGTCTCTGCTGAAATACTTTGGAGACATGGTTCTGATTTCTCCCCTTTTGGAGTATTTTCAATTGCACAAGGTGTCTTGCAAATGAACCCATGTCTGAGGAAGACATGCATGTGTACTTCACATGCCACTTTTCACATAGCAGGAAGGTCATGTAATATTTTTCATGCAGCTGTCTTTTGACTGTGAACCATCCCATGAGGTCAGCTGTGGAATTTTCAACTTGTAGCATCACAATGGGGATCCACTCTTTGGATTTGGGGATATTTCCGATTTTCTTGATTCAGATTGGAATGATATATATATTAGTTTTTGATGAAAATTCTGCATTTGATGGTAATGAATGTCGTGCATCTAGGAATCTGTAGAGTGCAGACAATGAATGGATGCCTACTGTTGTCTGGACTGGTCTGAAAAGTCCTGTAGCATCTGAGCATGTGTGAGGGCTGTACAGGTCTTGCCAAAAGTCCAGGTCAGATGATCCTGCACAAAGCTGAACTCCTAGTGGTCTCCACAACAGTGTAAGGGCCAAGGAGAAACACACTTCCACACAGAAGTTGGGAAGCTACCTTATGAAGGTGATCATAGATACGGGATTATTAATATATCCAGGTTGGCATCTATTATTTTTTAGCTTTTGACTTTCGCAGCTGTGGGCATCTTGACAACCATCAACTCCCTGTAAGCACAGACAACTCTATAAGAACCTGAGGATACATTTCCCTGTGCATGTCCCCTTGTGAAACTGCTTAAGCACCGCCTGGTTTACACACAGGTGGAATTTCTAGGTCAAAGTGTGCATTTTTACTTCTTTGACTAAGCACTCCCAGGTGGCTCTTCTGCATAGCTCTACCTGTGGCCAGGATTGTATTATCTAGCTTTCTAACTTTTGCAGGTTGAGTAGATACATAGTGGGAGCACACTGTTTTTGTTGGTATTTTTCTTGGTATCTATTCTGATGCTTTTCACTGGGGGATTTTTTCCTGTGAAAATGGGCTTCCTCTACTTGACCTTATTTTCTTCTTTTTAAAATTTTTTCAATGTGACTTTTTAATTTTAGTTTTATTAAAGACATTGCCCCTTGCTTGCATAGTCTATATCTAAAGCACTAGTCCTTGCTCCAAGGCCCAGCTTGCTCTCAGCTGCCCCAGGAGGGGAACAGTCTTTGGCAGTAGACAAGAGACGCCCCTGCAGGGGGCACAAGTGCTTTGGCCCTCTGGTGTCTTGCCAGCAGTGCTTCCCATGCTCACAGAGGGTTTCAGACACTGAGTCAATGGTCCAGGTGGTCTTTTGTTCAGTCTGATCTCAAATTGAGCTCCTCTGAGAGGTCATATTGAAGTCCTTGTGTGTTCCTGACCCATCATTTTAAACAATATTCCAAGTTCACTTTTTGTGTGTACGTGGGTTCTGGGGATTGAACCCAGGGCCTTGAGCCTGTGAGGCAAGTGACCTACCTGAGCTAAACCCTCAGAGACCCCTGTAAAAGTATTTCCCCTTTGCCTCGGGGTCTAAGTTGCCAAGGCTGACCTCAAACGTTCCTCTTGCCTCAGCCTCCCTGGTGGCTGGCATGACAGGCATGCACCTGGGACTGTCACACTCGAGCCTGTGATGGGAACTCATGTGCATCTGTCCAGGGCTGAGCATGGTTAGGCAGAGCTGTGCTCCAGGCTCCCTGCAGGGCTGTGGAGGCTTCTGCTGCCCAGCAGCCCTGGTGCCATGGCCAGGGCTCCTCCCAGCCGAGGGCAGGCAGCTGCCCATTGCTGTAGGCTGACCTTATTTTCTTCTTATGGCACTCGTCCGTTCTCTGGAGTATGTTGTATGGTTTGTCCATTAGGAGTCTAACAGGTCCTCTAGAACCTTCAAACAATTAGTAAAATTCCTGAACAGTAAGTGAGCGCGCGCAGAAATTGGGCTAATATTTTGGGAAGAACAATGTTGGATGATATATTCATGGCTTGAATATATCATCCAACATGAAGTTATATTTTATTACTTACAAAATAATAAAATAATGAAGCAATACTATGGGCTGAGCTAAAATAGATCCTTAGGATCTTAGGCATTCTGTAATAAATCTGTGTCACTTGAAGTATAGAGTTGATCGACTCTGAGTAATGAAACAGAAGTAAAGGTATCAAAGCCAATGATCATCTGTTTCCAATTTTCTGTGATTTGGTTCAAGTGGTAAAGTGGTGATATTTATTAATAATGGATCGAATAGGTTCATAATTGTTTTAGAGTACAATTAGATGCCTTCAAACTTTAGGCTACATGGGCACATTTGAGAACGGTTCCAGCTATTCTCTCATCCTTTGGGTCATTCCCCTCCTATGTCCTGTGAGACATTTTCTATGTGAGGCTTTAAGAAGAAGAAGAGAATATTCTGTAAAGAAAACCTTGTGATCTGTGCAGTATGAAGTTGAATGGATTCATTCAGAAATCAGAAATTCTATTGAAAGATATTTATTTGCATGAGCCAAATAAAACCTATTTTTAGGCATTTTGGTGAAGACAAGGTTTTATCTTTATGTCTCATTTTCTATGTTTTGTTGTTGTTGTTGTTGTTAGAATGAAATTCATATGTTGCCAGACCATTCTATCAGATGTGTAACTAGATGCCATTTAAATTACCCACTTTTACATGGTAGACAGTTTTTAATGAACACTGCCTGTCTGCACCTTTTTTAAAAACAGGTCTGGGATCAGAAGCCCAAATACCAATGGTTAGCTGGAGCATATTTTTCATTTGGCCTATCTGTCAGTATTCCCTGAGGTCATCTGTGCAATCAGCTTCGTTACTCCTGCTCCCTCACTGGATTTCATAGAAACCATATGCTATGTATGAATCAGGGACACCAATCCCACAACATAGCATTCTTGGAATATCCAAAGTCCCACTTTTCACTTTGCCATGCCTGAGATCAGCAGTAATATTTATCAGCAAATGTGAGATTTTCAAAGATCCAATTCTATGTGCTCCTTTCTCATAGAGCCTTAGGCAGGGATATAGCATACATAAATATTAAGTAAAGTCCATAGTTTTTAAAATGTCATCCATTGAATAGTTGACACATGTCTGAGATACTTTTTATTTTGGAGGAGGTATTATTTAATAGGGAATTCCAACAGCTACCTAATAGTGAAATGAGAAGTCTTGCATCCATTTTATTTTGTTTCTGATGATTTTTATGAGTAAGGGTAAGATACTTCCTTGTTCTGATGCAGATGTTGCCCACTTTTGTGAATGGATGCGGGGTGTCACCTACTACTTGCATATCTGCATATTGGGCTTGACACTGCTATCGTACTTGGTAGTTGGCAAAAAGTCAATACTGAAGTTAAGCTCTTGTGTTCTAGCAGCAGAGCTGAAGATCCTTGATGTGCCACCTTCTGCAATCCATGCTGCTCTCTTCATGTTCCTTATTGACTTCCTGGTGATGAGCATCATGGTCTCCTGGTCTTGAGAATGGCCAAGCATTGCTCTGTGAATGTGGAAGATGGGCATGTGGAAGGCTCCAGGGAGGAGGGATCATTGAACATGTACTCGAATCCATGTGCCTGTTGAATGACCTGTTTTTTTTTATTTTTGGGTTTTAAGGGAGACACTGCCCTAAAACACTTCTGTGCAGCTGGGGATGCAGGCTTCTGCTTCACCTTGCAGGAAGCATTAACGAATCCTTTCCAGAAGACATGAGAAGAGAGAAGTGAGCCTCTGGTATCATGCAGGTTCCTTGCATTGCCCATGGGCTAGAAGAGAGAAGAGTTGCTTCATGAGATTTGATCCCCTTTTTCCTGAAAAGTTCCACACAGAGGTGAGTCCCCAGCATGTTTAGAAATCATTTCAGACACCTTTCTGGACGGAATTGAATCAGAGCCCCTGATGATGTGGAAGAGCTAAAGATGGGTTTGCTATGAATTTTCTATTTCATTCATCAGGGCCTGAGTCAAGTCAGTCATTGTGCTGTCAACACATGAGCTGCTGGTCAAATGTGAGGAAGTGGTCTTGCTTTATGAAAACACCACCCTGATTCAGTGAGCCAGAGGCAGCCTGCAGTCCCTGTTTTCCTGTAAAGGCAGATTGCTGTGGATGGCCTCTGGCCTCGTCATGCAGCCCTGCTCAGAGTAGGGGATTGAGGGACCAGGCAGATCCCTAGTTCCTTTTGACCTTTATTGCCATTGGGCCACCCCAGGGTCCTTGGACTCTACCTGGTCTTCTGGCCTGGGTCAGGGGATGTGAGGTTTGGAATCCCCCTCTGTGGCAGGATCCCAGCCCCCCCAGCCACTTGAGGTCAGCACATCCTTCCCTAATTGTGTTAGAGTTGGAGACTTCTCCCACCCATCCTCATCCATGCTCATCCCACATTTTGTAGCTTGGCACCTGAGGACCTTTATTCATTGACTTAGTTGTTAGTGATGATGGTTACTAAGACTAAGTGACTCTTTCAAGTCACATCACTTGCATGGTAGGGCTAGAGCATGGATCTTCCTAATTGATTTCATGGGACTCTCTCATGGAAACTGTGACTGCTTCCTAAACACACACTCTACATTTGGAGTGTCAAAATTCTTGCCACTGCCTCCTTGGCAAGTGTATCTTGTCTTCTACGTGGGAATTTCACAAATATTTTCCTTTGGTTTGTGGAGGTCATGCAGAAGGGATTTCATTTGAAATAGCCCAAACAAGAAATACCAGTTGTCTTTTTCGCACATGGATGTGTGTAGTGAACACCCCTTTCTGTGTGCTTGCATGAGTTACTCCTTTGAATTTGTTGAAGAATGGTTGGCTGGGGAGCAAGTTAACGAGAGATGGATATCAATGGTTGTCAAGTATTCTGACGTGAAGAATGTATTGAGGATGTGAAGGCTTTTCTAGCCAGTTCCTATGGCTCAGTCAGGGATCAGTCAGAGGATTCTGTCTGGTAGACTCTTTGGCACAGATGTCAAAGTGGCCTGGTCTTACCCTGTCCAGGACTGAATGCTGAGCTTGAGTGGGAGCTTCTTGTCATTTCAAGCATTTCCATGAGTCTGTCCTCTGTTCTCTTGTATCCAAGTGGTTTCTAATAGGAAAGCAGAACAAAAATTGAAAGTATGGTGATTGATTATTTTTACCAATGTTATTTCAATCCACTTTGTTTAATACGAAATTACCTTTATGCTAGTAAGATTTCATATGTGAGGAAATAATGAAAATATTGGGGTTAGGGGATGAGAATATGCAAATCAAACATTTTTGAGCACCAAGACCCGTTTTTTGTTTTTGTTTTTGTTTTTTTTTAACTTAAATAATATTAAGTGCCAGAGGACCACCGCTGCCATTCAGCCTCAACAACCTCCAGGTCCAGCCTCCAGGTGGCCCATTTCACTAGGGTGTGTGGGACCACACTGTCCTGGGATGAGAGAACAGTACCCACGGATGTTGACATCTCACAGAGTAGATATTGCCAGTGACAGTAGGGAGCTATTGGCACATGAGGAAGGGAAGAGCTCTCAGGATGGGAAGAGGGGGCCGCTTCGAGACTCATTGGGTATGGCACGAGGCTGCTGGGTGTGGTGTTGGCCTGGGCCCACTGAGTGGGGCAGATCCGTGGTCTGTGTTTCTGTACCCTCCTCTGTAGCCTGTGTTGGCAGCAGATCAGGGAATTGCGATCAGAAGTGCTCCCAGTAACACAGGCACCAGCCCCCAGAGTGTGTGCCTATCCGTTTCCCCACCTGGCCTGACTTAGTGCCTGTCTTGCCTCAGGGCTGAGACCCTACAATCTCTGATGAGGGTGTCTGTGGTCCAGATCCAACCTGCATGGCCAACATGCTCAGACCTTCAGCTGGGTCCTAGGCTGCTGCAACCAAACTCTGTTAACTGGGTGGCCGACAACAGAGGAAGTGTCTTCCGTTGAGCTCCAGAGGCTCAACACAGTAGGTGTTGGGCTGTCCCAGTGCCATAATCCCTCCCAGGTTTCAAGGGGACTGTCTCCCCAACTCTCCCAGCCCTTGCCCACTCTCCTATTGCTGCCCACGATCTGTGGTTCCCATATGGGCATCCCGCCCTGGCTCCAACCTCACATATCCGGTATCCCCCAGTCTCCCTGGTATCTGGGTCCAGACTCTCCTCTTCCTACAAGAATATCAGATATTGGATTTGGTCCCAGTTGATGCTGTGTTCCATCATGTGAGCTCTTAGCTTCATCACTGTGCAAAGACTCTTTTCCCACACAAGTTCGCACGACTTTTGGCTGGCTAAGAATTTTCAGGCGACACTTTTCTAATGAGTACACTTTCCTTCCTTCTGATCTCCCACCAGTGAGCATTCCTCGCACCCTTGTCCTAGTTCCTTTATGGCA